>NW_027104147.1:0-8098 GCF_902728285.1 Clytia hemisphaerica
CCCCTGGGGGGATGGGAGGCAGTGGGTTTTACAACTAACAGTATGTGCGGCAAAAAAATTGGCTTTTATAATCGCAAAAAAATCAAAATTTCTGGGCAATTTGCTGAGATTTCCACGCCCTTACAGTGCATTTCTGCTCTTGAAAATATACCCTTAACTGTCTCACTTAACCATCGGTCAATTTGCTTGAAGGCCTTTCTCTCGGGGAGGGCCCAGAGCAGCCTAGAGGGCCCTCCTTGTTTTCAGCTTAAACGAAAATATGCTACCCGAAATTTAGCTTTCAAAATAGGATCCTTAAATTAGTGCAGCTACCAATATACTACCAGTGGTTTTGTATCGTTTGAACTCGATCAAATCAAATCAAATCCCATCACATAGTATGACTTTTACTTAATAGACTAATTAAGCGTCAGGTCGTTAAGAGACTTGATAAAAGTTAGCCTGGAGATCCATGCTATGATCTCTTATTTTATATACTGATGGCAAAGTATATAGCATGGTTAGGGTAATGACGGTTAAAAACACAGCTAATCAAATTCTGTTATTATTTCACTTGTCACACTTTCTTTATTTTTTTACACGTTTTTTTTTTAGAAAGTGAGGACAGCGCTAAATTCGAATTTCCCACTGTAAACTTTTTGAGGCAGAAATCTGACTCACAGCTCGTACCCGTCCAGATTACAAAAATACAGGACGGGTCTCCTGTCTAGATAAAAGTCGGCTCCTGTAAAGGTTTCGAACATCTTTTATAATTATAATTGCTAAATTTCCGCAGGGTATCAAAATTCGAGTTCAATTTTATTTGATATCTATTATGGAAACAAAAAAAAGTGAGGGAGATTAACATTTTTAGAAGTTTCATTTTTCCCAATTGCCTACTAAATTAAGCGTTCTTATATAATATGATTTATTTAATTTTTCCCACTTACCAGTGAAGCTTGTCTTCCAATTTTTGTCTTCTCTGAAAATAATCAAATAAACCAATCCTCACTGCAAAATATTACGCTATTTTTCCCATCCACACTGAATTTTCTGACTTGGAAACAAAAGAATTGAAATCCCCAACCATAAAAAATATGGGAATATCAATCCCCCATTCAGTTTGAGTTCGTTATTTTTATCTCCAATTGACTGAAGAAAATCCTACCGGGTCTGTAAGATGGGGAGTGTAGTTGGCTTTCACATCTTATTTTGCTAAAATCACCTGAAAATGAGCCTGAGATTTCGATATAATGTGCAAAACTATAAAGACACATTCGATTTTTTACTGGAAGACCTGCAATTCAGCAGTCCCCAAACACACCCTTACAGTGTATCCAGCTAAAAGAAGACCCTTGCAATGCACTCTATCAAAAGTACATCCTTGCACACAGTGAATTTTCAGGGTCTCGAAAAACCTACCCTTAAGAGCGGTACATGCCGTGGGTCGGACCATATGAGTGCCCCCCAACCCGGGCTTCTGGATACTTGTAATGCTTCCAAATCATCTCTGTGGAAAAGAAAAGAAAAGCAATAGCAATTAGTAACATGGTGGCACGGAGCAGAGGTCTAAAAAGTATGTAGCGAAAAAATCTGGAAGAAAAATTTCAAAGCTAACAACCGCCAACCTACAACCTAGGTAGTTTCTGTTACGGAGTCTGGTCTTTAGAGTCAACACGTGCCATGTGCAGAGTAATCAAAATCTGCTAGGAAATTAGCTAGACCCCCAGCCATTCGGAGCAAGTCAATCTTTTTTCTATCTCTTCTTTACAAAAAAGTATAAAAGGAGATACCAAAAATGCACCATATTTTACTCAGCTACCCAAAAGAATTTTCACCATGCCACTGATATAGATAACGTACCTTGACTTGATTTTTTTGTCCAGTACGGGAAGACCTTACTGGACCTGATCTACCTTTTGATTCGTTTATACGTCCTTTTTTTGTTTTTTTTATATCTAATTTACTTAGCCGTTTCCTGTTTGACAAAGAGGTCAAAAATTTTATTGTTCACCATAATAAATAAATAAAATAAAATGTCAATAAAAGACTAAGTGATTTTTTGAAAAAACATTTATTTTCGCATATTTCTTTCCGAGAAAATGCTTTTGTCTAAATAGCAAAATCCGTGTGGGGAGTTATGATAAAGCGTTTTATTCTCGGGTAAAAATTATATAATCATTTTTTATAAGACCAAACTATATGAGAACATAAGGCTTCGGTGGCTAAAATTTTAGAGAAAAATTTGTTAAGAATATTTGCGGACTCTAAAAAGCCAATTTATCATGGAAATGGACCAGCAAATTACAGTAGTCGCAAAAAATGGTGAAAATAAGAACATGAAAAGAACATTTGCAGGCTTGAAACTCAAAAAGTCAAGAACATCCAAAGGCTTCAAAAGTTTTGAATGTTCTTATAAAATTATGAATGAGGAAATTTTGGAAAAACTTAAATTTCCTTCTTTCTTTTTATTCTTTCTTTCAGATGTATTAATTAATTTTCCTTGCTCAAAATCACTTTCGCTTCCTCTCTGCAGGGATCTTACCAATCTATTCATACACGTGTCATAATGAAGGTTTAAATTTCCGTTTATTGCTACTTACCGCGGTAGCCTTGACTCGAAGTGCTCATTCACCATCGCCCGCAGTTGGCCAGGGTCTATATAATCAAATATAAAGATGTGTGAAAAGCGGCATACATAGTTTTTACTTTGCAAAAAATGGGGGGCATGCCTTCGGTGGCGTGGGACCTGAAAGCAAAACGAAAATGAAAAGTACATGTGTTCATGCGATTCAAAAATTATCTCCCGTCCGCACCAAAGATGACTGCACCTGCTCATTAGTCAATAGTTAGTATACCTTATACAGCTTTCCTTGTATGTATACTATACGGTATACGGTGTACACGTTTTCTTCTGGGAAAATTTATACTCAATGTGCATTGTGCAAACATTAAACAGTACTCACCCAGCAGTCATCAAGTTTTCGACTCCCAAGATCACACTCCTTCGTTCTGCTTCATTGAATCTTTTTTGGCCCAGCATTGGGCCTTTCCATTAGCATGTTACTGTACCATGGACAATGAACAGCGATTTGTTAATTCAAGTTCATTTTGAAAGAATCGGTGCCTTGTAACATTTTGCGAATAAACATTCGAATATTGCTGAATGTCACTGGGCCTTCAAGCACTTCTGCTTCTTGATGCTATATAGGCTGCTCGCATCCACTAACGAATCCGTGCTTCTTTTATACTACCTGCGGTTTTGTAGAGGTCTGTGATTCAGACTAGATGCTATACATATGTTAGTTGTGATTGGATTGGTTCGGTCTTCATCCAAAGTCCTTGATGGGAGCTCCAAGCTTTTGACTTTTTGTTGTCGTTGAATAAAATATACACTTGACTGAATATAATCGTTGTATATGTCGTTGCGGTGTATATTCATGCACATACGGTAAGAGTTTATAGAAGCGAGTTTATATATACGACGTTAGGAGTCTGGAGGAGCACAAGGTTTTCCCTGAAACTAAGATTCCACTCTCCTCTTTCTAGTGGAAAAATACTATCCGGGTTATAATAGATGCCAATCTCATTTAAAATACTGCCAAACATTTGTTTTAGCCAGGTTCTCCAAGAAATTAATAACAGTTCCTCGTTTTCCAGGAGAGAAAATTATAATTTTATTTCAGAACAGTTATATTTTTCCAGCTAGGAGCTAAAAAAACTTTCGGAACAGGTACGAGATTATAAGGCGATTGATTTTACGCGAGTTAACTGTTCTTATCTACCAGGGCTGACAAAATCTTATAAGAACAGATCGCTAAATTCCAGCTCGACATTAAAGAAGGACTTTTAAGAACAGAAATTTAATTTCCAGCTAACAGTTCGAACAGATCGACAATTGCCAGATGTTTTGTAGAACAGATGGAGAATTTTCAGCTACCACTCCAGGCAACCACATTCAGAAGGAAAGGAACAGATCTCAAAGACTTTTTGACTTTTTTGAAATTCCCTCAGAACAGATAGGAAATTCTTAGACACCTTATTTTTTGCGATTTTTTGGATATCAAACTATTTTTTCATAAGAACAGATCATATTTTTCCAGCTGGTCCCAATCTTCAGTAGAACAGACCATATTTTTCCAGCTGGTCCCAATCTTCAGTAAAACAGACTACTTTTTTCCAGCAGACTTTCTTCTTTAGTTCGCTAAGAACAGACCACCATATCCAGCTGGAACGTGCCTTCAGAACAGATATTTTAAAGCCCCTCTTCGGTGGAATCTTTCGAACTCTTACCATGAGAGGGGAATAGGGTACCATCACTCTGATATACGAGTATGGGGAGATATGCCGGACATTGAATGTGGTGTGGTGATGGTACTCATACGTTCAGTACATGCAAGAACACAAGGTTCTCCCGTACTGTTCGAGTATCTATCATCATCGATACAGCACGGCTCTGATGTGTCGCGAGCACAGAGTACAATACAATGTCTGGTAAGTGCCGTGATTTCCCTTTCTAGGGCGGGGTAGGAAACTATGCCGGGATAGAGCCCGGTCCGATGATATCGGAGGGTCCGGCTTCTCTCTCTTCGCTCGGATTTTTATTGTATTTGCAATTTGGGTTGCCGAGGGTCGGCCTTTACCGAGTTTATGTATATGTGTTTTTCAGCGACGGAGACGGTAAGGTTCTAATTTGGCTGGATCATGACCAACTGAGGACGACGGTAAATCAGCACTTTTACCGTCCTCGATTTTGCGGGTCAGAACTGCGGGTTTTTCCAAATCGCTTCAGTCACTTTACCGCCTGGGGGAGGGGGTACTTAGGCAAAATGGGTGCCGGGCATGTGCAAGCCATAAGGGTACCTTTTCTCATTCCTCAAAAGTCTCTCAAAGGGGTACAAATTCAAAGGTTAGTCTCTGAAAGGGTACCAAAATCACGAAAAATCAAAAATTTCTATCTCAAAGGGTCATGATTTTCAAATATTTTGACCAAAATTTGGTGAAAATCAAACCAAAATTTGGAAAAAATGGACCAAATTTTAGGAAAAGTCTCTCAAACGGTCCCAATATCACTAGACTGGAGTCGTTTTTTAATGCGTGTAATACTAATAATACTAATAATAATACGGGATTTAGTTTGTATAAACGACTGGAAGAATCCGGTGTTCCAGCCTTTTAAATACCCCGGCTAGCTACGCAGAAACTTGCGTAGTGAGAAATTTATCAATTTATCAAGCAACAACAAACTCTCACAACAAAATCAACTCAAAATGAAAAACTTTTAACACACAAATCCACACACATTTTTTTCAAGAATTTTTTTGAGTGGGTAAAAACTCGGGTAAAAATTATAATTGTAAATTGTCACTTTTCTATTGTTTGGAAGTTAGTGCACAAAGGTTTTTAGACGACTAAAGTTTCTCCCTCTATTACTTTTTGCTTCATCTCTACTATGTCTGAATTAGTCGTCTAGCTTGCTGGGGGGGGGGTTTCACTTTTACGGTACGACGGTATTGGGCCTTTTTACCACCGGTAAATCGGTATTACGAAAAAAAAACGACGGGATTACGGTATTTCATTTTCCACCGGTATCGGTAAATTGCCTGTTTTTTTGTCGGTATTTCGATATTTTTATCAATAAAAAACGGTATTTCGGTATAAAACTATTTACCTTTTAGTTTCTTCACGAGTTTCATGCAGAAAATTGTTCAAAAAAGATAAGTCTATTCCACCATTTAACCAGTAAAATTTTCTTGCTCGCTTCGCTCGCACAATCTTGGATGTCCTATTGACTTATTGTCATGGTGAGGTTATTCAAATAAGCAAAACTTACGATATCTACCTAAACAAATATTTTCGTTATTTTTCTGCGGGCGCATTTTTTTAATGACAACTTTTGTGATGCAAATACTGCATCCAACGAACGAGTCTAGATAAAATTTTCTCCGTCAGCACTAAATGATATGGTCGTCTCTCCGTATTCACTTATATTGATACTACAATACAATACACTGATACTGCAGTAACTTAGAGACAGTAGAGGCGGTATTTACTCCTTCAATAATTAGTAAAAGTAGGTAGTTCTAAAAAAATCTTGTGCAGCATCGAACGATTAAAAAATAATTCACATCATGATGCACATGATGCGTTTTCAGGCAATCTAGGCATTCTAAAGTTTAAATTTTTTCTTGGGCGAAACTCTTGGAACGCCGCACCGGGTACGGCAGGTACGTCGCTCGCCGTACCATATTTTTGCCAATAAATGGTCAGTGTTAAATAAAATCAAACATTGTGAAGGCATACTTGGATAACAATAGCGTATTAAGGCCGTTTTTCAATAACAAAGGAGAGCGAAAATTGTCGAAAGATTTTCGCGCTCGCTTCGTTCGCGTTCTTATTTTCCATTTATTTTCTTTCCTCCCATAGGGAGGGGTTAAACTTTAGAATTCGCGTCCTCTAGTTGCACAACAGCACCACCTCTTTGAAGCCTGTGTTGAAGTCTACGGCTTCTCAGACCATGATTGGCCCCAAACCTCGATTTTAAATTAATTCTCAATATAAAAGACATCTTATACGGGTCTGCGAGGAAGAAATTATTGGGGGAAAGGCTTAATTTTGCATTTGCCTCCAGTAACAAGCAAGTAACTTTGGCACGGCAGACCTAAAATATTGCTTTATGAAAGCTGAAATAGCTGTAAAAGAGGCCTTAAAAATTCGACGATATCGAGAATAAGGTCACAAAACAAGCAAAAAACTTTATATATTAGCGAAAATCTTTGGTATAAGAATAGGTCAATCTGTTTAAAAGAGACCATAAAAAAGTTAAATTTAGCCCAATAAGGTCACAATTGTTTAACCAAAGATGGAACGTGAAGATGGTTTTTTTCGCGCGTGAATACGTGAATTGGCAAAAATCTGTGCGTGAATACCTGAACTGAGGGTTGACTGGGGGGGGGGGCTCATAAAGTACAAGACTTGTTTATACAGTTTCTAATTTGTTACTACACAATAGATTTGATAACTGAAAATACATTATTTTCGAAAAAAAACATAAATATAATATCGGTATCGGTATTAGGCTTCCTTCACCGACGGTATTACGTTATTTGACCCGGAATTTTGTCGGTATGACGGTATTTAAGGCCCCTCCTGAAACCCCCCCCCCCCTTTGCTAGACTACAATATCACCAAAATTTTGTCTCTCAAAGGGTCGATTTTCGATTTTCGGCTCGGACCTACCCGTCACCTCGCAAACCTAGTACCCCCTCCCCCTGGGCTTTACCGTCCTCAAAAGTACAAATACATAAACTCGCTTTTTTCAAGGGTCGAGAAGTTGAGAGAAGTTGAGGTCGAAAAAGTATAGATTGCCAAAAAAAAAACTGTTCAGTTTGGCGGTAGATTCGCTGGAGTTAGGTATTCGGTATTCGGGATTCGGGATTCGCATTCGGGATTCGAAAAAGCTCAATAAAAACTACGAAAAAGTTAACTTAATCAAAACAAGCAACACCATACTAAGGATAAATTCCAATAAAAAAGATTCAGAATATGATCTCGTTGTCACGTGACAGGGAAATTCCCCTATCGGATTAATCATGTCGGGACCTTTCTCAAGCTCGCCATCGTCAGTAATGGGTGAATGACTTCAATAAAAAAGGTGCAAGTTCACAGTCAGGAAGTATTCCAAAAATAAATCAGAATATGAGCTAGTGTCACGTGACTACGGAAATTCCCTATTCGGATTCAAATTTTCAGGGACCTTTTTCAAAGCTTACCAGTCATCAGGAAAGGTTGATGACTTCAACTAACAAACGGATGCAAGTTCACATGTCAAGAAAAACATTCCAAAAAAGAAAATTCAGAATATGAGCTTAGTTGTCACGTGACGATGGGAAATTCCCCTTTTTGGGAGTTATTTCAGTTTGGGGACCTTTTTTGAAAAGCTCATAAAAACTCAAGCAAGAAAGTTATCGACTTCAAATAACAAACGAATGCAAGTTCACATATCTGGGAAAATATTCCAAAAATAATTATTCAGAATATGAGCTTAGTTATCACGTGACTATGGGAAATTCCCCTTTTTGGGAGTTATTTCGATGAAAAAAAGAAAAGAAAAACGAAA
>NW_027104147.1:8108-10445 GCF_902728285.1 Clytia hemisphaerica
GTGACTGAGGAGTCGCAACCGTGGTTTTCGGGGACATGAAAAAAGTTAGATTTTTCGATGAAAAAAAGAAAACAAAAACAAAAACAAAAAAAACATATAAGGTCAGAGTACTGCCGATAAGATTTATAAAGAAATAGAGACCTTAAGCTGTAACAACAGGGAGATAATGTAAATAATGAAGTCAGATTTCTGAAGGTCAAGGAAGTCAAAAAATTGAAATGTGAATGAAATAGTTTTTTATTTTTATGATTTGGTACAACAGATAATATAGTTTTATGGTTTACAACCCATTATCTTCTAGGATTATTGAGATTTTTTAAGATAATGTTTTTATATCAGATACTGTTTGTTGTTGTATGTCATGGATTTTAAGGATTATCTGTTGCGTTTTGTTAGGTTGAAGAGCTTTTAGGAGGTCATCAGTTGACTCAGATGAAGTTTTCGACCCTTTAATTCAATAACTTCTCGTAGATCAGCGGGGCATGTAGTATCAATATTATTCAAGATACTACATTCTCAAGCTCAGTAATTATTTTAAAAGTAGCGCTAATTAAATGGTTACATAAATTATTTTGATTACTCTATTTGTTAATTGGATGTAAAGGTCCTTAATTGGGATAGTCTAAAATAAGATAAAGATATATTCGTACCATCTAACATTTTTTCAGAGTGATGTCCTTCTTCTTCTACAGCAATTTTCAAAAAGGATGATGATATGTTCGTGCCAGAATTCAGGCACGTTTACAAGGGTCGTTCTGCGGTCCTTGTAATTCTATTGTTTGATGTTTTAGGAAGACGTAATGTTTTAGGAAGACGTAATGTTTTGTTTTCGCTATTCTTATTAGTTCGCTGTAATTTGATTGGCAGTTGCCCATCTTCTATTTATTCAACTCTCCCATTGTAGCTGTTTGATTGACAGGGAGTTTTTCCAGGTTCGGAGGGAGTTTTTTCAGGTTCGGAGGGAGTTTTTTTCGGTTCACAGTTGCTTAATTGTCAGTAATTATTAACAATAAGTTGTTTTACCAATAAATTGTGAAATCATCCTTATTAAGAATTTAACTCACCACCAAGAATTTATTATGAATTATTTTTTACTTATGGTAAGTGATTAGTTGGTTATTTTAGTGGAGGATCTTTGCGTGTATGTGAAGAGAAGGAAGGGGCGTTAAAAAGGTAGCTTGGGCGTAGAGAAAAAATAGGACAGAATAATAGTGGGTGAAATAGATGATGTGTAAGACACAAAAGGGGGTAAAATGATCTATGGGAAAATTTGAAAGAGAGGCAGAGATGATGAATGACCGATTAAACACGATGAGACAGGGGTGATATTGATGGACTTTACACCCAGAGAGGGGGTGGAAATATTAGAAAAGGGTTGGGGTGGAACTCAAGTAGAGAAAAGGGCGGAGAAATGAATTACTGATGGACAGGGGTGACATATGAAGTCACAAAGTGAAAGTAGTGGGCTGAATGTGAGGATTTTAAATGAATATGATGAACAGGGGTGCAATGATACAATGAGATAATGAAAACAGGTTCAACAAAGAAGGGGGCAAGTGGAAAAATGGTAAGAGCCCAACTAGAAACCAGGGGAAGTGGGATAAAATGAAAGATGAACGATAAACGATTTGATAGGGTTGTAATTAATACGAGGGCGGAGCGTGAAAGAGACAAGGTAAAGAAAAAATAAATAAGACAGAGGTGGGATAGTTGTAATTGGTACGGCAAAACAGTAAAACATAAAGAGACGGGGGCGAGGCTGTGGCAAAAAGAGGGGGTGGATAATTTGTAAAGAATCAGGTACATGGGTAAGACAAATTGAAATAGGGGTGAGATGATGTGAAGAGGGGATAAAGATAACGCGTAAGAAAGAAGCAGGTGTCTAAGTGACAGGGTAGTAACATTTAAACAAACCTCATAGAGGTTATACGATACATTTTAGACATGGGTGGTGGTGGTGAAAAGAGGGAGTGGAGAGGATGCGTAACGAGACAGGTGGTGGACAATTAGATGGATCTATATGAAGCAGATAGGGGTGTCGTGCTAGCGGAAACTGGGTGGGAAAAAATAGTCGAGAAAGAAGATTCGTTGATGTACAATTCTGAGATAGGAGGGATAAAATATTTTATAGGTTTTGAGTAAATGATTTATTTGATTGTATAACAATTTATTACCAGCCTTTTTTCATGAGAATTTAGTTTGGGTTAATATATCCTTAGATTTTTATTGCGTTTATATACAATAAAAGGTTTCTCTGGGAAGAGCTCTTAAGTTCATTACTATTCATAATTATGTACCAATGTTTGGTCAAGTTCGTCAAGTGTTCATCAGGTCATT
>NW_027104148.1:0-2867 GCF_902728285.1 Clytia hemisphaerica
TAATAATAATAATAATAATAATAATAATGTATACAAGTTCAAGGCACACGAGGGCCTCTGAGAACCGGATCTTGATTACAATTGTCTTGTCTCGAATCTTTTCGGATGTTTTTTCCAAGCTTCGTTGAGTCTTTCTTTAAAGATTTTGACAGTCTTTGCCTCTACAACGTATCTTGGTAATCTATTCCAGTTTGGTATACAGCTATAAGCAAAAAGCTCGTACCCAAAAATTTTAAAAATGTCAAAAAATGAAGGTCTTCAAATTTCTCTAAAACCTATTTTTATGGGAAGCTATGGTATTTTGTAGCAAAAAGCAAAAAAAAATAGAGCTTAACCTCGCTTTAGAAATTTTTTATCGCATTTTTTAGGTTTTTGTAAAATCGCAGGCCAAAATAGGAGAAAAATCATCAAGTTTGGCATTTTCTTCTCATTGACTTCATTTTTAACCCCTACTTTTAACCATTTTTGAAATCTACATAAAATTTCCGACAATTTGATATATAACATGCATATGTTCCCGAAAAATCAACATAGGCTAAATCTGAGCCTGCTGCTACGGTACTGAAAAAACTGCTTTGGAATGATGTCCTTATTACAGGGTTTTTTTTCAGGTATAGATTCAAAAAACTTACCAAAAGGCCTCTTTTGCAAGCTGAGTCAACTTTTTATAGGACTTGGACTGGTTAATCTATGATTTGAGGCTTTCAAATCCATTTTTTCACTGACTAGTACTAGGTCAGAGTTTTTGTCACGCCGCGACGGAAAATTTTCAATAGCCTGTAAAAATCTATAAGAGTGGAATCAGGCCTTAATTTTCACCATGAAACATCAACCATATAGTGTTAATCAGAAACCTAAAATAGAAATTCAAAAAAATCAACCCACAAGATTTCTGTAGCCCTTTTTAGTTTTTGTCACGCCGTGACGGAAAATTTGGGCCTATGTCAAAATTCCCCTATCTTTTCGTCAATTGTACTTGAATTGAGATTTCTTTGCTTGAAAATTCTTCAAATAGGTAGAGTATATCAGAATATGCAAAAAATAGAGTCAAAAATGCAGAATTACAATGAACTAGAGGTCCTGCAAGGTGGATTTTCTCATTTTTGATCAAAATGTTTCATAGACTAATTTTGGAAAAACCCGTTTTTTTTAGGATTTAGCTCATTTTTAACTTTCTAAGTTTATTTTTCTCATTCTAGTATGTATTTCTGACAACTTTACATTAAATTATAATATTTCTTACAAATTCAGGAAAATCATTACTATTCTCATTTATGATTTTTAGCGTTTCATCACTTTTTTGGCCAAAATGGGTTCATTTTTAGGCCGAAATCCAAAAAAACCGGAATATTAACTTGAAAATAACCCTATCATGTTATATATCAGTGGAAGCGGAATTTTGAGTAGATTTTGAATATCCAAGTTTCATGTCCTGAAAAAGAACTCAACTCAAATTATTATGCTTTAACAGCTAAAAATAGACATGGGTACGAGCTTTTTGCTTATGGCTATACTCCTGTAAAAGAACGAGTTGGTTTGTGCGCCTCGGAATCCATCTTTACCAAAATTTGGTATCAGCTCATCTTTGTGTCTCCTGTTCGGACGTGTTCGAGTCGATAATTTACTTGGAAGAGTATTTTTATCGTAGTAGTGGAGATGTTTGTATACTTGGACCATATCACAAAAGAGTCTCCTGAATTCAAGCGTGGGGAGGTCAAGTATGCGCAAGCGTTCTTCATAGGACATATCTTTGCAGATAGGCACGAGTTTTGTGGCGCGTCTTTGTACACCCTCGATCAAATTAACATATTTTCGAAGTTTAGGTGACCATACCGACTGAGCATACTCCAAGTGCGGACGGACAAACGAAGTATATAGTACTAGGAAGATGGATGGATTCAGATGTTCAAAGCTCCTGTTAATCACTCCTAGTATTGAATTTGCCTTCTTTACCTGCTTTGCAATATGCTCCTCGAATGTAAGTCTGAGTCGATCACAATCCAAGATCTTTCTCTTCAAAACATTTTCAAGCTGATTTCCATCCAAACAATATGGATAAGCATGTTTGATGTCAGAGAATTTGCCAATAGTTAGTACGTGACATTTGTCGGGATGGAAATTTAATAACCATTCTTTAGACCACTTAACTAGCGCGTCTATATCCTGTTGGATGGAAATAGAGTCTTCGATAGTGTTGACCTCTTGGAAGATTTTGGTGTCATCAGCAAAAAGGAGTATAAATGATGATATCACTCTTTCAGGAAGGTCGTTGATGTAAAGAACGAACAATAACGGTCCAAGGACACTACCCTGTGGGATACCACTAACCACGTGATCCGTTGTCGAAAATGATTTATTTACTTTCACTGATTGGGTTCTTCCATTTAAAAATGATTTTACCCAAGACAATATCGGACCATCTATGCCGTATGCTAATAGTTTCTTGCATAAACGACGATGAGGTACAGTTTCAAAGGCCTTTGCGAAATCAAAATAGATACTATCAATCACTTTTCCCTCCGATGTGCTTTCACAGCACGTATCCAAGTAATACAACAGTTGCGTAACGGTGGATCGATTTTTGATAAAACCAATATTGCTTGTTCGATAAAAGATGTTGATCAAGAAGATGCTCCATAATATGCTTTCTCACTATTGACTCCATCATTTTGCATACTATTGATGTCAAGCTTACAGGTCGATAATTTACTGCAAGATTTTGAGCACCTTTGTTCTTATATATGGGTATTACGTGAGCTTCTTTCCAATCCTTTGGTAGAGACCCTTCCTTTAATGATGATTGTTCATTATTACTGCAAGAGGTTCAGAGACGTAGTCAGATAACGACAGTAGCATCTTAGGATGTA
>NW_027104148.1:6715-36106 GCF_902728285.1 Clytia hemisphaerica
TCGAGACTGCATAAGCTAATGAAGCCCAGTCTTGCAAAAAAATCTGTAACCATTGAGCAGCTAGACTTTCCCATTCCTGGGAAACCATTCATAAGCTACTTTACAATGGAAAAAGACCAAAATTGTAGGTATGATATGTGATGATGTTTGGCCGTATCAGATTATCGTGTCGTTAATTGTTGGCGTAATTACATAATGTTTCACTGATTTATTGGAAATGATATCGTCTTTCTGTTTAGCCTGGATATCCAAGCTTAAAATTATTTTCATATTTTGGTGTTTCTGCTATGTACATTTTGGCCCACCTGTAGATGCTTGAAAACCCAGGGTTAGCAAATTTTTAACTTTATACAATGAAGAACCTAAAGCCTGAAGACCTAATATTTTCCAAGCTAATCTTTCATGGAGTTAAAATGGCATTGCGGCTAGCAACAATTATGCATGTGCTGTCTTCTGATATTGGAATGCAGTAGACTAGAAACTAGTTTGGTGCCCAGGGCTCATCAAGCATATTAACGCAATCGAAAATGTCCAGCGAAGAGCCACAAGACTCGTAAGAGGTTACAGGAACCATCCATATAAAGAACGTCTACGAATTTTAAATCTACCAAGTCTTAAAACAAGGCGTGAAATTGGGGACATGGTGGAAATATATAAACATCTAAATGTTTATGATAAATCTGCCACCTCAAAGAAATTCGTTCTTCGTAATCGACATCAATGCAAGCATAACCAGGAGCTACGGAGGAACTTTGCCAATGATGGAATGAGAGGATATCAAACTAACTCGCTTTATTACCGAGGAATTAATGCATGGAATAGTTTTAGGCGTCAAGGTTGTGAATGCCCCATCTGTCAGTAAGTTCAAGGAAGAACTTGCAATGGAATGGGAAAATAAGCTTTATAAATTGTAATTATAAAAGATTATTTCATAGAGGTCAATAGGGGAGTTTCTAAACATCGACCATAAATGGCGACCACGACCAGCGACCACGACCGGCGACCAGATAAATTTGGGTTATCGAGTTTTTCCTCTTTCTCCACCTTAGATTCTTTCTCCTATGATCATTTATTTATCGAATTGAAGAGTAAAAACTCACCCCTGTCTCTTCTACAGTAATTATAAAGCCACGTGCAAAACGTGTAGAACAGCCATTTTAACGCTCTTGGAGCTTGAATGGGGTGTCAATTTTTATCCTTTTGTATTTTCGGCATCAAATTAATTAGTGGCAAATTTTTTGCTGAAATTCATTTAGGAAGCTTTATATTTGATCATCAGATCATTGTTTTGTCAAAATAAGTCATTTTGACAATGTAAGGACAATAGAATAATTGATGAGTTGATATCTCTAAAACTGCCCTTCCCAGCTTTTGCCTACTGACAATTTCTATCTATTCATACTAAAGACATCTCATTCAGCATAATTAAAATATTTGGTGTAATAAAGTTTACAGGCATCACACTTAATTGCCCTGTCGATATTTTTGTCAAAAAGTGTCACTTTGTCTAGAAAATGACTGGTAATGTCAAAGGTCACTTATAGTATTCTAAGCTAGAGTAATTCTCAGCCACGTGCTCAGTGGTTACCAAAATGAAGCCAGCGTCAGTTTCGTAGCGTCAGTTTCGTAGCGTCAGCGCAAATCAGATTCAAATCGAAAGTGGTTATGAAAAGTGTTCTAGCCAGCTTGGATCGAACGGTATGGCTCCCATTTATAGAAAGGACGCAACCTTCACCCATTAGTGACCTTTTACAAAAGAAATGAAGTTCATAGCTGCTTCCAATTTTTCAGTTAGTCGAACGTGTCCCTACTTTAACCAAAATGTGAAAAGAAATTCGGGCTTTCTGGCCAACTTGGATCAAATGGTAATGCTTCCATTTATAGAAAGACGCAACCTACACCCAGCAGTGACCTTTTTACAAAAAAATGAAGTTCATAGCTGCTTCCAATTTTTCAGTTAGTCGAGGAACGTGTCCCTAACTGACTTTAACCAAAATGTGAAAAAGTGAAATTCGGGCTTCTGGCCAACTTGGATCAAATGGTATGCTTCCATTTAGAAAGGACGCAACCTACACCCATTAGTGACCTTTTACAAAAAAAATGAAGTTCATAGCTGCTTCCAATTTTTCAGTTAGTCGAGGAACGTGTCCCTAACTGACTTTAACCAAAATGTGAAAAAGTGAAATTCGGGCTTTCTGGCCAACTTGGATCAAATGGTATGGCTTCCATTTATAGAAAGGACGCAACCTACACCCATTAGTGACCTTTTACAAAAAAATGAAGTTCATAGCTGCTTCCAATTTTTCAGTTAGTCGAGGAACGTGTCCCTAACTGACTTTAACCAAAATGTGAAAAAGTGAATTCGGGCTTTTGGCCAACTTGGATCAAATGGTATGGCTTCCATTTATAGAAAGGACGCAACCTACACCCATCAGTGACCTTTGACAAAAGAAATGAAGTTCATAGCTGCTTCCAATTTTTCAGTTAGTCGAGGAACGTGTCCCTAACTGACTTTAACCAAAATGTGAAAAAGTGAAATTCGGGCTTTCTGGCAACTTGGATCAAATGGTATGGCTTCCATTTATAGAAAGGACGCAACTACACCCATTAGTGACCTTTTACAAAAGAATGAAGTTCATAGCTGCTTCCAATTTTTCAGTTAGTCGAGGACGTGTCCCTAACTGACTTTAAACCAAAATGTGAAAAAGTGAAATTCGGGCTTTCTGGCCAACTTGGATCAAATGGTATGGCTTCCATTTATAGAAAGGACGCAACCTACACCCATTAGTGACCTTTTACAAAAAAAATGAAGTTCATAGCTGCTTCCAATTTTTCAGTTAGTTGAGGAACGTGTCCCTAACTGACTTTAACCAAAATGTGAAAAAGTGAAATTCGGGCTTTCTGGCCAACTTGGATCAAATGGTATGGCTTCCATTTATAGAAAGGACGCAACTACACCCATTAGTGACCTTTTACAAAAGAATGAAGTTTCATAGCGCTCCCAATTTTCAGTTAGTCGAGGAACGTGTCGACAAAATTCGAATTCTGACTTTAGAAAGGAAACATGTGACCTTTTACAAAAGAAATGAAGTTCATAGCTGCTTCCAATTTTTCAGTTAGTCGAGGAACGTGTCCCTAACTGACTTTAACCAAAATGTGAAAAAGTCGAATTCGGGCTTTCTGGCCAACTTAGATCGAACGGTATGGCTTCCATTTATAGAAAGGACGCAACCTACACTTATTAGTGACCTTTTACAAAAAAAATGAAGTTCATAGCTGCTTCTTATTTTTCAGTTAGTCGAGGAACGTGTCCCTAACTGACTTTAACCAAAATGTGAAAAAGTGAAATTCGGGCTTTCTGGCCAACTTGGATCAAATGGTATGGCTTCCATTTATAGAAAGGACGCAACCTACACCCATTAGTGGCCTTTTACAAAATAAATGAAGTTCATAGCTGCTTCCAATTTTTCAGTTAGTCGAGGAACGTGTCCCTAGCTGACTTTAACCAAAATGTTAAAAAGTGGAATTCGGGCTTTCTGGCCAACTTAGATCGAACGGTATGGCTCCCATTTATAGAAAGGACGCAACTTACACGCATTAGTGACCTTTTACAAAAAAAATAAAGTTTATAGCTGTTTCCAATTTTTCAGTTAGTCGAGGAACGTGTCCCTAACTGACTTTAACCAAAATGTGAAAAAGTGAAATTCGGGCTTTCTGGCCAACTTGGATCAAATGGAATGGCTTCCATTTATAGAAAAGACGCAACCATTGAGTTTCAAGCCCGAAGGGCTAGAGGTCAATCTCTTTGGTAGGATTTGAAGCCAACAAATCCTACCAAAGTTGCGCGGCCTTGAGCGACCCGCCTGGTTTTTAGACAAATGACAGATTGAAACTAAAATTTACCGCTAAATTTTGAAAAATATTTCACTCAAAAACAAAGGAATTGCTAGATTCAATCCGTCATCAAAAATGGCGCATATTTAAAGGCTTCAATTTTTCTTGCCTGAGAAAGGTTAGAGATTGACCTCTAGCCCTTCGGGCTTGAAACTCAATGGACGCAACCTACACCCATTAGTGACCTTTTACAAAATAAATGAAGTTCATAGCTGCTTCCAATTTTTCAGTTAGTCGAGGAACGTGTCCCTAACTGACTTTAACCAAAATGTGAAAAAGTGGAATTCGGGCTTTCTGGCCAACTTAGATCGAATGGTATGGCTCCCATTTATAGAAAGGACGCAACCTACACCTATTAGTGACCTTTTAACAAAAAAAATGAAGTTCATAGCTGCTTCTAATTTTTCAGTTAGTCGAGGAACGTGTCCCTTACTGACTTTAACCAAAATGTGAAAAAGTGGAATTCGGGCTTTCTGGCCAACTTGGATCGAACGGCATGGCTTCCATTTACATTTATAGATATAATGCAACATTGAAACCGGGGGGGGGGGTTACTTTGGCAAAATGGGTGTCAGGTATGTGCAACCCATAAGGGTACCTTTGCTCATTCCTCAAAAGTCTCTCAAAGGAGTACAAATTCAAAAGTTAGTCTCTGAAAGGGTCCCGAAAATTAAAAATTTCTCACGATTTCCAAAAAATTTGACCAAAAATTGGTGAAAATCAAACTAGATTTGGAAAAAATGGACCAAAATTTAGGAAAAAGTCTCTCAAAGAGTCCTAAAGTCCTAAAGTCACCAAAATTGGAAGCAGCTATGAACTTCATTTTTTTTGTAAAAGGTCACTAATGGGTGTTGGTTGCGTCCTTTCTATAAATGGGAGCCATACCATTTGATCCAAGCTGGCCAGAAAGCCCGAATTTCACTTTTTCACATTTTGGTTAAAGTCAGTTAGGGACACGTTCCTCGACTAACTGAAAAATTGGAAGCAGCTATGAACTTCATTTTTTTTGTAAAAGGTCACTAATGGGTGTAAATTGCGTCCTTTCTATAAATGGGAGCAATACCGTTCGATCCAAGTTGGCCAGAAAGCCCGAATTCGACTTTTTCACATTTTGGTTAAAGTCAGTTAGGGACACGTTCCTCGACTAACTGAAAAATTGGAAGCAGCTATGAACTTCATTTCTTTTGTAAAAGGTTACTAATGGGTGTAGGTTGCGTCCTTTCTATAAATGGAAGCCATACCATTTGATCCAAGTTGGCCAGAAAGCCCGAATTTCACTTTTTCACATTTTGGTTAAAGTCAGTTAGGGACACGTTCCTCGACTAACTGAAAAATTGGAAGCAGCTATGAACTTCATTTTTTTTGTAAAAGGTCACTAATGGGTGTAGGTTGCGTCCTTTCTATAAATGGAAGCCATACCATTTGATCCAAGCTGGCCAGAAAGCCCGAATTTCACTTTTTCACATTTTGCTTAAAGTCAGTTAGGGACACGTTCCTCGACTAACTGAAAAATTGGAAGCAGCTATGAACTAAAGTCTGTTCACGATAAGTGTGCACTCTTTTTTCTTTTACCTATAACTTTTGAAGGAATTCTTCAATCTTTATAAATTTGGTATCGTTGGAGAGATATTTTTGAGTGGAACAATTTGAAATAAAAAAGTCTTTGAAAAAATTCTAAAAACGAAGGTGAAAATGAAGAAGAAAAAAATTAAGATCTTGTAGAGAAGTGCTATAACTTTCATTTTCACTGGAGAGATTCTTTGATCTTAGGAGATCATCACTGTGAAGAAATTTCACTAAAATATTTATTCAATATAAAGTTATGATACAAAGTTAATAAGTGAGTGACCCCAAAAAACAGCAGAAAACAGCAGAAAACAGCGTTTTTAGACGTCAATCAGCTTATAACTTGCTTGATATCTTTTGACTGAATGATTATTTTTGAGAAATTTTTTCACAGTGATGATGTTCGATAACCAAGGATTCACTTCAGTGAAAATGATAGTTATAGCACCTTTCTACAAGATCTTCATTTTTTTCTTCTTCATTTTCATCTTCATTTTTAGAATTTGTTTAAAGATTTTTTTATTTCAAATTGTTCCGCTCACTAATATCTTTCCAATGATACCAAATTTATAAAGATTGAAGAATTCCTTCAAAAGTTATAGGTAAATGAAAAAAGAGTGCACACTTATCGTGAATAGACTTTAAGAACTAAGGCTCACCCCTCGGACCTGTTATTGCTGGTATTTTCATGGTTGAGCTAGAAACCAATATCGTACCGAAAATGTCAGACAATGTAAAAATATGGAAACGATATGTTGATGATACCTTTTGTGTGATTAAGAAAGGTAAAGATAACATTATCCTCAGAGAATTGAATAAAAATGAACATGTTAAATTTACCAGTGAAAAACAAGTGAACAATATGCTTGCTTTTCTGGATGTCCTTCTCATAAATCGTTTCGGAACAATTGACACTACAGTTTACCGAAAGCCAACGAATACAGATATCTATATAAACTGGAACTCGTTTGCCCCTGATACATGGAAAAAGGGCTTTAAAATGCTTATTCAACGTGCCTTCCAAATCTGCAACAAACCGTTTTCCTAAAAGCTGAACTAGACCACTTGAAAATGGTATTCCACCACAATCATGGTACCCTCAAGTTATAACCAAAGTATAAAGGAGGTGAAACGTAACTACAAACTCAAACAGAAACAAACCAAAAGAATCAGATGAAACCAAAGCCTGTGGACGCAAAAATCGTTCNTTTTTTTGACAAAAAAACTAATCTTTAGGTAAAAAAAGACCTAGATTACCCAACCTGCCATTCGCAAAAATAAATTCTTGCCAAAATTAAGAAAGATTGATGGCGCCGAAATAACTTTCCCGCAAAATTCAAAATCGTTTAGGATTTTTTGCAGCTTGTCAGAATTAGTTCCCACCAGTTCCCTTAATCCCAAGCTTTTTCAATCGGATGGAGTAAAACATGTAAAAAGAAATATAAAACGTAAAAACAACGTCTATTTATCGTCCATCATCACACCAAATTCCATAAGGCTCTATAAAGAGCAGTTATAGAAACAACACTCGCCCATGCCAATGTTTACTCTTTATTGCTATTTTGACATTCTCTAATTCGACATTCTACTACTCGAACGCTCCCTTATTCGATAAATTTTAAAGTCCCAGTCATCAACAATTTCTCATAAACAACGCTCTATTATTCGATAAGCTCCCTTATTCGATGGAAATTCAATTCCCAATGAAGATCGAATTAGAGAGCGTCAACTGTATTTTGAAATCTGAACGATGCGATTGGTTGATTTCGATCACGTGTGCAGGTTTCAAGATAATACTCCAACAACTATTACACCTTTTTTATAAGAACCAGTAAATTTTTGATGAGGCTCGGCTGTTCTATATTTTTGGAACCTTGAGCCTTAAAATGTTCTCATCCTGTTCTTAGTTAAAGGGTAAAATTGAGGTATTTTAGACTTCATACCCAAATTTTATTACATTGACCCCTAAATTGCTTGAGACTGAGTGATTCTAGGCTTTTTAGAATTGCTCTTAAATTGTTAGTCTTATTTTTTGGCGATCTTGAGCCTCTATGTTCTTATAAAATAAAATAAGAGTGTGTTCCATCTCGTTGCTCGGAAAATATTTAAAAACGAGGTTTTCGTAGTACAAATATCCTGTTTAAAGTATCCCAACAAATAAACATAAAACAATCAAGGATGCAGCTCTGGTGACCACTAAGGACTAAGGGTAGTGGTGGTTTAGGATACATAGGCGAATGAAGGGTACGGGTAGGTACCAGGCTTATAGCAGGTGTCAAAATGTGATATTTATATAAGTATGAAGTGTATAGAAAATAGGATAAGAAAGGGTGCCTTTATAGAATCGGGAAGTCCCTGTAGTAAGGGTTGAAAAAATGAGAAAATTATTCGATTAGTGGTTGATAAAATAGGAAAATTTCAACATTTTGCTGCTTGAAAGATCAAAATTTGTCAAATTTGTCCAAATAAGGGTCGTAAAATTCATCAAATTTTCCTTTTTGTTCCTCCTTTTGAATCCTGCTAAGGTTCCAAGACCCGAAATTCAGAATATTCCCGCACCTCGCAGATGAAAGCTGAGTTTTTTTTTTCTTCGTGATTTTTTTATCATAATATTATTATTTTTACCGCAGAGCCATGCAAAGAAAACAACTGGAGAGAAAGCAAATGCATCAAGATCTTCGAACATCATTATTGCACAGTGGAAAAATACAAACCAAAATTAAAAGAAAATTGCTTCAAAACGTGTTATTGCGGTAAGTAAGCTTCAGCAAAACTTTTTGCACCAAGAACCCGTAAAAATTATCTTGAACTTTTAAAAGACATAAATTAATCATGCCAGAGGGCGGGACCATAAGGGTGCCGGGCATTTGCTAAAAAATAGCTTCGTTTGAGAGCAAGCAAAAGTTGGCGAGAGTGTGTTGATTAACCCATCCCGCAAAGAAACTTTCTTCCTACGCTTTCCTGACTCCAACGCTCACATTTCTCGTGTGGTGTCGCTCCAGCCTGGGGTGCCAATATAAAGACATATCACCACTAGTAATCAACCACTTTTCATTACCCAATAACCTGCATATTTGGGCAAGAATTATCTCAATTTCTTCGTAAACACTCCAGAAAGCTCGAGTAGAAAATTCGATGCGACAAGAGGTCAACTGTAAAGAGAACGTTAACTTCGAAACAACTCCCCCCTACCTACAGAGCTAACATCACTCTCGCCCCGTGTACACCAGGATTTATTTACGTTACAGAGAATTGTCTGACGCCGTCAGTAAGCATTAAAAAGCTGATAAGTAATAGTTATCGGACATTTGCGAGTACAATATGAGAAATATTTTACGAGTTCCGAGATTTTTCCGTACAATATTTTTCGAGCCTTTAGGGGAGGAAAATATACGGAACATCCGGAACGAGTGAAATATTTCCATATTGTACAAGGAAATGTCTGATACCTTATCGGGGAAAACTTCGTCGGGGAAAAGTGACGAAATTTCGGCCAAGTGACGAATATTTTTCCCCGACGAAAATTTTCCCCGGCCTTAATGCGCTTACCAAAACCAGCAAGTGACGAATATTTTTCCCCGACGAAAATTTTCCCCGACGAAAATTTTCCCCGACTAAGTTTTCCCCGATAAGGTTACTGGTTTATCGGTGACCCAAAAAATGCACTTTTTTATGTTGGAAAAAAGCGCAGGGCACTTTTGTAACAAAGTGACGTTAGATTGCTTCTACCGCTACAATGCAACAACATCTTTTCGTCAATTTTATATTTTGTACAAGTAAAATACAAGATATATTGTACTCTTTTTACCCAATAAGATTGCAGATATTTTTTGGATCGCCGATAATACGCAATACGTAAACATAACACACGTGTCAAGTTTTTGCCTAGTCAAGTTGCTGTTTTCGGATGTTGCAAATATTTTTTCAAGAGGACACTTTTTCCTGGGCGAAGATGTTTTTGGATTATGAGTGATTCATACCAGACCCTAAATCTACAGAAAGTCCAAAATTCAATACAGTAGAAAGTACAACGACGTCGTTTAAACGTTCATCTAATGTTATATGTACGTTGCGAACATAAGATAAACGTTGAAACAACGTTGTGTGCGAGCTGGGAAAAGATACAAGTGAAACATATTTTGGTTTTGGGTAGGAATCGGGATCCTAGATCTACTAGAAAAATATTTGACTTACGGTATATCCATTGGTAGTTTACTAGATTTCTTCTTCACTTTCGTTTGTTGACAGGTGAATTTGCGGCACCTCTTTGCGAATTCGACGTTGAAGGATGTTGCTGGGATCGAACTTCGTTAGCTAGAGAAGGCTGTAAAGGTAAAGAAAAAGATTAAAAGTTTTTTTTGAGTATCTCTCTGTCTAATACGTTCTTCAAAGGACCAAGAGTTTCCTTGTAGTTAAAGAAGAATTCGAGCTACGGAGAAACTTTGGTTAGGCTATTCTAAGATGCTGTATATAGTGGTCATTGACGCTGTTTGCTGCACAGGCGATTCCCACTCGCAGCGGTTCATTTAGCAAGTGAATGAACCTTCGCCCGGGTCAACCCATGCCATCTGAGGGGAATTGGGTATAGTCAGTTCAAGGTGCTGACAGGGTGCTAATTGAAAGCGTCTATACTTGTGAAAATGAGCCTCAAAGCCTCCTACGACTCAACCAAATAGAACTAGAAATAGAAATAGAAAGGTTTGCTCGGATTAACAAAAATATTCGAATATTAGAAGTTCGAATTAGTATGGAGAAGCGACTTGAATCCAAATCCTAAAATACAAAAAATATTCTAGGGATGCGGCCAGTAAGAACTACTATATCATTTTCACTGACAAAATTTAGAGAGTTTATTTAGCGCATTGTCTAATTTGCATTAAATTTCAAAAGATTAATTTCTTTTTACTGGGTCTGAGAACCCCAGTTATTCCTCGAAAATAACCTCTTTAAGGACGGCTTTCAGTTTGAGGAGACATGTACTCTTTTTTTACCTAATTACATTTCACATTAAATCTAACGGAAGGTATACCCTACCGAGTTTCTATAATTCGAATATCATTTTAATTGAAGTAATTACCCCCCCCTCCTTGAAATTCGAACTTGGGAGGATTTACTCCATCACCAACATTAGCGAGTTTATGTATGTGTGTTTTTCAGCGACGGAGACGGTAAGGTTCTAATTTGAGTAGATCCTGACCAGCTGAGGACGACGGTAAATCAGCACTTTTACTGTCCTCGATTTTGCGGGGCGGAATTGCGGGTTTTTCCAAATCGCTTCAGTCACTCTACCGTCCTCAAAAGTGCAAATACATAAACTCGATATTATCTTCCAGCTTGCGGAGACATGCCACATGTTCGATTTTTATGTAAACAAGCCAAATGGAATCCTAAAGATGAATGCTTTCGACCACATAGTCTACCATCTCGATGGTTTCAAAAGAATTGTCCAGCATCATGTGGCTTGTGCAGTAAGTAACGTAGACCATGTTCAGCAGTTACGGTTACGTTTTGTTCCGAAACAAGTGTGAACGTCAAAATCCAAAACGTCAAAAAAGAAGACGTTACACAGCAAAACAAACCGAAACGGGTTCGCTCCACTATTTTCATCGGAACGGAACTGCTCTGTTTTCTTGCTCCGAAACGTCCCGAAACCAATATGAACACACTCGGTCCGTAATGAAAATCATACCGGAGCTAAACGGAACAGTAACGTGTGTTCATGGTTTTCACAATTAGTTTATAGCCCATTAATTGCCACTAGTATCATATGAAATCCCTCAATTTTTTCAGTCCTGTACCGATATGTATTGAACTAGGAGAGCCGCAACCCTGCCCTACCAACGGGCTATAGAAGAAGTCTTGACCTTTCTTAAGCTAGAAAAAGCGAGGCCTTAAGATTTGCACCATACATTTAGAATGACAGATTGAATATAGCGCTTACTTTGTTTTCACATAGCATATTTTTTTATAATTGGGGATGGCTTTATTTCTTCCTACAAAGAGCTACCAGCTGACACACAACGTTTTAACGTCCATTTAAAGTTGTATGGATGTTGTGAACATTAGATGTACGTTGAAACAACGTTGCATGTCAGCTGGGTTACCAAATATACCTTAAGCAGCATGGCGTTCTAAATCTATAGAATTTAATTTGGCGGATGGCCGAAAAACCTTGGAAAGAAGGTACACCTGACTGGGCACAAGAAACAATGTTATTGATTTCTTTTGGTTAACATTAGCCAGGTCCTATGGTTGACCGGCTAATACAGGCGATATTCAATGAAAATTGACATCGGCTCACCCCTTGGACCTGTTATTGCTGGTATTTTCATGGTTGAGCTAGAAACCAATATCGTACCGAAAATGTCAGACAATGTGAAAATATGGAAACGATATGTCGATGATACCTTTTGTGTGATTAAGAAAGGTAAAGATAACATTATCCTCGGAGAATTGAATAAAAATGAACATGTTAAATTTACCAGTGAAAAACAAGTGAACAATATGCTTGCTTTTCTGGATGTCCTTCTCATAAATCGTTTTGGAACAATTGACACTACAGTTTACCGAAAGCCAACGAATACAGATATCTATATAAACTGGAACTCGTTTGCCCCTGATACATGGAAAAAGGGTACTTTAAAAATGCTTATTCAACGTGCCTTCCAAATCTGCAACAAACCGTATTTCCTAAAAGCTGAACTAGACCACTTGAAAATGGTATTCCACACAATCAATGGATACCCACTCAAAGTTATAAACCAAAGTATAAAGGAGGTGAAACGTAAACTACAAACTCAAACAGAAACAAACCAAAATGAATCAGATGAACCAAAGCCTGTGGAAGCAAAAATCGTTCTACCCTATGCCGGAATAAAAGGTGAAATCATTGGGAAAGAAATTAATAAATCAGTTAAGAAAGTTTTTGATAATAGAGCAATCGCCAAAGTTGCATTCAAAGGAAAAAAGTTGACATCATTCTTCAGTGTGAAGGATAAAACCAAAACCGAACACAAGCATAATGTAGTGTACCGTGTGAAATGTCCTGATTGTCCAGCTTCCTATATAGGTGAAGCAGGAAGAAGAATACAAGAAAGAGTAGATGATCACGGTGGAAGAGATAGAAATAGTCATGTCCTAAAACATTCAAACTCTCGGGGACATACAAAAGTTAAAATGAAAGACTTTACCATATTAGGTAATAATTTTATGACAGTGGATCACCGGAAAATTAGTGAGGCATTTTTTATCAGAAAATACAAGCCCACGATAAATGTTCAAAGACTATCAAAACCTATTTTGTTATTTAATTAGTCGTCATTTTCTATACACATATTCACTTGAGAGTCATTTTATTGCTAATTTATTTATTTATTTATTGATTTTAAGCAGATTTTATAGCGTATTCTTTTATTTGATCTTACCAATTATCCTCGTTTGTACATTTTTTTTAAAACAATTTGTTAACATTTTCAGATTAGAAATTTTCATTTCAATGTTTTTAAACTGATGATGGTGGTCGGATGACACCGAAACGTCTTAAATAAATTTTGATTTTATTAAAAATAAAATGAAGTCGCTTCTGTGTTTGAAATTTTTATTGAACTCATTCAGGAGGATCAACCAATTTGAGCTATGAACTTCATTTTTTTTGTAAAAGGTCACTAATGGGTGTAAATTGCGTCCTTTCTATAAATGGGAGCAATACCGTTCGATCCAAGTTGGCCAGAAAGCCCGAATTCCACTTTTTAACATTTTGGTTAAAGTCAGTTAGGGACACGTTCCTCGACTAACTGAAAAATTGGAAGCAGCTATGAACTTCATTTTTTTTGTAAAAGGTCACTAATAGGTGTAGGTTGCGTCCTTTCTATAAATGGGAGCCATACCGTTCGATCTAAGTTGGCCAGAAAGCCCGAATTTCACTTTTTCACATTTTGGTTAAAGTCAGTTAGGGACACGTTCCTCGACTAACTGAAAAATTGGAAGCAGCTATGAACTTCATTTTTTTTGTAAAAGGTCACTAATGGGTGTAGATTGCGTCCTTTCTATAAAAGGAAGCCATACCATTTGATCTAAGTTGGCCAGAAAGCCCGAATTTCACTTTTTCACATTTTGGTTAAAGTCAGTTAGGGACACGTTCCTCGACTAACTGAAAAATTGGAAGCAGCTATGAACTTCATTCCTTTTGTTAAAGGTCACTAATGGGTGTAGGTTGCGTCCTTTCTATAAATGGAAGCCATACCATTTGATCCAAGTTGGCCAGAAAGCCCGAATTTCACTTTTTCACATTTTGGTTAAAGTCAGTTAGGGACACGTTCCTCGACTAACTGAAAAATTGGAAGCAGCTATGAACTTCATTTTTTTTTGTAAAAGGTCACTAATGGGTGTAGGTTGCGTCCTTTCTATAAATGGAAGCCATACCATTTGATCCAAGTTGGCCAGAAAGCCCGAATTTCACTTTTTCACATTTTGGTTAAAGTCAGTTAGGGACACGTTCCTCGACTAACTGAAAAATTGGAAGCAGCTATGAACTTCATTTCTTTTGTAAAAGGTCACTAATGGGTGTAGGTTGCGTCCTTTCTATAAATGGGAGCCATACCGTTCGATCCAAGCTGGCTAGAACACTTTTCATAACCACTTTCGATTTGAATCTGATTTGCGCTGACGCTGACGCTGACGCTGACGCTACGAAACTGACGCTGGCTTCATTTTGGTTCAGTGGTTCATTTGAAAGCCACATCAGGACTCGATTTGGATGTTCTCTACGGTGGAGAGAGCAGATAAACTCGATAACCCAAATTTATCTGGTCGCCGGTCGTGGTCGCTGGTCGTGGTCGCCATTTCTGGTCGATGTTTAGAAACTCCCGGTCAATAGACCTGAGAAATATACTTCTATAAATAAATAAAATAAATAGAAACATCAAACACAAAAAATAGTTTAGAGCCTGGATATTGGCTACTTTTAGTTTCAGTTAATATCTTTTGTCAAAATCCATCGGTTTGAAATAAATCAATTAAAATATTCACAAAAAAGTTGATGCCATAAAAACCGTCATAGTCGGTGAAAGCTTATATCTCCATCCTGCCCTGAAAATCATAAAAAATCTGATAAAAGTTGAAAAAGGCTTTAAAGCAAAATTCACTACAAAATATACTTTATTTGAAAGTCTCTTCACCATATACTTAAAGAAAATGTTGAAGAAAGTATGAAGCAACCTCCCCGCTTCGACTTGTCTGTACACAGACCCGATATCTACGGCTAATTTCAAAATTCATTGTACTACGCTACGATAATCGTGAGATGGTACAAAGTACGCTTCGACCGCCACGTTTTGTGTTTATGGAGCGCGGAAGTAGAGCGCCATTTCTACCAATACGGACAGACCGACTAGTCTAGCAAGCTAGACGACTAATTCAGACATATTAGAAATAAAGCAAAAAAGTAAATTTTAGTCGTCTAGAAACCTTTGTGCACTAACTCCCAACAAAAAAAAAGTGTCAATATCGCAATTAAAATTTTTTCCTGCTCAAAAAAAGTTCTTGAAAATAAAATGTGTGTGGATTTGTGTGTTAAAAATGTTTCATTTGAGTTGATTTTATTTTGAGAGTTTGTTGTTGCTTGATAAATTGTTTTTTCGCTACGCAAGTTTCTGCGTAGCTAGGCCCGGTATCTATAAAGCTGGAACAACGGATTCTTCCAGTCGTTTATACAAACTAAATCCCGTATCATTATTTGTGTTTATTATTAGTATTACATGCATTATAAACGACTCCAGTCTACAGACCGACTAAACTGACACAAGGAAGGAGGAATTAAGGACAGGAATGCAAATAAAAGCCCCTATCGCTGACGCTGGGCCCAAAAAAACTATGACTATAACTTTTAAATGGTTTACGGTCTGAATATCCTGGCTAGCATCATGGCGAGTTCAATAAAAAAGTTTCAACTCACTCATTTTATGTCCGCTGTTCACAAAATTTCTTATTTCTTCATCCACACTGTGGACATCAGGAAAAAATTGTTTGAAATTTATATATTCTTTGGTGAGACGTACGTTAATCATTTCACGGTGGATCCAACTTAATACAATTGTTTGATCTTCAGCTAACCATTTCCCAGACATAATATTTTGTGAAGATTGTGTCTTCATTGGCGATTCCACATTACGTGCTTTATTTCTGAACGTGGTCTCACCAGCAGCTACAACGAGAAAATGAAAAAATGATATGGATTAAAAGGTACATATGTTTCTCTATTCGAGATAAGCAAACCTTTGAGACCAATACATGGGAGACGAAACAAACGGTCGTGTTCAGACAAGCAAATCTTATTTTGAAAGTCGGTAGCACTGTGTTGATATTGGAATCCTGTTTTAGTGATTTCTTTTGTTTTCAACGATTGACTACATCACTGTATCTCTTTCGAAAAACCACTCATTTGAGATTTCACTTTGTAACAAAAAGAAAATCGGGAATCCATCGCAAAACGTTGATATGTGGTCTTTATCTATGGCCTTTAACTGCTAGACTACGGACAAAAATAAAGCTCAAAGATAAAACAAAGAAAGACTAGAAGAGAAAACTAGACTTTTAGATCTGACCATTAGGTTATTTCAGACAAAGAGTTTTGTGATTAGGGCTAAGTTTCTCGTTTTTTCTATTATATTTAGCTACATGCTCTTCATTGGTCATTGGTTAGGCCTAAATTTTAAAAGGAATCACTCTCTTGTTTGGAAAGAAAGTTTTCATAATCTCAACATAGGACAAAAATTAGAAATCCCTAAGTAAAATACTCACTTCTTCGTTAGTAAAGAAACATGACAACGCATTACTAAAACCCACTCCACACCCTTTAAAAAGCAAAGTGCTTGCAGGAAGGAAAATATTTTTCATTTTCTTCGGTTTCTTTACAGCGCTGACGAGGACAAGGCATTTGGAGGCAACTTGGATCGAATGAACACCAGAGCTATTATCTCTTACAATGGATTCGTCAAATGGCTGGCTCCAATCATACTCAAAAGTCAATGCGATATCGATGTCCGTTACTTCCCCTTTGATACGCAATACTGTCCGCTTAAATTTGGCAGTTGGACGTATAACTTGGCCCGATTGAATTTCTTT
This sequence comes from Clytia hemisphaerica, assembly GCF_902728285.1. Lineage (NCBI taxonomy): Eukaryota > Metazoa > Cnidaria > Hydrozoa > Leptothecata > Clytiidae > Clytia > Clytia hemisphaerica. The sequence goes on from NW_027104148.1 coordinate 23,297, forward strand.
AATGAAAGCTCCGGCGCTGATCTCAGTAAGTTGATTTCTTAACTTAAAATAATGCTCATTTGGTTTTTTGCATTAATGAAATTTTTTGTAACAAGCTGTTCGCTGGTCTTTCAAACGCAATGACCAGCCACCAGAACCATCTCAACCAGATTCGCGGGCATTTGCTCTACCATTGAAACACAGTTCCATGTGGAACCCGAGGGCTCAATTGCCACTCGGTAAAGCTGGAAGTGAATTCTTGTCTACTGACTGGACAAGACAGTGAATTGGGAGAAATCCATCTCCACATTGCTAGTGTGTTGGAATCCACCAACTAGTACACTAACGCATAACGGAAGGTTTGTGCATGCAACCACAGATATTAATCATGAATATTGCCCGTCTGTATTACAATGAAGTGACTGTGAAGGGGCTTAGAATAATAATATCTATAATCCCCGAGTAGATTTTGATTCCTTCGTACATGTTTGCACTCAAAGTTTCAACTCTTTGTTGCGCTCAAAGTGACAGCCTTTGAAGGCTTAATTTATCCAACTCATGGAATAATGAAGCCGCGCACCTTGTTCGCCAACCATAAATATCAGGGGTCATCGGTTTTCATAATTCTCGGAAAGGCGAAGTCACCGTTTTCAGAGCCTCTCGATGCCGTCGTTTTTGGAGCCTCTGTTTCTCGATGTCGCCGTTTTTCGGTCCTCCATTTTACGATGTCGCCGTTTTTCGGTCCTCCATTTTACGATGTCGTCGTATTTTTGTCTTGGATTTTTTAAATGTCAGCAATTTTGAGAAAAATCTTGAAATCTGGTCTGGTTTATTAGAACAAACTAACTACTTTCGCTTTCCTTTCGCAGAGATTTGGTAGAAAAGCAGTGACTTTCCCTTCCATTATACCAAGAAATTAGATTGAATTAATTTTAAAACTTTTTAAGATTTCAAGAAAAAGCCTCTCCCAAGTATAAAACGTTTACAATCACATATATTTTGGGGAATTGGCCTCAGTCTTTAGCCTAGGATTTGACCTGGCAATTTAAGCTAGAAACTTTTGTATATAGGTATTTGGCTATTACTTTTTGTAGAAAAAAACTTTCTTTGCTCCACTTTGGACCTCAATTGGGCATGATACAGTAGCTAGGATGTACTTGGGGAATAGGTAAAAAGAAAACTAGCATGAACATGTTCCATAGTCATGAATATCAGTATTGTTATTGTTTCGTTTTCTTATTGATAATCAAAATAATGTTATGTAAACAAAACAAAATAAACATTTCAAGATGACAAATACTAACAAATACGTACACGCTCCGCCAGACCAAAACATTCCTGAATGGATCACGGATTCCACAGAGTCTTTGTAGTGCGTAAAAGCATAAATAATAATCAACATTAATGAGCAAAGGCTACAATAGCACAATTTGTCAGAGTCCTCGTAGTGCATAAAAGCAGAAGTAAAACCAATTTCATTCAACGACTGAGCTAACCTGAGCAAGGGCTAATAATAGCACAATCTCTCAGAGTCTTTTAACAACATACAATAACATGTTCTGAATTAAAGGACGTCTAACGTGTTACATACTTTCCAGTCACTCACTCATAAATCTTACTTATCGGTTGTCGAATTCAAGTGGAACAACGAAGAGCAATATCGTACCGTGAGATTGGGTAACTTGCATCAGTGGAGGATAACATGAATAGCCCTCAAATGAATGACCTGGCTGGTCATTGAAATACAAAGTTAAATCAAAACAAAAATGGTAGAGTAGAGCTGCGATCGGAGCTGCGTAGTTGTATTTAAATGACCAGCCAGGTCATTCATTTGAGGGCTATGCCTCCACTGATGCAAGTTACCCAATCTCACGGTATATCTTGGACATCTCTTTCGACCTCAGGTGTGACTTCATGGCTCCAGAAGGTGAAGATGAGGATGATAGAGGGCGCTCAGATGAATCCTTGGGTCAGTGATCGACTTGTTGAGTTTGCAATGGTGTAAGAGGGTCGGGGTTGCTGTTGTGTCAACGATCAGCTGGGTAACTTGGAGTGTGATTATTTACGTGGGTCCCGTGCCCTCGTGGGTCCCGTGGGTCCCGTGCCCTCGTGGGTTCGTGCCCCCGTGGGTCCAAAAAAAAAAACCCGTGGGTCCGAAAAAAAAACCCGTGGGTCCAAAAAAAAAAACTCGTGGGTCCGAAAAAAAAACCCGTGGGTCCGAAAAAAAAAACCCGTGGGTCCGAAAAAAAAACCCGTGGGTCCAAAAAAACCCGTGGGTCCGAAAAAAAAACCCGTGGGTTCAAAAAAAAACCCGTGGGTCCAAAAAAAATCCCGTGGGTCCAAAAAAGAAATCCCGTGGGTCCAAAAAAAACCCCGAAAATGGGTTCATTGGTTGGTTTGGTTCCGGAAAAATAAATGTCTCGAAACATTCTATTGTTTGCTTGTGCGTTTTAAACTGCAGGTCGGTTTTAGCTGAGTGTTCGATTTCAATAATCCCCAAAGTTTCACGGTGCACCATAAGGAAAACCGCACAGCAAAATGCCAAGCTTGTAAGACCGTTTTGAGCACCGGGGGTTTTTTTCAAGCGTGATGGCGCGATTCCAAATTTTTTTGGCTTGATTGCGTGATTGGAAGTTAGAACGTGATCACGATTTGAATTGACAAAATTTTGGAGCGTGATGCGTGATTAAACGAAATTTTGCTCTGTATGTATTGCCGATAATTGCGTGATGAACTTCGATTTGGTCATTTTTCGTGATGAGTGATTGAACTTGAAATTTAGCGTGATCGCCTGATTTGTGATATCATATATGACCGCCCAGGAATTGCCTCTTTTGTGCAGAAGCTTGAATCCATTCAATATAATGCCTGCTTAGCTATCACAGGTTGCTTTCGTGGAACGTCTCAGGAGAGAATATACTCTGAACTTGGCCTCGAAAGCCTTGCTGACAGACGCTTTGCCAGAAGAATGATATTTTTCTATAAAATCATAAATAACCAAGCTCCGTCTTATTTACGTAACTATCTGCCAGCAAGGCTTACAGAGCCAGTTAACATAAGAACAAGAAATCCTATTTATCCTCTTAATATACGAACTGAGCGTTTTCGTAATACTTTTTTTCCTTACTGCATATCACAGTGGAATGTCCTGGGCGCGAATATAAGAGATCTACCTTCTGTTAAGACCTTTAAGAATGCAATTTTAAAATTTTTGAGACCCAAACAATCTCGTGTTTTTGATGTTTCTGACAATCAAGGTGTAGTCTTTCTAAATCGACTTCGGGTAGGGTTCAGTCATCTGAACGAGCACAAATTTAGGCATGGTTTTCGTGATACTTTAGACCCTTTTTGTGGTTGTCGAACTAACTCAGTTGAAAATACTCAGCACTTTTTTCTGCACTGCTCTATATATTCCCATGCGAGACAATCTCTATTCGACAAACTACAAGACTTAGGTATTATTTTCCTCCCACTAAACCCTTCTTTTTTTGTCGGTTTTTATTATACGGTGATGAAAGCTTGACTTTAATTTTAAATCAAACTATAATTCTTTCTGTCGTTGAATATATCCATGAATCTGGAAGGTTCAGTGGTGCGTTATTTTAGTCTACTACAACCATAGCTCTCTCCACGTCACACCTTGTTTTACTTTTTCCTTTCTTCATAGCCTTACCTCTGGCGATATAACTTAAGTTTCTAGCGGAGGGAGGGACTATATTAATGTTTAGTAGTATTTTGTATTATATGTTCGTAATGTACCCTGTGTTTATGTTTCAATAAAGAAAAAAAAAAAAAAAAAAAAAAAAAATCGCCTGATTTGGGTCTGATTAGGGGTCTCTTCAAAGTTAATGAAGTTTACTTTCGATTAAAGCAAAAATGAAGCAAGTCTTTTCAACAGTGAGAAATCGCCCTGCAATGCAACAAACTTTCTCATTTGTCAATTGCTAGAATCCGGAAACTTTCTCTTTCTGGCGGTATTGAAAGAGTTGATATTCGACTGTTTTGTCCTACCTTGAACTCGAGAAAAAGACTTTCGAACACTCAGTCTCCCGCAGACAATATCTAAAACCGACCCGCAGTTTAAAACACACAAGCAAACAATAATAGAATGTTTCGAGACATTTATTTTTCCAGAAACCAAACCAACCAATGAACCCATTTCGGGGTTTTTTTTTGGACCCACAGGATTTTTTTTGGACCCACGGGATTTTTTTTTTGGACCCACGGGTTTTTTTTTTGGACCCACGGGTTTTTTTTTTTGGACCCACGGGTTTTTTTTTCGGACCCACGGGTTTTTTTTTTGGACCCCACGGGTTTTTTTGGACCCACGGGGTTTTTTTGGACCCACGGGTTTTTTTTTTGGCCCACGGGTTTTTTTTTTGGACCCACGGGGGCACGAACCCACGAGGGCACGGGACCCACGGGACCCACGAGGGCACGGGACCCACGTAAATAATCACACTCGGTAACTTGGGGGAGAGCCAATGGTGTACTCCAAGTTCCAAGATTTACCGGATTTTTCGGCTATTTTGCTTATCCTTTTTCTTGTTCTGGATTTTATCAAAATTTGCATGTAAAACGTCTTGAAACGTTCTGAAACATAACAAAGCTCGGTGATGTGATCCAAAATTTGGTGAAATAAAGTTTATCCTTATAAACGAAGTAGTGTCCGTGAAACCACACGTTACCACCAGTATGTCGAAACTGGTCAATGTGAATGTGATTGCAAAAACCTTCCCAGCTGAATTCCATGATAGGTGATGTTTGTGAGGCTATCATATTCATTGTTTGTATTAATCTAGAATTACTTTTTCCAGTTAAAAGTCTCCATTAACAGCTTTTTCTGTTTTTCATGAACAACAAACAGCAACTTTATAAAAAATCCACAAAGCATTCGTTCAAAAAGTATTCTCTACTGTTATTCCAAAGTATGAGTAAAGTCTTTACAATACTTTTGCTATGGAATCCAAACAGTCTTGTCTTCTAACCGAGTCTGCCAGCTAAATTGTAAACAAACAAAATTACTGCCACTTCGAAAATATTTTGAAGACCAGATTTCAAGATTTTATCTCAAAATTGCTGACTTTAAAAAAATCCAAGACAAGAATACCGCGACATCGAGAAACGGAGGCTCTAAAAACGGCGACGTCGCCTTTCCGAGAATTATGAACCCGTTGATTAGGTCATTAAATGAAAGTCAAGAAAAGACGACTCGTCATACAAATCGGACGGCTTCTACATGATTTGACGATAAAAATGAATTTGTTTTTCCTTTTTAACCGATTACGAGATCAATTTTTAAGAATAAGGCCCAAATCTTTTACCAATGCATAGCAAAAGAAATTCTTAACGCAATGATATTAAATTGATTTCTGTAAAACTGTCAGAAATCGAGTAAAATCAAGATGATAATTATAATTTTCTGGAGCTCTAGCTTTTCATATACTGATGCAGTCATGATTAATACTATAATAACTGGTTTGGAGGTCAATACGGTAAAATATTGACCGCAGCCGAAGTACAGACCGAGCTTGCGAGGTCTGTGCGCAGGATAAGGTCAATATTTTATGTATTTTATGCAATGACTTCTCGTAAGAAAGTGACGTCAGAATAAATCAAAGAAAATATTGGGTAAAAAAGAAACGAAAAAATCATGGAAAATGAGTGGAAAATGCATTTTTTTGGCCAGAAACCTGCAGAAACACACAAAGAATGTTCATCAGTTAATAAACACAATAATATAACTGTTTTCTCGGTCAATACATAAAATATTGACCTTATCCTGCGCACAGACCTCGCAAGCTCGGTCTGTACTTCGGCTGCGGTCAATATTTTACCGTATTGACCTCCAAACAAGTTATTATTGTATTAATATCAGTAGAATCTCTAGAAAATTCTGAGCAAGAAGATATAGGTAACTTGTGTATGGACTTGCACATAATTAGACCTGAAACAAAATAATTTTGTCACAACACGCTAATTACGTAGATTTTTTAAAGCAACAACAAAAGTAATCTATTAACTCAACATAAACTCCCTTAAGGGCAAGAGACCTGGTATATGGCGAGCCGTTTTTCCATATATATCTAAGGAGACTCCTCTGGTTGGAATAAAACTTTCTTGAAAAAAATTCAGAAAAAATTATTACTAGGGGATGGTTAATAGACCTAAAGGGCTACTTAGACTACACAATATATTGACGAACAATAATTAACAATATCGTTTTCGAACCGTAATGTACGAAGTAAATAATAAGTGCTCTATTGTAAAAAGGAATTTTCTTTGTGTAAACAATCCTCCTATATTGTTGGAAAATTGCAGATCAAGCTGACAATATATTGCAGACACCTTCTCAATATATTGCCAGCACTCAGCAGTATATCATCAATATATTGTCTGACAATATATTGTGTAGTATATGTAGCCCTTAAAACACATATATCAAATTCAAGATCAAATATCAGTGAATGAGTAACCTTTACCTTTATCCAATTTTTTTAATGTTGGTCTTGCATAGTAATGATACATAAAACATTAATTGCCCCCGCAGGAGCGCAGCGACGAGGAGGCATTAAATAGTTTCCCGCATAGATATTGGACTGGAATCTCGAAATTTTGTTGTTTTTGTTGTTTTTTGTCGCGTAAGCATCCCCGTAGTTAGTCTCTTCCGTAAATGTTCGGTTTTTTCCGGGACAGTAGTATGCGTATTTTCATATTACGTTATATGCTATTACCATTATTACGTATTACAATTTATTAGTTTTGATTTAGCTTTGAAAAGCTGAAGCGAATGTTATAAATGCAAATTATAACAGTGTATGATATAACACGAATTACAATATTACTTGTGCAAATCAAAACAAACAAAATGGCAGACTGGTTATGATGATGAGCTGATTCATTGACTGGAAAAAGTGTTTTGTATGTCAGTATGTCAAATTTTGTTTCTTGTCTTTGAGACTGAATACTAAATACTGTAATTTAGTTAGAAGTTCATTTCAGCAATAATTTCAATTCTTTTTCTGGAATCTTTAAAGAAATTTGCTTAAGTTTTTTAATGTACGTACATTTGATGTTTGATACATTTGATATTTTTGTTCAAACTATAATTTATCTTTGTCTGTTATTATATTAATAACTAGCTTTATTGTTCATAGAGCTTCTTGAGCTTTAAATAACATCATATGGTCGCAACTCGAGAAAGTCCTTCTTAACTTAGTAAAACTAGTAAAACAAGATACCGGCAAAGTTCAAAAATGTTGAATGTGTGCATATGGCCATATGTAAAGTTGAATCCAAAAGTGGTTGAATGAATGTTGAATGTCAATCAATGTAAACAAACTTTTTCTTTTGGTCTTCAAAATAGATTTACCTCACTTAGAGTGTATTCACTGTTTTAACATTCGTTTAACTTTACATGCGCATATTCAACTTTTTCTAAATAACCTATGCTCCAGTGGTTTGGTGAAATAGCTCCGATTCTGGCTTTCCAAGTTAGTAGAGACCTTCCCGAAGGCATTTAACGGTGGTTAGACCTGGTTAGACTAGGTACACAGACATTCATACGGAAACACAATAAAGTGAAAGTATATAGCTATAAACTCAAAAAGTCTATTTTCCTGGAGGCACGTCTCTTCATTGTCTGCGCTGCTATTGTTTATTAGGCAAAGTAGCAGTAGAGAATTGTTGAAATATACCCTAAAGGAAGAAATTTTGGCGGTAATTTAATTAGGCGGGTGGCCGAAGAAGTTTTTTCAAGAGGGAATTTAATTTGGCAGATGGCTGGATAAATTAAATTTGACACGAATTTAATTTGGCGGTTGCAGGATATTTTTGGCCAAAAGCGTTATTAAATAAGCAAAAAAACTGTTTTAAGGCTCAAAATAGGACGAATTTGAAGAATGCATGAAATGAATTAAATTTGGCGGGAATTTAATTTGGAGGATGAAGGAAAAAATAAATTTTGGCAGGAACTTAATTTGCCGGATTTTGGCCAAATCCGCCAAATCCGCCAAATTTTCTTTCCGCCAAAATTTCTTCCTTTAAGGTAGCAGCCAATGAAAAAAGCAAGCTATTTCTGATTGGTTGCCTTGTTGATTTATTCACCGCTATATATTTTGCCTACAATCTAAGATGTCTCCGGCATTATCAGAAAAGGTCTATTGTGAATAATAACATGACATATATTGTTGTAAGAAAGAAACTGGGAGAAAAAAACAAACAGGAGATGTGAAAACCAGTAAGCTGATGATACCATAATTTTTGAAATAAATTTTTGAGAAGATTTTCCTTAAATTTTATCAAATTATCAAGCTGCATGAATTCTTCAAGTATTGTGTTAATGGAATATAATTTTTTTTTTCAAGCATATGCCTCAATCAATTAATCAATCATTCAATAATTATATCAATCAATTATTCCTGACTATTTTTAATGCTTTAATCTTTAAACTTCGATCAAATTGTTTCTATTAAATTTTTAAGTTACTTCATTAAAACCCCTGAAATTACCGCGATTTTTCTTCAGGCTTTAGTCGGCATGTTTCAAATGTTTAATTAATTATGGTAAAAACATTGAAATTTTAAAATCAGATAAAAATAACGTAGAGGTTATACACCGTAAATGGGTCGTTTTTTTCAAATACGTCAAACCAGATAAATGAAAAGGAATAGAAAACGCGCTTCTGGAAAACAATGGAAACACAGCTCGTCATATACCAGGCACTTTGCCATAATTAGTATGGTGTGACGAAACTCCTTTGTTTTAGATTAAATTATGGGAGAACTTTAGATGCTTATATTTTGGGGACACATCTTTCATACCAAAAGATACCTATATTTTCTTGCTCAGAATATTTTAGCAATTCCAATGATATAATAATGCCATCACAACGGTATAATTAGATAAAAAGCTAAAGTGCGAGAAAAAAAAGAAATTGAATCTGTTTTTAATGATATAATGCCATCACAACGGCATAATTAGATAAAAAGCTAAAGTGCGAGAAAAAAAAGAAATTGAATCCGTTTTTAATGAATTTCTTGCAAATTTTCTCGAAGTAACTTAATATCATCGTGACGAAAACTTTTCAGACTTGTGTAAAATATGTTACTGGATACTGAAAATTTAAGAGTAATGGACCAAAAACAAAAAATACCAATCCACTTTTATAAAAATAGCCATACAACAGCACATAGAAACCAGCACTCGCACGATCAGCCGTTTCTTTCTGAACCTTTTCTAATTACCTAATTAAAGCCAGAACAAAAGAGTTTTCAATAGAAACGACCAAAGTGTCTATCTAAATTTAAATGAATTGTTATTTTAATTTTGACCTCAGAAAAATTGGTTTGACCAGAGAAATGTAAAGGAATAGAAAAAGTTCGTGGCTTCTTCACAAAGACGAAAGACAGATCTGGACTTATTTCGTACTTTCCAGTCCCTTGTTCGTAGTTTTTCTGACTTTCTGGTTCTTTGTGAGTTATTTTCTATGTTTTCTAACTTACTGGAATGACTTACCGACAGATCGCCACCGGTGGGATTCGAACTCACTAAATGCAAAGTTCCGATGTTCTGAAACCCATTGCCTTATCCACTGTGCCACGGATTCATGCCAGGAAAGCGCTTCTGACGGCTATTTATATTGTACAAACTGCAGACCAGACTGTATTAAGAGAAAATCACAAAAGAGTGCTTGTTTCGAGCTCCAACCCTAACCCTAACTGATAATAATCCAATTCCTAGCCAATCTGATACGTAACCACACCCAAACCACACTCATACCCAACCCTACCAGGTCGCCTGCAGGTCCTGACACTTTCCCGCATACCGGATCCGAAAAATAGATACATGTCTTTCGTCTTTATGAAAAAGCCTTCACCATAGAAAAAGCGCACCTCGTTACATTTCCTTTTACAGTACTGTAAGAGTAGATCCACCTGATCAAGATGATATTTCTATACTTTAGTAGCATGTAAGAAGCAGATTTTGACTAGCACTAAACCAAAAGTTAGCCAGTACCTTCCATCATTAAAACACGATAGAATTAAGCGGTTTTTGTCTAACAGGCTAACCAAAATTTAGCTCATGCAAAAAATTCTTTCTCACCCCAGTGAATGTCAAGGAAATTTTTGCCACCCCACTCAATATTTGAAAGAATATTTTTCACCCCATTTCAGGTTTTTTCATTCTCACCCCACTGGGTACTCAACACCCACTGGGGCACAGAGGCAGAGGTGTATATATTGTGTAGTCTAAGTAGCCCTTTCATATACACTTTTGATACTTTTGATGGGTTCTTTGAGTCTCTCAATCATCCAATTTGGAAATCCGATGATTCACCATTTCTCTCACACTGTTTGAATCCGCTCTCCTGTAGGGATAATAATTCGGGAGCAGTGGTTCGTCCGGCAGTGTGGAAAGAAAAAGGTCAAGTTGTCTTTTGAATTTAATTTTTGTGCAGTTTGTGAGATTACGAATATATACTGCAATAAAAAGTATAAACAAAGATACTTTCAGAGAAATTGCAAGTATTAACCACACGGCCCCTCAAATGTCAAAATACATTCTTCGATGAAATTTGAAAAGTTCATACCTATCCCAGCTGGCACACAACGTTATTTCAACGTTTATCTAATGTTCACAACGTCCATATAACGTTAGATGAACGTTGAAACAACGTTGTGTGCCAGCCGGGATAAAGCTTATGAATTTATTACATTCGCATAGTGCCATTACTTTTGAATAATACACAGGTAATCTATACTTACATAAGCAAGGTCTCTGCACATCATCCATTAAACTTTATTTTGGTTAGCAAAACCTTCCTTCTTCAAACTCAAATTTACAATTGTTTAAAATTTCAACTGTTCAAAAAAATAGTCAAAAACAAAGTTCTCTCACAACCACACACGTGAAGGTTTAAAGTAATTAAGTCTGCATGTTTCTTTTATATCGTAAAAACTTTTTTTTTAAACAGATCACCCTTCCTTTTTAAACTTTGGTTTAACCAACTCAATGCAAAAATTGAGTTGGTTAAACCAAAGTTTAAAAAGGAAGGGTGATCTGTTTAAAAAAAAAAGTTTTTACGATATTATCAACGTTTTCTGAATAGACGAAATCAGAATTCGCAAGTGAAAAGCATGCTCCTTTTGGAAATTATGAAAAGAGAACGTGAATTAAGTCGTTGCATTTCTTAATTCCCATATCAACTTATACAGGGTGTCCCTAATTAAAGTATCGAGTTTGAACATGCGATTGAGTAGAAAAGTTTGTGTGTGTTATCGCTAAAATATAAGAACGTTCTCCATCACACAGGCTTATTACAAAAGGTAGTTACAACGTACAAATTAATCGTAATGACAAAGAAAAAAGAGGGAGAGCTTAAAATACAATTTTGTGAACACGCACATAAAACTTTCTAGTCATAGTTGTGTTTTGACTCGATACTTTAATTAGGGACACCCTGTATAACACGACTGGAATGTTCTGATGTTATGAGAGAATTTTTTCAATACACCTTATCGGAAATTCCACAAAAACAATCGCGCTAAAATGGATCCGTTAAAATTGGGAGGTAAACATATATGGAACCAATGGTAGCGCGAGTAGCACTAAAAGTTCCCGCGTAAAACAAGAACTCATTTGCTTATATCTGGCTTGTTTATATTTTCCTAAAAATACACTGAATTTGAAAAAAACAAACAAAACAAAGCTTTCAAGATGCTAGCAGAAGCTATAAGAAAGAGAAAAACAACAACTTTGGTGGTTCTTCAGTTGATTTGGAGGCTCTTTTGGCATCAATATTCTGGGTGTTTTGTAAGGCTTTTTGCCTGAAAACCGCAATATCGCGCTTTGTTTACCTCCGATAAGGTGTATTGGTTCAAATTTTTTTAATGAGATTGATTTCTTTTTAGAAAAATCCCCGGGAGGGGGGACTATAATACTGTTTGTTATTATCAACATGAAAAACATGAGCAATCTAATTGGCTTAAAAACGCGTACATAAATGCTGTATTTCAGATTTCATATTGTACCGTACAAATACAAGACCGCGTTCAAAAAAGGGGTCTAACACAAGGAGTAAGGACCTTTCTCGCAATTTTATTTCATAATACTGCGCATGCGTAATTTTCAACCGGTAGTGGATATTTAATGGCTAGAACCAAGTCAAATAATCCGGGAGGGGTGGACTCACTTTTTCGGTCGGGGTTGTGGAGGGCCTAAACCATTTTTTTGATTAGACGAAAATGTGACGTTCTTTAGTGACGTATTGTGACGTTCTTTAATGACGTATTTGTCGCTTATTGGGTCACTACCAGTTAGGGTCAGGGTTGGACTCGAGAGTCACAACTGAGTGCCCTGGACCCATTTAGAGTCACTTTAGGGTCAATTGGACCCACTGACAAAATTGAAAAATTTCGTTTTAGTAAGATTTTAGATTGCTGCGAATAAGGTCCTTTCTTCCCCTCCTAGTAAGATAAGTCTAAGTAATCATATTTTCTACCAACTTTTGTATGTTATCCCGGGGTTATCCCAAAATTTATTCTCACGAATGTTTTTTTTTTCCTCTCAATATTCACAAGGGCCCTCACAAAAATTGTCAAAAGAATGTTTTGATACTTAAATGACATGCTCATTTAATTGAATGAATTTTCTATATTACTATACTATACGAAAAATCTGAGCTAGAAAAATATAACCCATAACAATATGTATACACTACCAGTACACCCAGGGGGGGGGGTACTTAGGCGAAAATGGATGATGGGTATGTGCGGACGGTAAGGGTCGGTTTTTTCACCTTTCAAAGTCTCTCTAAGGGTCGGAAAAATC
>NW_027104149.1:0-61322 GCF_902728285.1 Clytia hemisphaerica
TTTTCTTCTTCAAAATCATGACCACCCTGGCAGAATTACATTAAACTTGAACAGCAGGTGTATTTTGATAGAAGGGAGAATTTCTTTCTTCGTGGGATTGTGGCGAAAAATAATCAAAACTGATTTTCACAAGTCTGTAGTCTCGTTTTCAATCTTTGCATTAGCTATTATCACGATATCGATATAAAAATAGGGGGAAGTTTCTAGCGCAGATTGAATCAAATGATACAAAAGAGGAATTTCTTAATTGTAAACATATTCATAATTGGGCTGAACCTTTTCAAGGCGAAATAATTTTTGAAAATGAATGAATATTGACCAGAAAATAGCTAAATAAAATTATTTTTCAAACCTTGAAGTGAGGGTGGACAAACTAAAATCAGTCTTTTACACCTGGAAGTTTTAGAATAACTGTTTACCCCCTAGAAAGATAAAAAAACTTTCAATAGGATATCCTTCTTCGGATCACCCCCTGTAAATGTCCATCTACCCCATATTTGGATATAAAGTGGAATGGTCCAATGATGGCTCTTGTTAAAAAACGTGTATTTTGCAAAATCATTTTAAAATTCAAAATTCAAATACAAAAGTGCTTGAAAATTCAAAATTTAGATACTTTGGAAATACTTGCGTTAAATGTAAAATCAAATTGAATATTCATTTACAACACATAAATTAAATTAACGTCAAATCAAAGAACTGGTTAGTCCTCAGCTTCAGTTGAGCTAGAATCTCAGAATGTTTTTTTGCATTTCTGCAAACTTTGGGGCAGCGTAGTGAGCGGAATAATTGGTTTACGGAGCTAAAATTGGGCACACACCTTCCCTTGGATAAAACTTAGGGGAAGTTTATTCTTTTTTTTAACATTCATTTAGCATGGGATAATTTTTCGCATTTAACGTGATTGGTTGATAAAGACAAATTTGTCATCGCTAACGAGACTTTCGTTCAGTAATTTCCCATGCTTAAGTTGCTAAAATTTACCTTTTAGCTCTATTCATTTTGGCGAGGATTGAATTTGGCGAATTTGGTGTTTTTTGATAAAAGCCACAAAATTTAACAAAAATTATTTTAAGAATATAAATTTTATATGAAGTCAGCATCTTTAATAAAAATTAATGAAATGCCAAAAAATTTTAGATTTAAGAGTGCCTAAAATTTCCTCATCTGTCAATTTAAAATATCTGACAACATTAATACAAAATAAATCAAAAATAGACGATGATATTTAAAAAGTTCAAAAATAAAATGACGAACAAGAAACAATCCTAAAATTAATTCTACTGATAAATTATTAAATATTCAAAAAATTCAATTGCGACTGTCACCTTTTTTCTACTTTCTCGTCTTGAGAAAAGCAGAAGTGAATTCGGACCATATTTTATTCCTCCTTCCTTCCCTTGAAACGATTTGCAACATTGTGTATATGATAATCAGGCACTTAAATTTATTATTACTATCCTGTTATTTGCAGCTTTAAACCCCCTTCCCCTTTCCTGTCCAAAATCAGCTTTATAATAAATGTTGAAAATGAAAAGGGGTCGCATATGATAAACTTGTTGCAAATTTCTAAAATACCTTAAACAAAGGTGTGACAGTTCTTTTATTGATGCCCCCCAGCGGTTTGCGTGAATTCGTGATGGGCATTTTTGGCTGGCGTGAATGCGTGAAAATTGGAAAAAATATGCGTGATGAATTAAGGGTGCGCTTGGGGGCCTCATTGATCTTTGTTGATGTTTTATTAAGAACCATATCCAAAATAACCATTTTCGTTGTTGTCTGAAATGGAACATAAAAGAACGTCTATAATATCTATAAGTAATAAATATCTAGGTGCTAGGATTAAATAAGCTCAAACCGAAAAGAAATTTCTTCCAAAACTGTTCGACTTCTGCGCACAAACATTATCCATGCGCGTGTAGTCAGCCGTTTAAGCCCACTTTGAATTCAATCCTTGTCCCCATGCCTTATCTCTCTTTCTGATTGGCGATTAGCGATCAAGGGTGTCTTACATTGAAGGAACCTCGAAAAACTTTTTTTGTCTCACTCCATATTACATTCCGTTTGGTACTCCACTGGGGCTATCATATTTGTTTATTATTTTGCAGCTATGCTGACTCCAAGACCTTCACTATTATCTTCACGTTTTCACTTAATCAAAAAAAATTTGAATTTTTACTAAAAATTTGTTGTTGCTTCCCTGTTTATAATCCGAAATACTTGCGCAGTCATTTATCTCTTTCTCTCTGTTTGTTTCAAACTATACAGCCACTTTTTCCCATAAACCGCCCTGACGCCCTGACTCTGCGCATATATATTTTCCCCCGTTTACTGACCCTCTAACAGGAGTAACGGACGATAGCACCGTCTACTCTGAGCACTGATTCTCACAATGTGACTTTTTCTTCGAGCAATAATAATCGGGACACACAAAGCTATTTAAAGACTTACCAGCACAGTTCAATTTGTTCCAAACCATTTCTTTGTTTTTGGCCATGTTTTTGAAGGTTATTGAACATTTGCTCACTGCTTCCACTTTAAGTAAATCATCGAAAATGGTGCCAACAACTGTCGGATTTTCTGGATCGCTAAAATTGACCTCACTGATGGTACCACGCAAAACCATATCCAGATTATTCAATTTGATTTTGAAACCTCCTTCAACTCCAATTTGACTTTTGAAAATCTTTCCTTTATCATAAACACCAACCAATTCTTTGATTTGAACTGAAATTCGAATATATATTTTATATTGTGATTTTGGGTCTTTATTTGTAATAATATTGTCCATTTTTGCGGACCCTAAAACACCTATTTTCTATGGAAAATGGATAAAAAAAGTCGCAAAATTTTTAAAATAAGAATAATTTAAAAATATTTTTTGGCTTAAAACTCAAAAAGTTAAGAACATCTGAAGGATTGTTATAAAAAAACGTTTACTCACTGTGATCACACTTTGATTGATTGAATTTGAATTTCGTTCCTGCAGTATTTGTGAAAGTACATGTCTTTGGCTCGTACAGGAAATCTTCAGGTCCACTAGAAAATGTACATCCTTGACCGTCTGGGTTATGGCTATAAGTACTTCCCATAAAAGAGATAGCACTTTCTGAAGTGACGGATATTTCAACAGGATTCTCACCACTAGACTCATTAATCAAGCTGGTTAATCTACATGTACCAAGTGCTATAAAGCGATAAAGAAAGATAACACATTGAGGCAAAGCTTGCTCCAATAAACGCCACCCCCACTTGTTAATTTTTCGAAAGTTTTCCAACCCCCCGGATCTTATTAGGACCCTCCCCTTTATTAATTTCTAAGAATATTTTCAGCTTTCAAAGAGAAGGCCCCATATCTTGCTCTAGATAGCCTGATTTAAGCCTATATTTGCCTTATTTTCGGATTTTCATAGAAGTACAATTTCCAACCCCCCCGGCAATTAGGTCTCCCATTTCGAAAATTTTCCAACCCAACCCGTTTATTCCAGCCAAGAGTAAGTCTAAATCGCAAAATTCTACAAAACCACACAAAAAAATGTAGTAAAGAAGAAACATATATCCGTTTCAGGATGTCAGCCAATCACAGGCTGGCGTTTGATGATATCTGGCGTTATCAGTAAGAATTGAATTCTCTAAAATTTGACCTGTGAAGACAGACTGTAAAAATTTATCGCTGCGTTTCAATGACATTACTATTCGAAAAATCGAAGACGGAGAGCAAATTCTGCTAATTCTAAGATGAAAAAAGATAAGGGGCACTGAAATTAGTCACCAGCCCTGCCCTTTTCCTCACTTGCTTTCGACGACCCTAAAAAAGTCGGCCCCTGCCCTACCCTACAACGCTATTTGTGTTGATATGAAACGTGACTATTTATGTCGAATTAAAGAAACATTTCTCACTATCAGCATTAGGATCAACGCAAACACCTTCTGTTTCACCATGTCCCTCTGGGCATTTGCATTCATATTTTTCGCAATTATCAATACATTGTCCAGTACCACACGGGTTTTTACCAGACTCGCCAATATTCATACACACTGGACCAACCTGTTGAATCAGAATTTATAAATTCAGTTGACGCTCTCTATATCGACAAACTACAGTATATAAATTTTTTTTATTAGAGCATAAGGCTTCAAAGGCCAAATTTTATGGCTTTAAACTCTGAAACTGTTCCATTCAACCTACCTATTCGAATCTCGTGTGATCTCGGTCAAAATATATTGAGAATTTTGGTTAATTCCTCGTTTTTAGCAATTTACATCTAAGATCGTAAGTCTTAAGTCTAGCGTTAAAACTTTACCCTTCCAACCTAATTTAGAGCGCTTCCAAATCGTTTGTGGCTGTAAGATTTCGTGGGAATTCCTCTTTTTTCTCAAATAATATGACTTTGATTGTGAGAGTATACAATACAATTCAAAAGTAAAACTTACTAATTTGATATCTGGTCTTGGACTGTAATGAAACCATCCTTGTTTGTTTTGATTTAATCGTTGTACATCATCAAAAATTTGATCAGGGAGTGCTGAAATCAAATCATCCCTCAAAATCTCACATGTTTGAGTATCTGGATTATAATTAATGGATTTGCAAGTTTTACCTTGGTCGCCTTCTTCAAAGTGGACGCATCTGGATGTACATTGTCCGATTGATAATGGATGGTTATTCGGCATTCCGATTTTGCGATCCAACTTTCCATTTACAACCCAATCGAAGCTAACACCAAAAGTTTGACATTCATCTTCACGAATAACTTGGCTGTAACAATAAGCTATTGACGCCCAAAGTGTGGCCACCCTTAGCCAATCCATCATGGCTGACGATGAAAAACTAAACTGACAAAAATAATCTCGATGACAAATATCAAGGGAAAAAAATTTCTTTTTTTTCATCAACCGTAAATTATTCATGGCGAAAAATATTTAAGAATGAATCAATCGATCAATAAGCATTTTCTCCTCCCATCATGTTTACCTAATTTTGACAAATTCTATTTTCAACTTTGTTGCTAAGGTGATGTGGGTTTATACCAAATTCAGTGTTGAGTGTTGTTAACGTTCATATTTTGAAATATTAAATTTCTATTGAATATTCTAAACCTCACCACATGAAATTTGTTTTCAATTCAAGATTAGATTTTTACTTTTTAGCGCTTAAGTTAGTCATTTGAAAAGACTGGAATTAATTAAGATTAAAATTTCCTAAATCATCACCATCTTATCATTTCCCTGCTGTGAGTATCCACAATGCATTGGTTTAAAACATCAAGGAAACAAAAGTATCACGTTGTAATTCGTGCTGCAATACACCCTTTTCGACAGTAATTGCGCGGTCAGGCGCATGCCACTTTACTTTATTTACCACCCTAAACTCGATCCAATCCTTTTATTACATTTTCTTCTATTGTCTTTAGGCGCAAAAATAAAGACTGGTTTTAGGGTGGTAAAACGGACAACAAATACCCGCGTGGCAATTGGTCCAATCCTTTTATTACATTTTCTTCTATTGTCTTTAGGCGCAAAAATAAAGACTGGTTTTAGGGTGGTAAAACGGACAACAAATACCCGCGTGGCAATTGGTCCAATCCTTTTATTACATTTTCTTTTATTGTCTTTAGGCGCAAAAATAAAGACTGGTTTTAGGGTGGTAAAACGGACAACAAATACCCGCGTGGCAATTGGTCGAAAAGGTGTATTATGATGACGAATTGAATCTAAAAGTTTCTTTGTTTTATTTCGCGTTTTATATTTTTCAAATCCTATATACAATTTCTTCTGTACCCAGTGTTTGTATGAAAACCATGCGGACCGCAGGAATTAATGGTTTCTGATCCTACATTGGCAGTGACTTGACTTAAGGGCTCTGACCATAGTGAATTTTTCATAATTTCCGTGTTTCAAATGTGTATCTGACTGATGTAACCAACAAAACAATGGCATGTTACACATTTTCTGTTATACAAACTATTCCTAAATCTGAAAATTCAAAAATTGCATTGAAAAAATTTAATGAAGAAGAAACCGAAGACTTTTGCAAGGAAGAGTATTTCAACTTTGAAGAGCTTAGTTTCGGCGAAGAAAAAACATTTTGAAAAAAATTTCGCAGTAGATGGTGTATCTTTTACCGAACGATAAAAATTTTTGCGGAAAATTTTTGTAAGTGCTTCTTTGTCTCGAAATCTTCAAAATACTGGTTTTTCATCAATTTTTCATCTGGATTTTGCTTAAAAAAACAGTCATAACTTTTGACACATCTTTTTAGAAAAATTTTCCGCAAAATTTCCAATAGTTCAATTCTTTACGGACAGTTTGAAAAAAGTTCGAAACAAAAAGGTTAATTACCCATTAAAACTTAGCACTTTTTATAAAAGAAGGTGATGCAACATATTATTAACGTCTTTTTAAAGTTCATAACGTCATTTTTGCAATTAAGTTCTTAATTACTCTTAAGGGGTTTGATTAAAAAGCAATTTATAAAGGCAATTCTTTGTTAAAAGTGTTAAAGAATCTAAAACATAACTTTTATGTTTCAAATACTTAAATCAATTTTTCGACTATGGTCAGAGCCCTTAAGCCTTCGGTTATACCCTCATTGTTAGTATGGTTACTTTGTTCAACCAAAATCCGCACTGAACTGACTTTTGATTATCTTCACAGAGGCAATTTGTCATATCCCGGTCAACTAAAATCTTCGATCGGAGTTCTTTTTGAAAGTGGTACCCTAATGATAGCACTCCTCAATAGCGGTGTAATGCTAAGAATCTGCTTTCTTCCATCACTTGTCATCTATCACCGTTTGACGTATAGGCCATTTCACGGTCGAAATGGATCATGGGTAATCAGGACTGATTGCGCCTCCATTACGGCTTCCCGTTGGCTAGACGCAAAAATCTTCAATTTTTTTCAAAACTTTGGACCAATAGTAAGTCGTTATTAGCACGCAGTGGTCCTGATTACCCATTACGCTTTGCGACTGTGAAATGGCCTATAGCAAAGATTTAACACTGCAATGGCTTATTTTTTTCTTCTACTCCTCTCCCCTTAGCCGCCGCCCAACCCGCCTCTTTATATCAGGCGGTGCCGAAGGCACCTCAAAGAATGAGGAGACTCTAGCTTCTAACTCCCTTCTAGATCCGGAGATATAAGCCTTTAAATTTTGAACTAGCGATTTTCTTAAAAAGACAGTGGCACTTAAAGGGTTAAAAAATACTCCGATCAAAAATGGCAGACTTAGCTTAGTCTGTTCTGGCCAACTTTAAAACCTTTAGTCTGAATCGACATGTACAAAACTTTAGGTAGTGGGTGCCACCAGCCTTTAAAACCTTGAAAGGCGGCTATTAGTTTTCAATCTTAGAAGTAAAAATTTCACCGATCATAAGAAGATTCACCGTTAATATATCTTTCAAATACTAAAATAATACAATAATGGAATAATATTAATTTGGTATTTTTGCTTCGTTAAATGATCATATGTAACCTAATACCCGGGAAGGGGGGTGCTTAGGCAAAATGGATGCCGGGTATTTGCGAACCATGAAGGGTCCCTTTTTCACACCCTCGAAAGTCCCTCAAAGGGATACTAAAACCGTTAAAAGTAAACTGAGTCCCTTCCAAAATTACGAGAATCAAAAATCGACTCATAAATGGTCATAAATTCTTGAAATTTGGACTAAAATTTGAAAATTTTGGCTGAAACTTTGGTGAAGTAGTCTCTCTAAAGTTAGCAATTTTAGCAACAAAATTTTTGAAATTCAGTGTAACTGCCGCGGAGCAGCAGTTTATATTTATTGTAATGTAATTGTGTTCATTTGTAGTTAATTAGGTTTATACTTTATTGTTTGCTAATAGCTTTGTAAATTATAATTATCTTAGGAATATTAATGTCTCTTGTGTATTGTAAATGTCTTGTAAGTCCCTTGAGACACTTCATTGTATGTTTCTTGTTAAATGTTCAGTGAATTTCCGTGTTTGTCAGAAGTGTGTTAATATTGCTGTCAGTGTATGTTAGTGTACGTGGAAAGTGTTTTTAGTAAGTATATTTTATATCTTATTTCTCGATATTTCTCGACTTTCTTGTACTTTAACTTTAAGACTTTTGTATATAGTTTGTTTAAACTTGTGTTCTATATTTGCTTTATAGCCGTTATTCGCAGAATAAACGCGTATGAAAACCCAACCACTTGACTCCCTTACTGTTGCCTAATCTGAGGACTGGACGACAGTAACAGTAAAAACACTATCGATACACGACATGGTTATGTATGACAGAGCTTTTATTTGCTGAATACGACAAACCCATAATGCTTAACTTGAAAAAGTGATCATAGATATTTAAAATGGCAGCTTTCAGTTTGAGAAACTTCAACAAAGAACGAATTGGTATTCTTGAATCTATATTTGAGTCAACGGATTTTCTCAAGAATATCTACAGTGACAACGCTAAAAGCAATGATCTCAAGGTCCAGATCTATCAGTGGGAGCGCGAAAGATTGGTACGCATCCTGAAGAGGTATAGAGATTTGCTGGTTAAATATCGTCCTTCACTCAAAATGTTATCAGACAGAGGTTCTGAAGAAGTTAGTGTTTGTGAGGGCGTTATTCGTGGTGCTCTTGATGTCATTGACGCTGCACCTAGTCACTTGCGTAAGTTAAAGAATATCAATGCCACGTCAAATCGTATTTGTGTTGAGGTTGTTAATGAAGTCAAACCCGTAGTTGTAAACGCTGTCAATGAAATTACAGAAGTTGTCTTAACTGCAGTTAAACGGACTTCATTAGCAGTTCCTAAACGTGTTGTCACCTTGAGTAAAGAGAGTCAGAACATCTCACAACCTGTTGTTGTAAAGAAGCCAAGCATTCAAGTTGCTGTTTTGTCAAAAGTGGAAGTCAATCGAACTGAACCGAACTATTTACCGTGTATCGAAGTCAATGCTTGTTTTGTTCCTGTAAAGGATACATATCGCAAACCAGTTGTCCCCGTAAATATCAAAAATATTGAAAAGTCTACTGTGAAGAAGATTGGTTTCGATGTAAAATTTTTGTTTCATAAATTTTATTGTAAAATTTTTATGAGGTTCTTTTGGTTTTATTTTTCATTTTCAGATTTTTGTGATTTTAGTTTGAATGTTGTTTTTGTTTCTAGATTTTGTTTGTTTTATGTTTATTTTGGTTATATGTGGTCAAGAATTAAAATTCTTGACGGTGGGGTGTGTAACTGCCGCGGAGCAGCAGTTTATATTTATTGTAATGTAATTGTGTTCATTTGTAGTTAATTAGGTTTATACTTTATTGTTTGCTAATAGCTTTGTAAATTATAATTATCTTAGGAATATTAATGTCTCTTGTGTATTGTAAATGTCTTGTAAGTCCCTTGAGACACTTCATTGTATGTTTCTTGTTAAATGTTCAGTGAATTTCCGTGTTTGTCAGAAGTGTGTTAATATTGCTGTCAGTGTATGTTAGTGTACGTGGAAAGTGTTTTTAGTAAGTATATTTTATATCTTATTTCTCGATATTTCTCGACTTTCTTGTACTTTAACTTTAAGACTTTTGTATATAGTTTGTTTAAACTTGTGTTCTATATTTGCTTTATAGCCGTTATTCGCAGAATAAACGCGTATGAAAACCCAACCACTTGACTCCCTTACTGTTGCCTAATCTGAGGACTGGACGACAGTAACATTCAGTCTATCTAAAAGTCGATTTTCAAACTTTGGCTCGGACATACCTGTCATCTCACAAACCTAGTATTCGCCTCCCCCGGGTCTAATACATCGTTCACGACGTGCAATGTTAGTTATGTATAATCATAACGACACACAAAAACAAAAACAAAGAACGAACTAAAAATTAAAAACTAAAGATTCAGTAACAAATAAGATTTGAGAAATTTTAGACAGTTACGGTACGTGTTATAGTTTTAAGGAGAATTAAAATAAAACAAAGATTTATTATAAAAAATATTGATACCCTATTAGCTATTGGGAATAAATAGTTACAGGTAAATTTTCAAGTAATTTGTAAAGTTTTTTTGGTGAAATTTCACGAAAATGTTTAAAATCTCACAATAGTTATCAACCACGATTTAGGAGCCTGGGCACGACTTCAACTCGGTCCTGCCATTTAACAGTTCATCTTGGGAGTTTTTATATTGTTAGCATGGTTAAGAACTTGCCAGCATAAATTGTATTTTCCCAAGCTTAATTGAGAATCAAGTAACTTCAGAAACACGATACTGCTTTGTTGTGTGGCAAGCACTGGTTCAATTATTTCTCTATCCCAGAATAGGAAATTTTCCCAAGAAGCCACTGGCGGGATTAATTCTATCTTACTGTCAACCCTGCTAAAATCTATGTGCTCAAAACAGTATACAGCAATGATGATCCCCATGGAGCGCACAGCTTTTATTGCACTGCTTATTGACTTGACGTGGACCAGGTGCTTATTGAGTCGGCGTGGAGCAGATGCTTATTGACTTGGCGTGGAGCAGGTGCTTATTAACTTGGCCAGGAGCAGGTGCTTATTGACTTGGCGTGGAGTAGGTGCTTATAGACTTGGCGTGGAGCAGGTGCTTATAGACTTGGCGTGGAGCAGGTGCTTATAGACTTGGCGTGGAGCAGGTGCTTATTGACTTGGCGTGGACCAGGTGCTTATAGACTTGGCGTGGAGCAGGTGCTTATAGACTTGGCGTGGCAGTGCTTATAGACTTGGCGTGGAGCAGGTGCTTATAGACTTGGCGTGGAGCAGTTGCTTATTGACTTGACGTGGAGCAGGTGCTTATTGACTTGGCGTGGAGTAGGTGCTTATAACTTGGCGTGGAGCAGGTGCTTATAGACCTTATAACTTGGCGTGGAGCAGGTGCTTATAGACTTGGCGTGGAGCAGGTGCTTATAGACTTGCCATGGAGCAGGTGCTTATAAATTTGGCGTGGAGCAGGTGCTTATAGACTTGGCGTAGGAGTAGGCGTAACTAAAACAAAAAATTATTAAAAACTTGTTACAAAAAGATTTATTTTTATCTCCATTTCCTTTATAAGGAGTATGGATAAAAAACGCTCTGTCATAAAACTAAATCTAAAACCCATGAAAAACCGTCACTTAGTCAAATCATCAAATCATGGTTATGCAAACTACGTAGCGCGCATGTGTCCACGCTTTTTAACATTTTCAATTGGGACAAGCTGAAGTTTTTACAAGCTCTTTCTTGATTGGTTGGTCGTTAACCAGTAATACAACAATTTTATTGCTTTTTCTAAAGAATGCGTCATTTTTATTACTTCAAATGACCAATTACTGAAGTATCTTATAAAAACTCCAGAAAATCCCTTTCAATTAGGTGTTCAACGTTAAAATGTTGAATGGTTAAAAAAATCAAGCGTTGCGTTTTCAGGAGAGACTAGGTTCCAATGTCTTACCTGATGGTATTTGACAACCAATTTTTCTCCAGGTCATTGTTTCACCATCGTCGAACCTTTTTAGAATGATGGTACAATCGATTAATCCGGTCAGTTCAAATTGATTATAGAAATTCACGGCAATTTGAAAGTCGCCTGTCGCGTCAGTTGGGGTGATTCCAGTAATGGTCCCGTCAAGAAGATGATCAAGTTTGTTCGATTTGATTCGGAAGCCACCATGAATACCGTAACGGCTGACAAATATCTTTCCGTGGTCATACAACCCAACCAGTTTTTGTGCTTCTTCTAATAAAAAAGAATTTAAGGAACATGTTTGATTGAGCTTTTATAGCTAAGCTGTCTTCGTATCTTTTTTAAAGTTCACGACCAGGAGTTAATTTCTCTTGGTATAATGGGACTAAGTATTTGGGTTTTGTGAATTTTAATTTCAACCAAATAGACACTGTCTAGGTTGAAATAGACTTAGAAAAAAATGAAGAATGCAAATGAAAAAAGAAGACTTTTCTGCCAAATTGACAAATATTGATATGCAGAAGGGCCTGTTAAATCGGTTAAATACATACTGTAGTCACATGTGTCAAGTGAATAAGTAAGCGAATTGTGTGAATCGTAGAATTGACATGTCTTATAAAGAAAGGAAATTGTAGATGCTCTAGTAGTAGATTCAACAAAAACGCATCCCTCTTCGGTTGGGTCCAATTCAAATGTTTATGTTGTCCCATCAACAGCTTCAATCTCCGTTGCAGTTTTGACATTCAACTTTTGATTGTTATCGGAAACAGTCATTTCTCGTCCAATGAAATTGTTCAATTTGCAGAAGCTTTTTGCTGTAATGCAATAATCATATGTTTACTTCAATGTACTTTGAAAAGGGACTATGTATAATTGGTTGCATATTTTTGAGTCTTTTTAGGTCACTCCCTCGATGGCTAGCCTCGTTAACTGTTTAATTCATTTTATCTCAAACTTTGACTTTATTTTGAAGCGAAACAAATGCTCGAGTGAGTTACGGCATGTCCAAAGTTTCTGCGGGAGATCCCGCGTTTCATTGTTTACAGAAACGTGGGTTGTGACGTCAGTCAAAAAGCAGCGTTCTGATTGGTTTATTTTCCCAGCAAAAATAATTATAAATGGCGGTTAATTTAGACATCCTTGTATTTATCCAGTGTGTTCATCAAGTTCAAAAAATCTGTCAGAAGCCGTTGTTTCGAAAATGTCATAGAATTTATCTCTGCCTCTATATATTACAAAGATGAAAATATCTACCTCTTATTTGATCCTTGAGAAATCTCGAACCCTTAAAAATCCCATGAAAATATCTACCTCTTATTTGATCCTTGAGAAATCTCGAACCCTTAAAAATCCCATGAAAATCATTCAAATGTAACTTACGATCTTTGAGTTTGCAGCCGTCTCCCTCTTTCAATTGTTCAACATTGCATTCACATTTGAAGCTGTCACAAGTATCCGTACATTTGCCAACACCACATGGATTTCCTTCAGTTGCGCATTTCGGCCCAACCTTTTCAAAAGTAGAGGAAAATTAGAGTCATAAGATTCTTTGGATCATTGTACGACCAAGCATCGTATGCTACTTCCTAATTACTTTTGAAGTACATCTTTTCAGAAACTGGCACATCAGTCGGGTTAGAGCGATATCCCTCGGAAAAGTGAGCTTAGAACTTTAGTAAGGAAAAAATTGTCGAAGGTTTGGAAACGGCATTTTATCAGAACCCTCTCACCTAACCTTTCCAACTGCAACTCCAATTCTAGCAAACGCCTGCCACCTTTTTATCCCCATCTTCTGACATTAACTTGTTAGATTACTATAGTGTTACCTTTTTATTTATCGAATGTAGTGGATTCCCTCTAAAATACACCCGCGGGGGGGGGGTCATTCAAGGTAAATGACTTACTAAACATGCGGCTCTTATGAGTCGGTTTTTTCAAGGTTCAGCTAGTGCACCGTAAGGGTATATTTTGACCAGTGCTGCACCGTAAGGGTATGTTTTACTTGTGCCTGCACTGTAAGTGTAGCAAATTACATGTGCATGTGTATCTCCCATCTGTATGTCTCAAAAATTACCTTTTTGAAAGGGAGGTGTTCCAATTAAAAGGTTTGATAAGGTCTGATGAAGAGAATGATGCAGAAGGATGTCAAAATTTTTAGAACGAGTGCCCCCCCCCCCGGGAAGACACCCTTACGGTTTGTCGGTTTTCATGAATTCCTTCCTTGAAAATAGTAGTTTCTTAATTACCGATTAGGGTATTTGTTAGGGTTTTTAAATGAAACACTCGCTGAACACTACAAAATTCAACAGTTTAACCCTTTAAGTGCCACGGTCATTTTTTTCTAAGTTTTTTAAAGAAAATCGCTAGTTCAAACTTTAAAGGCTTATATCTCCAGATCTAGAAGGAGTTAGAAGTTCGTTTATAGTCCGTTGGATAGCTTAGAGTCCGCTTAGAGTCCCCTCTTTCTTTTAGGCGCCGTCGGTACCGCCCGATTTAGGAAGGCTGCGCGGAACTGACTGAATGATAGAAAGGTACCGGGTGGTAAAACTTCAAACTACTTCGCTTTGAAAAAATTAAAAAAAAAAGTCTCTCTAAAGGTCCAAAAAACGTAAATTCTTTTTCTCTCATTTCGAGAAAAGTCTTTCTGAGGGTGCCAAAAACGCCAATTTTTCCTCTCTAATGTGTCTAATCTCCTGACATGATATGGTTCTCTTGGACTATTTGTAATTTTTTTTGTAGCAGCATCCAAAATTTTTTAAGCCTTCAGATGCTCTTAACTTTAAGTTTTAAGTCAAAAAATGTTCTTAATATGTTTTTCTTTTTACAATTTTTGTGTATTTTCGTCCATCTAAGAAATCGATTGTTTAAGAGTCTACGAAGTCTTAAAACATTTTAAACTTGTGCTTAATATGTAGCCAATGTTCTTATATAGTTTGTTCTTATAAGGTGTATACTCTTACCATTCACTGCATGAAAAACTGGGATTTCGGTTTTCTTAAATCTGTAGAAATCCGTTTGAGAAAGGTCTGAAAACGTCTGAATGTGAAATTTCTGTCGCGTTTACTTTTGTAGTAAATATGGTATTTATTTTGAGGAAATGTCTGAATGTGAAATTTCGGCATGTGAAAATATGAATGAACATGTGTTTATTTAATATTTACTACAAAAGAAATATCATATTTCCAAGAAATGATATTTCTACTGGGAAATGCCAAAATAAATCAAATTTACATACAGTGCAGAATTGGGAAATCCCAGTTTTTCATGCAGTGATTGTTGTGTTTGGATTAGGGCTGTAATGAAACCATCCTGAAACATCCTCAAACAACGGTGCTTCATCTTTGAATAAAATAGCAGGTACTGCCATGGTCAATTCTTTCTTAAAAACTTCACATTGTTTCAATGCGGGATTATAATTAATGGATCGACATTCTTTTACACCACGCTCATTCTCAAAATGAACACAGCTTGATATACACCGACCAAGACTCATTGGTGTTTTCGGAAATGTCATCTTACCGAACGTAAATCGGCCCTTGACAACCCAATCGAAACTTGTAACAAATAATTGACACTTGTCTTCACGGATGATTTGGTTGTAAACTTGCGGAATGGATGCAAGTATGGCGGCTATCCATAGGTACTCCATCTTGTCTAGTGTGTGGGTGCAAAAAAGAAAAAGCCTGAAATGCTCAAAATTTGGACATATTAGAATATTTCTACTACAGATTGTTAAAAATAAATTTGTAGAGTTGACTATTGAAAATCAATCAGTACTATTTGAATAATTAAACATGTTTTGGAAGTTTCTTTGGTAATATATGAACACATAGAATCACCGGCCATTGTACATTCAGTCTATGTTTTTGCGTCGGCGGTATCTATCAGAAGCAAAAACTAATCATTCAGCCTCACTTGGTTTTTAGCTCACGATATTTTCGTAGTAGTTTCAGAAAAATACAGTAACGAGATTCACAGTCTTTTAGGCAACTTTGACCGAATTCTGAATTGCTCAATTTGTAAAAGATTATGCCCGAATAACATTTCATTTTTAAAATCATTGAAAATTTGTTTTTGATCGAAATGATCTTAGAAAATCAAATATTATGATTTTATAGCTTTTAAAGCACTTAAAATTAATGGAAGAACTTAAAATAAAGTAAGAGAAGATCTTTAAGCATCAGACAAAAGATTTTATTAGTAATTATTTTTTTACGTTAAGACTATTTACAAAGTAGATTTTTAGTATCATCAACAAATTACTATAATACATGCAGTTAAACAAACTTCATAGGCAAAAATTTACCCAAAATATACTAAAAAACCTTTTTTTTGATGTCGCGTGCCTCGGTAAGGGCATGAGGTACAATTTTCATAATTCAATTTCAGTCATCGAAAAAGATTTTTTCACTTCGATTACTACCAAACAATACGCACTTTGGTGACAAGGCACTTATATATAAATAAATATTTAAAAAAATGTTCATCATCTTTTTTGATCAGTTAAAAAAGTCCATCAGCCCTGTAAGTGGGCTCCAAATATTTTTCTCCCGTGCAATCATTTCATTCTTAGAATGCAAACAACGTTTTTTAAACATTCATTTCACGTTAGATAAAAGTTGCGTGCCCGCTGGGATTTGTGTTTTCACTCTTCAGAAGTTTAATAACCTCCATCGTCAACAAGTTTGGTGCAAAAACTTTCCCTTGTCTATCTGGTCTGCAAAATATACATATCTGGTCCGCAATATATAACATCCATAGCTCCTACGTCAACATAGAAGCATGGGCTTTATGTTTTTTTATTCACTCTTGTTATAATAACATTAAGACATCTATTTGCTATAGTGATCTTTACGGCGATCCTTGATAAGCGCGATTCGATTTTCCTGAAAAAAAAAATAAATAAAGAAATTATAAATTTGTTATTGGAGTGGAAGAGCAAAATTACGCGTTAAATTTAGACTATAGCCTAACGGCAACATATACTTTAAGGGCAGAAACTTTCGCGGGTAGAAACTTTCGCGTTTTTCGCTATTTTGATCCTTTTTCGCGAAAGTTTCTGCCAGGTAAGAAATTAACCCTAAAAAACACGAAAGTTTTTTTCGCAATAAATAAACTTTCCTATTCAGTTTTGCACTGTTTGCTAAATTTTTGCGTGTTTTATGAGTTTTTGTTACCAAAAAAGGTAAATTTTATATTAATTCGCGAAAGTTCTATCTGTGTATATTGATAGTTTAACATCCTTGATATTAGAGGAGACTTTTTTGGATACCAGAGACTCGAATACGATGAAATATGTAAATCCAATAATTAAAGTGACGTTTTTTATTACTAATGTTGGTAATTTTTCTATTCTCACTTTTATCGAATAACACGGTGACTTCTTGAATCTCCACAGAAATCTTATTTAGTAAACAATACGTAATTTATTACCTCTTAATTCGACGTCATTTTCATTGGGTTCAATCTGATTATCTTTCCTGGTGTTTTTCTTGCAACACATGAAATAAACCACAACAGCTACAATGATGATGAATATCAAAACTCCAATAACAATACCAGCTATTGCTCCACCACTGAGTTCATCTGTATCTTCCGTGGGCGGGGCGGTTGTTGTAATAGCATAATTGGGCGTTTGGATTGTTACCATCAATGAAGATTGGTTAACAGATAAGACTTGTCCAGCTACAGTGATGTTGAGGTTATTTTGAGTGATGGCGTTTTGCAGGAGGGTGACTGCTTGCTGGGCGGTTATACTGCTGTCGTGTGTTTGAATGTAGTAGATAACGATACTACCGCATGACACTGTAAAATTGGTCATTGTATTTTTGCTGATGTTGAGTTTGTCAGCAATTTGTTGTTGAATTGAGCTTTTGCTTGTTTTGACAGCTTGATCAGTACAGTTGGAGAATGGGAACGAAAATTGTACAGCACGTGGATAGTTTTGTGGCGAGAGGGTTGGGACGACTGCAGTTGACATCATGGAGTTGTTGAGGCTTGCTGATGGTGAAATACTGGAGGAGAAAGCCATGGTACTGATGCTTGCTGAAAGAAGAGATTCGTTGTATTATCATAGGAAATATATTTTTTTGATACTTAGTAATGAAGGACAATGTGTTATAGGAGTACCGTTTGCATTTTATGTATTGTGTTTTTCAGCGACGGAGACGGTAAGGTTATAATTTGTCTACATCCCGAATGACTGAGGACGACGGTAACCCAGCACTTTTACAGTCCTCAATTTTGCGGGTCATAACTGTAGATTTTTACAAATCACTTTAGTCACTCTACCGTCCTCAAAAGTGCAAATACATAAATTCGCTAATAACAAAGATACGGAGGTCTTTATTGCGACCTTGATAATTGTAGTTGTTAACCATGATAATGATTTTCGTTTCAAGTCATTAAAATCACAGAAAATATAACTTACAGCTTGTAGGTTCAATACGTTCTGGTCCTTCAAATAGAGCAACAGGTGCCATAGTGGTCAATCGACATAAGACGTATGGTAAAGAGTTCTTTTGGAAAGAAGCATCCGAGGGTGTTTCCACACCGTCCGTAACCCAACTGCTGGAATCGTTGTGCCAGCGTAAACACTAGTTAATAAAAGGGAAATCAGATAAGATACCCAACCTATACCAAACATATTACAGTCCAAAATAAGGCGACGTGACAATGAGTTAGACATTGGATCAATTTTTGTGTGGTCATTTATTCTCAAGATTTATTCTCAAAATTTTGTATTCATTTTTACGTAGGTCCGCATCATCCACTCGATGTTCCTCATGAAATGCAAACATATTTTCGTCAAAATAACCAAATTTACGAAAATTGTGAAATAAGTAACCCAGCAAATAAAAAATGAACAAAATAAATTCGACTTTTGTTAAAAGGAATCAGATACTTACTTTATATGTATTATTAGTTTCCTTGGTAACGTGAATATGGAGATCAATTCCACCAGAGACAGTGGTGACATTTAACGAGCCAGCGCTGGTGGTGCTGGAGTCAAATAACTGGAAGTCCAAAACGTGAGATAACATGGTATCGTTGAAACTTGATGCATACAGATCGTTTGGATACTAAAATGAAGAGATGAATGGATGAAATTTGATTGTAAGACTGAAAATCAAATTGATTTATAGTATTATTCATGCATGAAACTCTAAAATGGACATTTGCAGATGATTTTGTGGAAATTAAACTAATTCCGGCAATCGACACAACATCTGTCATTAAAATTGAATGCTTATTAAAACAGAGGCTTTGCACGTTTTTTATTCAGTTCTTTCTTTAGATTGTAAAATTTGCAAGATTTGCCATAGCCTAGCCCTACGGCAAAAAGTTTCAGTCTTAATGACTGCAGTTTTTGAGAAATTCCATGCTTTTCATTGTTTGATCTGTCAAAGTTGAACTTGAGGGAATCACCTTTTCAGTAATGACTCTAAAAAGACGATTCCTTAAATGCCATGACAGAAAACACAATGGAAAAGCTATTAAAATCGAATCCCTCATGAGCAAATGCCAAATTACAAATGCCAGTTGGTCTAAACGCAGCCATTGATGTATCGAAGTCGTGCTTACGTGCTTGTTTGTACAGAAAGAACACAAATGAATCATTCTCTATCTATCAAATATATCTATTATCTATTATAACACATGGGAAATGACAGTCATTTCTCGAAACATTTTTCTTGTTAACCTGTACAAGGCTTTTTATCTATGAATAATTTGAACCGAAAATGACATCTGTCAAAACGCTTATGCTTAATTTAAAATATAACACTTCATGTCAATTTCTTACTGACTTTGAAAATTAACAAATGAATATGAGCTGTAAGGAAGGATGTATTTCTCACTTGGAATGAAGCAACACAAGCACCAGAACATTGTTCATCACCACACGTATAATCATTACTGAATTGTGTTTTCAATTCTCTCAAGTCCACATAAGAAGGTTTAGTGGTGCAATCATCACAGCCAAGTTTAGTCCAATTACTTTCAGAAGCTGATAAGCTCAATTGAATTGATTGTAAAGTGGCTAAAGTTGTTTTGGCGATCGCTGCATCTTCACCAGGAAGTTTGCTAAGACACATACGCTGTGTTTGCCGAGTTGCAGATGAGAGATAGGATTGTTTGGCAGCTTGCTGGTTGGAGTCGTAACCACCAGTTGTGATTATGTTGTCGAATGATTTCAAACCCGCTTCAATCTGGATTAGAAAAAAGTGATGTTTTAACAATAAAAATGCCTCCTTTATTCTTAAAAAACGTTTTTAGAATGTAGATCTCAGGGTTCATCGTCCTTTTTTAATAACTTGGCTCGAATAGAAAAATGAGCTAACAAAGTTGGACCAACCTGAGTGGGAGTTCTGGCGATCAAAGGTTCAATTATTTCCACCAATACGTCGTAAGTCCTTTTGATGTTGTTTGAAGTCAAGATGGTGGAACCACATGTCGTAAATTGTGCAAGTGAATCCAAATACAATGTTCTTGAGGATGGATCTTGTTCAAAGTTATATTGACCTGTCTCATAAGCGGTCAAATGCTGAAAAAGGTGAAATAGTATAGTTTAAGAGAAAAAGTCTAAATAACCAAACATCTCAAATCTGAACACCCCTGTCTCAGTGCCCCGGTGGAGCTTTTTCGCTCACTGGGGATGAAAATTTCTATCGAAGTCCCAATGGGGATAGAAAATCCATTGTTTTCTTCCAGCTAAAAAATTCCAGTAGGGAAGGTTTTGGAGTGCAATTTTTCCCATTAAGTTTCCAATGTGGATAAAATCATTGAGCAATTTCCCAGTGGGGTTGAAATTTTAGGGTATTTTTTCCATCGGGGACAAATTTTTGGCCTATTTTTCCACCGGGTCTGTGATACACGGGTGTATCTGAGGATCTTATTTCTGACTGTGTCAATTTTAGATTTGATTGGATGAAACAACAGTAGCAGTAGCAGAAGTTTTCTTACTCTGTGCCAGAGTATATCTCACGTTTATCGCTTCGTAGTACTACGGCGATGAATTTTGAAATTAGCCGTAGATACTGGGTCTGTGTATAGACAAAAGTTCCCTTAGGTAGAAAGAAATTTCCACTCACATCCTCTAGGGAACTAGTCTGTGTGGAGATGGTGTTACTATCATAGTTCGCACAATCGACTGCATTGTTTCCATTGTCCAAACTTCTACGCCTTCGACGTCTTGATGGACTGTTTAAGCTACTGAGCAATACTTTAAGACCAGTTTTTGCAATACCTAGTGATAAGAGAAATGAAAATAGATAGAAACTTTAAAAAAAGCTCATGCAACATTTCTGTTGCTTATATACACCGCTTATACATCAAACCTAGCTAAATGGAAACTTTTAAGAACACAAGGATGTGAGTTAGCCAACGCTGTTGGTGGAGATACACTAAGGTGCCAAATAAACGCCCCCCCGCTTGTTAATTTTTCGATTTTTTTCCAACCCCCCGGACGTTATTAGGACCCCCCCGTTTATTAATTTTTGAAAAAATTCCCAGCTCCCAAAAGGAAAGTTTCTTGTTTTACTCTAAACAGCCTAAATTTAGTCTATTTTGACCCTTTTTAGGGTTTTGAAAAATTTTCCAACCCCCCCCCCCGTTTATTCGAACCCCCCCCCCCCCCGTTTATTTGGCACCTAAGAGTATAGTGAGTTTTGGAAAAGATTTAGAGAAACTTAGAACAGAAGGTGGCATGCAGTCGTTTTATACGAGCCTCAACCAACTAAAAAAAAGAAAGAAAACCTACCAGATGATTCAGAGAAGAGTTTCATATCACGAAGTTTGATTCGTTCATTATCAACAGATGAACGAAACGCAGCGTCCACAACCACAGGGTCAACTGTCAACGTCAGCGTCTCTGTCGCGCATGCGTCATAAGAATCACAACTTTTGATGTACATTTCTTGTGATCCTGTCATGAAAAATTTTCAAATTTGACTTCAGTCTATGCTATTGAATTTAGAATGATTTCTCGCTGATCTTTCTTTAGAATTCTTCAATAATGGAGATCATTTTGGATAATATTATTCATATCATATATAGAACAGAACTTAATCAAATCGAGTCGAAGTTTGGCATGTAAAATCTTGCTAAAACAAGTTCAAAAATTTAGAAACTTGGATACTTATTGAATTTCGAACAATTATCGAGGTAACTCAGAACTGCTGGAAATTTCTCAAAATACAAGCTAAGCATTATAAAAAGTCAGGTGTTTTAAAATTTTCTTACTAGCCCTTAAAAGTTCTTTAAAAATGTATGGTTGAAAAAATTAAAATGTTTGATACCTTTTTCAAGGACGATATCAGTGAATGATTTATCAGATTGGAATTGACGTAAAGGAATTTCAACACCGTCCTTAATCACCCCACATTCATAGACCAACTCATCACCATCGGGATCGAACCAACCATGCGTTTCCAATGCAGTTAAAGCAAATTTGGTGGAAAATTCTGTTCCATTGGTTGGTTCAATTGAAATTGCACCTAGAAAAGAGAAACGTGAAATCATTTTTTATTTCAACAAACTTTATATGTCTTCCAGTCTATCCCGCCGTCTTCGGCTTCTCTTCAATACCACCCAACTAGCGCCCTCGCAACGCCCATTCGCGCATTCACGTTCCACTAGGTAGCAGCTTAATAGTGCTGTTCAGCCCTCTTGAACTTTAAGTGTTGTTTCGGTTGAGAATGACGTCGAACCAGCTTCAGAACTTGGGTTTGTACGTGTCTTATCTTATAGTTAGCCAGGTCATCACTGTTAATCGATAATATAGATATCTACTGTAACAACACGTGGTCCACATTTCAGGCTAGGTCTTGAATATCAATTTTCAGAAAAATATGAAAGTTTGGCTGAACGAGGCTAAGAGAAGTTAAGAACACCTTAAGAATTTCTGAATTTTTTTTTCCAAATATATATTTCTAAGATGTTTGTCCTGGATTGGTGCTAGGAAAAATGGGTTGTTGTTTTGGTACCTGCGATTGGTCTTGAGTTTGTTATGAATGTGGTTACAGATTCAGATGTTGCTCCACTGTTGCTAACGGTAACTGTGACATCATAAGTTGTATCCTCGTCTAAAGTTCCCGCCCCGATTATGTACAAACTACGCCTCTTGCCGCCCTTACGTATACCTTCAACACCATTAGAGACAACCCATTCCGGTTCTGCAGTAATAGCAAGTTGACTTTTAGTCTTGGCTAAGATTTTCATTCTTTCCGATGGATTTTGAAGCTCAGTAAATTGAGTTAGTTCAAGCTCTGGTGGTGAACCAGCATCAACAGTGAATTGGAAATCTGATTCTGCTTTACGAGAACTACCAACGCGGTAAGTTAAGGTTGCTTTGTATTGTCCTGGTTCCAAGTTTGATTCAACATCGAATGAAATATCACGTCCTGTTTGATAATATGAAATTATTAAAAGTTTAATTTGGAAAAAGTAATAATATGTAATGAAATTTAGAGTTACTGTATACAATAGCGCGACACTCGTATGGAAATGAACACCATCAAAGATCTTCGAATACTTTTTCTCTATTTTCATCTTCTCAGCTGGCTCACAATCAGGCTACAACGTTTCATTAAACATTATGGGCGTAATTCTGACATTATGGGCGTAATTTTGACGTTATGGGCGTAATTCTGACGTTATGGGCGTAATTTTGACGTTGTGTGTACAAGATAGGTTGGCTGATTAGATGCAGGTACAAAATTACTCCTTAAAGGTCTATCATCAATAATGAGGCAATTAAAAGTATTTATGGTTTTGGTATCCATATTTAAGGCGAGATCAAATTACCTTCAAATGATAAAACTTTTGCACTTCCATTGAAAACTACACCACCTCCTTCTCTCGTCAATATCTGCCAACTGTAAGAAGTTGTTTCGAAACTTGCACCATCGGGGTCACGTGATTTTTTAGCTGAAAGTTTCATGGTTCCTGTAAGAAAGAATGAGAATTTCTTATACTTTAAAGTTGATGCTATTTACACATACTTTACGATTCTTCAAAAAAATACATCTTCTTAAAATTCATGCTTTGATTGAAAGCGTACAGCCTGAACGGAAAACTTACTGTCGTCAGAGTTAACTTTTCTCTGAGACTGAACCTGTGATGACGGGCTATGGGAATTTTATATCAACCGTAGTGCAGTGGTAGAGCATCCGGCTACGGTGCGTAAGGTTTTGGGTTCAACCCCCAGCCGGGTCATACCAAAAATTTGCAAAAATGGTACTTGATGCCTCTCTGCTTGATGCTCAGCAATTAAGATAAAGGTCAAGAGTAAGTGGAGCAATCAATGAATAAAGAGTGATGCCCTCCCCTACTTTCGGGTGGATAGCTATCGAAAGAGGAGCCTTCGGGTCGCCTCCAGCTGCGGTCGCAAACTTACTACAACTATATAAACTTTATTACCCCCGGCACGAAGTGCGAATATTTTGAATGATCTTTTCTAAGAGTATCAAGTCTTTTTATAAAGGTTCTCAGAAAAACATTTCAATAAAACGTTGAATCGAAATACCTGCTTGGCCAACAGTTTGACGTCCGGAAATTCTCGCAACCAAAGGAGTTTCTTTGACAGTGATTTTAACTTCATCATAGGTTGTTAAGGAGGGATCGGTAACCATGGAAACATCAACACGTGCTATATAACTGCTTCCACCGGCTAGTGATTGTGCAGGGATGATGAGCCTCGGGCCGTCCAATTTAGCTAAAACTACACTAGACTGTGAACCATCTGCGTTGCTTAGAGACCATAAGAAATCCATTTGAGCACTGTTAGATCCACCACAACCAGGGAGCTTTGCTTTAGCTGTATTTTGGAAAGTGAAAAGAAGTATATAAAAATAAGTGATAGCTACAGAAAGGGTTCATCTCTTTGAAGTAGATGACAATAGAAGGCACACACCATAAACTTCCAAGCCCGAAGAGCTAGACTCGAGACTCGCCCGCGGAATGCCTTCTCTTTTCAACAAGATCAAATTTCTTTTTTGTTTTCCGTGACCCGCAAATTAAAGATTTAAATATATCCAAATAAAATTTAAAAAGTTTTCTTTCAATTATTTCAAAACTTCAAGTTATGTACTGAATTATTGAAAGAAAACTTTTAAAATTTATTTGGCTCTGGTATCTTGTTTGTTTATCATCGAGCACTATTCAATATGATTCCGTTGCAATGATTTATATCCAAATAAGAAAAGACAGAAATTCTTGTTTCCTTGGCTGTTTATGCTGTGATTAAAATTACCTTTCAATATGAGTTTTTGTGATGCTCTAATCTCTACGGATTGTCTGTTCAATACTAATTTTGGCAGATCTTTGTTTTCTCTTCGAATTTTGATAGTTTGATTTCCTTCAAGGCCCAAGAAGTTTCTGATGGTCACAGTGGCGTCAAGATCAACATTCATCAAATCGTTGCCAATGTTTGATGCTGTCACCTGCACAGTAAGGAAAGAGACGTTAAGTCTACAGCAATTTCTAAGAGATTATTTTTTGTTGAAGAGAGTTCAAAATAGATGTATACACATTTTTTAAAAGCAACCAGGTTGCTAAGGCTCGAGGGCTCAAATTAGGCGATCTTTTTCACTATCTCGTAAAGTAGAAAGCTTCTTAGATAATCTAAGCATGACAAACGATAACCCTTGACCCAATAGTAAGCGTACAAATATGGTAAAATATCAGGGGTGCTCAAAACAAATTTTTCAGCAAATGAGCTAAGATGCTAAGTAGTCCCAATTCGGAGCCGAAATTTGGAGTTGCTTATGAAAAAACGGATAGACGGGGAATAATACTTTCAGCACATTCTGTAGAGGTCTTCAGAAGAACTGTTAGGCCAACGGCAGAATCGGTCCACAGACATGATAGTATTACAGTTACAATGTACAATACTCAGAAAAAAATTCAAGCAGCTTAACTACATAAAAAAAATACGCGTTTTTTTACACATCCGGTATATCTACACATGCATCGACCAAAAGAAAGAGGTATTTGTCATAAATTATCATAAATTACCTTGATTATCGAGGATTCCCCAGGCAAAGCAGACAGGGCTTGATTTATCGAAGTCAAACTGTTGTTTTGGGCTGTGGTAATTGCAGTGTTGGATGAGCTCCAAGATACAGACCAAGTGTAGGTCAGTTTGCGACCACCGCCTTTGCGTTTTTTTGCTTTGACCACCATATCGTCACAACGACCTGTGAAAAAACAGTTAAATATCAATAGCTCGTATTGGTAAGATTCTTGCAATTAAATTGTCTAGAAGACACCATGCGAAGTTGAAATATATACGGTATGCAGTGCTGATGACTCCCAATAAGGACAAAATGCATACACCTGCTCTGCTACCTAAATCTCCTGTATGAGTGAATATAGTTGGACACATGTATACTTTATCTCCCCTTCGTGCATTCAATTTATTTCAACTCATCGATTGATAGGCCTCTCGATAAGCAGAGATATCTAGTTTACTTTCAGTTTTTACTTTTCTTGATCCCATACCTATAACTTAACTCTGGATTGGCTGGTTAGAACACATACCTAATTGTCTAGAAGCGACCAATTTGATCTTCGGCGCAGCTGCGCCAGGTGGTAGGGCCACATCAACGACGCCAGTACTCTCAGGATACACGGTATAATCAGCCGGTTTAACAACGAATTGAGTCATATCAACGTGTAGTGCTCCGACACCAATAGTAGCATCACCCATCAAGAGAATGGCCAAAATCTTACCACGGCTAAAACACCTAGCTTTTGCACCGAAACTTGTATAATTCTGAGGAAAGATATCTTGACATGATGCTGTTTTGTTCTTCAAACCAACAAAACCATGGAATGTAATCCAAATACTACCAAGATCAGTCGAGAAGGTTGCACTCTTAATACTGGATAAGTTAGCTGATCGATGCAAGGTGATGTTATTATCTAAATATTCTTCGCGTTTAGAATCAACAAAAGAGACAACTAATTTTCCAGATACTGATCTACGTAATGGTTTCAATTGACATGTCACTTGAGTAGAGCTGACATAAGTTGCTTTCAACACTGGACCTTCTTTTTTAGATTTGCCACCTTGGTCCCGAATAAATAAACAAGCTAATTGTTTAGTATCCATAAATCCTGTACCGGTGACTGTCACTTCTTCAGTTGTTGCGTAATCGATAATGGATGATGACACACTGTTGATGGCGATGGTTGATGGATCAATGATCATCAAATCATTGGTGGTGTTAAGGTTGGTCCTCGTATCACCTCCCGTTCTATAAAAGTAGAGAGATACGAATTGAAGATATTCTTTTATGACACATAGAAAGAGGAGCGCCTATTATGTTGATAATTATGATAAAGTAGTGTTTGTGATTGATGTTGCAGAGTGCTCAATGAAAACCAGAGCCAAGTAAAATATTTATGATAATGCAGAATTAATAATAGAACTTCTCAAATTAATACACGTGTGGCTTGGAATTGGAATTGGAAGTGGAATTGGAAGTTGTTTTGGTTTAAAAAAACTGTGCAAATAAATGGTGAGAGGTTAGTCTTTCAACGAATACAACAATCAGGAGCAATCCCTTTTAAGGGAGGATTAAGGCTTTATTACTCTGTACATAAGACAATATTTAAATATGTGCTATGCCAA
Organism: Clytia hemisphaerica; assembly: GCF_902728285.1. Lineage (NCBI taxonomy): Eukaryota > Metazoa > Cnidaria > Hydrozoa > Leptothecata > Clytiidae > Clytia > Clytia hemisphaerica. Next base: position 27,063 of record NW_027104149.1, read on the forward strand.
GGGCTTACGAATAGAAAAGATTGGCTGGAGTGATGACTGTAACGTCAGTGAAAGAAGCTTTCAACCCAGGTTTGACAGTGGAGGAGTGTGAGGAAAAAACTATTAAGTTGAAACTTACGGTGTATCACACCGGACATTATGATTACCACCCGACAAAGTAGATGCAATTGATAATGTGAGTTCTCTTTTAGCGATGGGACCTGTTGAATTATGACTAAAAAAGAAAACAGATCAATATATTCTCTTAATCAAAGCAATACAAACCAGCCATAAATCAGCTGCGAAAATAAACATGTACTTTGATTTGATCTATAGTCGATATCCGATCTCTAGATATTTGGATTCGAAGTAAAGGCAATCCCAGCTGGCACACAAAGTTGTTTCAGCGTTTATCAACGTTATTTGTACGTTGTGAACGTTAAATAAACGTTAAAACAACGTTGTGTGCCAGGTGGGATAGATGTAGCATAGCTTCGAATTAAAAAAAACCTATAATAAACCATTACGTTTCTAAATCTAATATGATTTTGAATCTACTCACGTGGCCGAGAAAACTTCACCAAGGTAGAACGAACAAATTGCATTTCCAGATATAATTGGACCAGATCTGGAGATAGTAGCTTTGGCACTGGCCAATCGATCTTTATAAAACACATTCGGTACAATATCACCAAGTTTGGAGCATCCAGCATTGAAGTTTGCGTCATCAGGTAATAGACATAGTTTACACAGATCGATCTTCTTCTTACCATTTGGTGTACCAGCACAATCGACACATGTTGTATTATCACCACCACAAATACCACAAGCATCCTCACCTAAGACAAATTTATTTGAAAATATGTGTTACAGTAGAGACTCCATAACTCGAACTCCAAATTTTGGCATGAAGAAAAGGCTAAATATTAAAAAATTTTACAAAAGTTTAATATGACGAATTTAAATTTACCAAAAAATATCTCGCCAAAAATAAGTTCCCTACAAAGTACTGAACCTAATAGCAAACAATTCATTACCATGGTTCTTAGCACGCCCTGTCTTTCCACCCGTACAGATTCCACACTTGTTGATTTTAGCTCTTCCAAAACAATCACCGTTGCAATCCGTATAATTTCGTGTATCCCCTACACGAATACAATTTCCACATGTTGTATTACTGGTGAATTTCCCACATGAGCCACCGCAATCTTTGAGTGAATTCTTGGTTTTGTTTGTTGAGCCACCATAACATACACCACATGAATCTAAGAAAGTGATTGTAACCAATAAGTTTCTTGTTATTCAGGACATGGTCACCCAAAAAAAGAAGTTGCAAGTAAAAACAACAAAGCCCAGCTGGAACACAACGTTATTGTAACGTTCAAATAACGCGTTATTTGGACGTTATGAATGTCACATGGAAGTTGTTTTAACGTTGTGTGCCGTCTGGAAGTCATTTAATTTTGTGAAGTCAGAGCAGTGATTAATATCATAAACAGAAAGTCCATGGAAGAGATTTAAGGGTTATGAATAGATATGGGTCGGCATCATTTCAAGCGTTTACAATACGATTTTTAGGTCTAAACACAGACAGCGACTTACTATCTTGGGGGAAGCTTATAACAGTTATTAATTGATGTAAACATAGAGCATCAACACACATAAAAGATTACATCAACTCACATTTCGTAAAAAAAGGTAGCTGTTCTAAATTCTCAATCCTATAGCAGTGACGTCTTACGAGAGTAAAACAAAGCGCATCTCTAAATTACTTAAATCTTAAGAAATCAATCTTACCGATCTTGGCACCAGAGTTGACACCACCATCACACCCTCGGCAACGTTTTCCATCTCCACCACAAGTTCCACAAACGTCGATCTTCAAAACGAAACCTGGTCGACCATCGCAACCTTTACGCAACTGCATACCTAAAATATGGTAAAAAGTATATTGCATACCAATATTTTCATCAATTGGAGTAGACAGGGGATCCTGTATATCCTGTATGTCCTGTATATCTATAATTTGATGAGTAGATAAGCAGTCGCTTTATTTTTCTGTTTTATAAATTTGATGCTTACACATTTTTCTTTAATTTGATTTGTATACAGGAAGTTTCAAATTGTATGTATAGGCTCAAGATTTCGAATTTAGCACTGTCCTCACTTGTAAAAATGAAAGTGTACCTGTCGCCCATTTCATACTCATAGATGCGGGCCAATCAGAGCCAGTATGAAGGTAAGTACCACATGTTTGATTATCGGTTTGATCCCAAGCCAACACTTGTAACTGAATATTTTTCTCAAATGCCTCTCTCTGAGACCAGAACGAAGATTCATTTTGAAGTAAGAATCGAATCGAGTCAGTAGGTGTTAGAAGAAGGACAGTGTGATTTAGATTTCTCAACGGTGGATTGTATTGGATGTCCATTGGTGTCCAGGATCCTCCACCACATTTGTATTCCCATGAACCGTATGAAGTGTTTTTAGCAGAGATAACAGCAATACCTAAAAAAGAAAAATATAGGTATTTATTATAGAGACATAGAGGTTTTGAAGACTATTTTTACATATATTTACCTCTAGTTTAGTTTTATAGGAAGCAACTCAAAACCTGTACATTTGAGCGTCTATTTTTTGCTTATTCAAACTTCTATTATTCGAATCTTTTTATAATTCGAATTTATTCTTAGTCCCCTTTAAAGAAAAACCCTTTTAATATACTTTCTATAATTCGAATCTTTCTGTAATTCGAACAAATAAGATTCCCCGTTCTAGTTCGAATTAGCGAGAGTCAACTGTACAACAAAATGAATCATTACATACCTAGTGTATCACCATCCTTATCAGCGAAGACTGATCTCTTTTTTCCACGGCTACTCTTTTCCAATAATTGAGATACTTGAAATCCAGTGTTAGAGAATCCACTCATATTATATGGTAATGCTTTGACATCTAGTTTTGGATCCTTGATAATTGGACGATCATTAATATCTCTGATCTTAATAACCAGTTTATATTCTTGGTCACCATATATGATTCCATCCTTTCCTTGTCCTTTATCATTTCCTTTACCTTTACCAACAATAAATGCTGGAGAAATGAGAAGCTCCACAAAGCCAAAAACATCAGGTGCAGGCACGAAGCATAATGCAAAGTTGGAGATCTCTGCCACTTTCCTGGTTTTTGCCCACGATTGTTCAAACGGTTTCTTTTTACCATTGGTCGTATAAAACCAACGTCCTGTGAAATAAAGAGTTTGAAATATTCATTGTTTTTTTATCATGTATACACTCATTTTGTATGTATTAGGTGACTGTTCATAATTCAAAGGTTCGAATGGGGAAGAGTCTACTGCATGTGCAACTCAGAGGTTAAAAGAATATCATTAAGGAACAATAGCACTAATGACGAACAAAAACGTATTTATTATTTACGAGAAGAAAGGAACAATAGCATTAATGATAAACAAAAACGTATTTATTATTTACAAGAGAAGTTTTAGGAATTGTAATGTATGGTTTAAAGTAATTTATGTAAAACAATCCACAAATATATTTGGCAATTTTACAAACTTAAAGTCCCTGTCAGAGTTTAAGAGGGTCATTATATTAGTAGCATCATTTGCGTCATAAACAATGAGTTTTAAGAACAAACTGAAAAAGAACCGTACCACTTCCAGATGCTGCACGTCTCAACCATGCCCCTTGAGTATAGTTGTTCCTCATTTCGACATTGCTTTTAAACATGCCAAACTTGTCGGCATCAATTTCACTCATATACGATGTAAATTTGCTTTCATCAAAGTCAAAGGTATTCATTTTCAAGCTCTGTAAAGTTTTTAGAATACATGTTTTAAAAATCATATTATCAAAGAATCAAAGAAAGAGTGTTTTGGTTAGTGATGGACGATTACAAAAAATATAGTTTCTTTAAAGGAGTTGCAAAAAAGGATAAACTTAATAAAAATTTAGCAAAAAATGTAAAGACTGAAATTCTTTTGGGAGTTTAAAACAAACAGTAAAACTTACAGAATAACTGGAATTCATCTTGGAAGGCTAAAAATAAATTTTGAAATATTTTGTTAAAATTTGTTCCAATTGAATTATATTAAAACCTTGGTGATGTGATGACTTTGAACTGCCTATCAATAAACGTGTTGATAATAGTAAGAATTCAGTGTTATACAACGATCAATGCAGTCAAAGTTAATATCAGTTATATGAACAATCAATATATAAGAATCCTTGCTTCTATCATGTTCTCGACAACACTCCTTAAGCCCATATAAATGAGAACAATTTATTTTAATCACCTGGAAAGATTGACATGGGCTATCCTCGTCAATGGTGAAGAAAATTGCAGGTGCAGTTCCATTAAACCTTGGTTTAACTTCTTCTGGCTCAATCAGAATGTAAACAAAGCTGGGTGTAGATCCAGTTGTATCGTCTGTTCCAGACAGTTTATTTGTAGCAACAATACTTAGCTTGGCTACTCCATAATATTCCTTGTTTGATGGCACAAATCTGAAAAGAAATGAGATTTTTGAATTTAAGTGGTGCTTCAAAATTTTGACCATTTCTTTCATAAGTAGGTCAGAATTAAAACTCATTTATAGCCCTAGAATTCAGAATTTTTAAGGATTAAATTGGACATTAATGGGCCCCCCCAGCGGCTTGCGTGAATGCGTGAATGGGCCTTTTCAGTTGCGTGAATGCGTGAAAATTGAAAAAATAATGCGTGAATGCGTGAATTGAAAAAACTTGCGTGAGCGTGAAAATCCACTTTTTGATTGCGTGAATGCGTGAATCTGGGCTATTTTGTGCGTGAATACGTGAATTTTCCCTTCTTTCCACCAATTATGGGTAGTTTTCCCGATTTTCCAATGTTTTCCCGATTTTCCAATGTTTCCCCGATTTTTATAGAAAATTTCCCGATTTTCTAAAAAATCAGATTATTGCGTGAAACTCGAGGAAAATTTGCGTGACTACGTGAATTTCGAAAAAAAATTGCGTGATTGCGTGAATTGAGGGTCCTGCTGGGGGGGGGGGGGGCTCATTAATTATTCTGAGAAATTATAAACTTTCAAAACAGGAATGTCTTTGCAGATTTTTAAAGTGGTGCAAACAATAGTTTTCAAGCAAAATCTCTCACCTCAGATATCCAGCTGAGGGAAGAACAATAGCTGCTGATGCTGAAGGAGAAGAAAGTTGTTGCCATTGTGCATTTCTATCAACCTTCATTTCAATTTCCCCTGATTGTTTGACAACTCCTGCAATAGCTACAGATCTTCTCAAAGTAAAACCTTCTTTTGAATTCAGTTCAGTGTAATTCATCAATGGTCTATCCAATATTGCTGAAGACATCTTCATCATAGAACTCATTGCTTTTGATGGTTTGATCATGTGCGAGCTTCCCTTCATCATTTTTGACGATTTCATATCCGGGTATCTTGATTGGTATTCAGGGCAAAGACATCGCTGTCCGTGTTGCATGCCACTTGAATGGATCATTGAATGATGCATTGAGGGCATGATTGAAGACATGTAAGGATGTTGTGACATGTGGCGTGACATACCATGAGATGCATTGTGTGACATATAGCCAGACATTGACTCTTTAACTTGAGACCAGTATTGAGAATTATTCATGGAGTTCATCATTTGTGATACCATCATAGATCCCGATGGTGAGATGCTACCACTACTGCTTGCAATCATACTAGAAGCTGCAACATTGCCAACTGAGGACGAAGACATTGCAGCTGAACTGACTTGTTGTTCCAAAACTGATGATGAAATACTTGCTGATGCCGATGCAGACATTGATGCTGACATGCTGCTTGCACTTGCACTGGGGCTTACACTACCATTCACAGATTGCATTACACATGAGGACTGAAAATGAGAAGGGAAATTTAGGTAGATACAGGGTATTTCTACATACAGCAGAGTCTTTCCTCCTTTTTACTTTGCGCAGCTTTATGCTACCATTTTGATATTTCCGAAAATGATAGGCTGTTGTGGAGCAATAAAAGCTTTCTTGCTCCACAACAACATCTAAAATCTTTCTTTTCTGATCGTGTCGCGTGTGTGGTGGGAGACACGCGATTTAAAGAAAAGTTCTGGATAGTTTTTCTCCACTGCAAGAATTTTTGTACCACTTATGACCAATTATCAGATATTGAAGAATATTTCTATCGAAATGAAAAGAGGTGAAGCTTACATTCTCAGCACAAGAATTTATTTGCTGCATAGCTTGAGAGGCAGACACCATTTCTCCATACGATGATACCATCTTTGATTGGTAAAGGCTACCACTAGGGTGCATAGAGGCGGAATGGGGTGGGCGGGATTCCATAGAATTAAACATCGACATGTCAGACATTCGAGAACTACCACCACATTGGCAGTTTCCATATTGGTCAGTGTATCCGAAAGCATGCGGATGTTGTTCCGGATTCCATCCGTTCCATTTATTGTGATTCGAAGCCAATGCAAGAGCAAAGAGTGCTCCAAATATAAACAAATAACCTAAAGATAATTTGAAAGCGTCAACTTCAATTTGAAATCCTTCAGAACCACTTGCACCACTTTTAATTTTCCGTTGGACGTAATAAAATTGGGAGCACTACATGTTTTTTTATAAGCATAACGCTTATAAGCATATGAAGGCTCAGATTTGCAGAATTCCTAAGCATAACATGAGCATATATGTCAGCCTGAAATATTTTTCAAGTGGTAATTTTTATCTGTTTTTGTTTCATTTTTAACTGGTTTGGTAGAGGTCAAGTAAAAAATAAGACATTCCACGGCTAGCTGCATTCCACTGCTCCCAAATTCTGAACAAATTTTTACAAAATTTCTGAAATTTCATTAAAAAACTTGGCTCGGGGTGAATCATAAGCATAATTCTTAAGCATATAATAAGCATAAACTATGCCTGGATGCTTTGAGAACTTAAGCATACACGAGCCTGACCAAGGGGCATATACTTGCTTATAAAAAAAAACATGTATTAGTGATATTCATAGTGCAATATTTCATACCAAAGTACTCAAAAAGGATTGGGTGTTGGCAACTAATTTTAGATTAAACAATAAATCTAATGAGTAATTCAGTATAAAACATTACGTCATGAGTGTCATGAATTAAGAAACATCATAAAAAGAGAACCAAGAGGCACGAATTTTGTTGCAATTTTCATGGACTTTATGATAAATAGAATAATAAATGGCATTTGTGAAGAGCGTAGAAAGCCGAGATATGGCTAGAAAGAGTAAAGGAAAAACCATCAAATTGAAAACGTTTTTTACTCAGTTTGTATTTTTCAAGCTTTTACCCTTTAGGGCTCAAACATTAGGCTAGTTTGATAGAGCACTAGAAGACAAAAGGAAAGAAATCTTACTTGTTAGTCTTTTTGTCTCATCCATATTGATTGATTGATTGATGTGTTGGTTTACTCTGTCACGTTTTTTTCAATTATCCCCAAAAACATTTAAAATCTTCTTTTACTTTCTCTTCTATGATTCTGATATCAAAGTTAATAATTTTCACTGGGCGAAATCATAGATTTCCCAAATTGTAAATATAGTAAAAATATATATAAAAAATGGTATTTCAATGAATTTCAAGCGGACTTTGAAAGTCCACCTTTCGAACGTGTAAATATCTGAAATATATTGAAAAAATATGATAATTCAAGGATTTCCATCTATTTGAAAGATGATCTTTACTATATTTCAATATTTTGAAAATATGAAATTTTCATGTCGTTAAAATCTCTTGAAATATGATATTTCATCAAATGGGAATTCTTGAAAATATCATTTTCACTAAATTTACAATTTTTGAAATATGAGAGCGGCAATCTAAAATGGCGGCATAGATCTTAAACCGGGGGTCAATAGAAAACCAATATGTTTCGTATGATATCAATACTTACAATGTAAATATGTTTTAGAAGATTACTCCAGTTTAGTTTTAAATTCACTCGAATAATTTTAATTCGAAGAACACCTAATTGTATGGTGTTTATGTTATATTTTTGAGAGTATCTTAAGTAAAATTTAATAATGTAACCCCCTGAACAGATGCCAGATTCGCTTTACGAAATCAAAACATTCAAAACCAGTTTTCAATTTTCTGGGTTCTTTGACTTTGAGTGTTAAAGTTGGAGTGGTGGAAGTGATAAGCTGATCTGGAGTCTGGTGTAAGAAAAATGGAAAAGAAATACATAATTCAACCACAAAATCATGATGTGTAAGTATTACTTCACCCATTTATATCAACAAATGAGTCTAGTTAGTGTTATTTCTATCTATCCTAAACTAAGGGTCGATCAGACAACAATACAATCATTTAAGGATTTTTTTGTATCTTTTTGTTTCTTTAATTTCTTCTGCGATTTGTCATGTCATTAACCCAGATCAGGGGTATATTTTCTACTTTATTTTACTTTTTTTTAAATGTTCCTTTGCTGTTCATTTGTTGTCAAAATGTTTGACTCTTTTTTTTTCTTTCTACACTACAGGTCGTGATGCTGTATCATAACATAAACTCCACGAAACCATTTCTCGTCAAGGGTGAGGTAAGGGAATTATCTGCTTATTTGTATGCTACTTTTTTTTAAAGAATATAAGCTGGATAATTTGCTATATGTAGATATTTCAAGTTTTTTTTTGAGCAATGAAATGTTTTTGGCAAAGCTTTCTTCTCAATTTCTTACTATTCTGAGATATGATTAAAATTATTATCTTTGTTTGTGAATGAATGATGGAGCAATATACATCAGTTTTGTTTATTTTTTATACAGGTTAAATGAAGTGATCAACACTGAAACTGTACAACTCTCTGCACCATAAAGAAAAAATACAGATAGCCTACACTACAAGATCTGACAGACAAAACTAGAAAGGTATTTATCACAGAATTCAATTAAATTTTTTCAACTATTTCTAGTCCATTTCCTTTACAAGGTAACCTTTTCTCTCGAAACTAGAGATCAAATGTATATAAAGTGATTTTACTAAACATTATAGCCAATGTTTTGTTAATTTCCCGGAGGGGGGGGGGGCACTTAGTCAAAATTGGGTATGGGAACGTTCTGCTGGGCAGGGTCCCTTTTTTATCCTCTGAAGATATCTAACAGGGTGCAAAATTTTCTAATTTTCAAGATGAGTTTCTGATAGGGTCGATTATTTTGATTATTTTGGACAATTTTTCGGCTACTTTTATTAATTTTTGCCCCTCCAGGGTGAAAATGGGAGATCTTTATTTAATTTCTTGTTCTTGTTCCAATTTTGCCAAAAGTTAACATCTGACAGGATCAACTTTTCATACTCCAGTGGTTCCCCGTTGGCCGTCAAGTTCGGAGCCTTTGGGTTAATTTTGTGATAAGATTCATATTTACTTTTGATAGTTTGAATATATTATTTTTCTTCAGGGAACACCATGAACTGACTCGATTTTTGAAGAAAGCTGATTGACTTATGATCCTAAAATCGAGTTATTTGGCAAGTGACGGTTACTGATTTCTTTGAGTGTTTGTTTCAAGAGCTAAAAGTTGCTTGAAATAGGATACTGATCTTGGAATTTTAATAAAGAAAGTTTGACCAATTTGACTAATACTCTTAAGTTTTTGCCCTCATACATTGTATACATAGCATTTGTATCTTTTCTGTATTTTTTCTGTATTTTTTTACCTTGTAATTTAGATTATCTAAATATTAAATATACTTTATCTTATTTAATATGAATTTTAGTTCTTATAAAGATGAAATAGATCAGTAACATGAAATGTAAACTAAAAAGTAACCTTTGTGTCTGTATTTTTTTACCTTGTAATCTAGATTATCTAAATATTAAATATACTTTATCTTATTTAATATGAATTTTAGTTCTTATAAAGATGAAATAGATCAGTAACATGAAATGTAAACTAAAAAGTAACCTTCCTTCCTTCCTTCTTCCTTCCTTTTTAGCTCTATTTTGATACATCGAAACTTAACATTTGCAATTAGGAAATCTTTTAAACTTAATGTTTCATCCTTGTGTAAAGATAATAATTATGAAAATTTTCCTTTGGGAAATGTTTTAAACTTGACATTACATTCCATGGAAAGTTAGTAAATGTAATATTTCCCTTATTGAAAATTTCTAAACTTGAAATTTCATTATATGTAAAGTTAGTAAATATGATAATTCCATGTGTCAGGAAATGTCTGAATAGGAATTCTCCATCTTTACATTTCGTAGGAAATATGGTCTTTCAAAAGGAATGAAATATATAGAAAATGTTAGATTTCCTATATATTTCCTACATTAGAAATCTATGATTTCGCCCAGTGTTTTCGTTATTTTTCTTTCTAGGTTTTCTCTTGTGATATTTTTAATCTTGATATTTTCTGTAACACCTTATTTTTATTCTTGAAAATTTTATTTCTGTGAAAGAATAATGGGAGAGAGAATTATGGATATAAGAAATATTGCACATTGAAAAAGATGAAAGAACTCATCTTTGTGAAAGTAAATTGCTTTTAGAGGACAAAAACCGTAGTAGGTAAATTTCAAAATAATTTACGTAACATGAAAAATTCTTATTCTTATAGAAAAGTAAGTAAATCTCCAAAGCGAAGAACAAACGTAAAGAAGAAAAATATTATGAAATTGTTCCCAACAGTGGTTTGAAGAGGTTTTAATTTCATTTCCCACATTAAAAACACAGTTCATATCGAAATTTTGGACCAAATATCTAAAAATATATGAAGCAAGTTCTTCCCTTATTTTGCACAACATGAGATGGAGAGAAAGTCTCCCATTTTCTTATCTTTTTGGGTGTCAAGCTTAAAAATGTTCTTAACAAGTTCTTATTTTCAGCATTTCTTGAGTATGTTTGTCCATTTTCCTAAGAAGTTTTGAGCCCCCAAAGCCTTAAAATATCCTTAACTTGATCTAAGATTTCGGCTACCGAAACCTTATGTTCTTATACAGTTTGTTCTTATAAAAAAAGCGTAAGCAACTTCTTGTTCAGCCATCTTCCCCTTAAATTACTTTCTTGAAAAGCTTTAACTCACTAACAACAATTCAAAATACAATTGAACGCAACAGAACAACTCTTGATTCCCAAAACATGGAAAATTAAGACTTCCCTGTTCTGATTACCCAAGCCCTAATTCTTAGTTACTATTGGCAACCATTAACATATAAACACTGAAACAGACTAAACAAAATTGTCAAATAAACATTCAATGGGACAACCTGGTCGGCATTTAAGGCGCTTTAGAATCTCTAATCACGTGACCAATTCTATTTCTGGCATGCAAATACTAACTAGCCGTTACGAAACCGCGTTTATAAGAATAATAAAAACTCTGTTTTAGCGTCTACTTTCAACATTGTTTTGAACTGTAATTTTTGGTTTTTGAAAAAATTCTTATCCCATTTCGCAATTAAGTTCATAGGAAAATAAATCGATTCCCTTTTTGTGTTTATTAGCACAACCTAATCTAAATAGCTAACCAAACTGAGATCAAAATCATCAACATTGAATAAAATGTCAATGTCGAAAACTAATTGTGTATCTCGATTCATTCCACTTTATTAACCTACCTATTTCTTGATAAAATTCATTACCAACACAAATTGTGAGTCCAATTTATTGGATTAAAATTGAAAATTAAAAATGTAGTAAAAGGATTTAAGAAATAAAAGGATGACAAAAATATAGTATACCTTTTTGATATTTTTTGCAGTACACTGCATACTTTTCTTATCCTCCTTTCGATGTTAATTCTAATTTACTGGAAGTACTCTTACACGAGTCTGATTTCCACACAGAGCTCTCTTCGCTGCTTTTTCGAAATAGCTCTACCTTTCATTAAAATTTGTCGCAAAAAGAGCAATTAGAACTTGCATAAGTTTTTTAATTAACCCTTGATTATCTTTCTACACTTGGGAATTGTCAATCTTTTGATCGTATATTTTTGATGAACATAGTTTAAATGATGTAATTATCTCCTTAGCAACAATCTGTCATAATATTATCCAGTAACTTTACCTTAGTAACGAAATGGTAGTGACTCAGTGTCGAAAAATTTCCGACAATGCTTTATCGTAAGAATAGACACAACGATTTATTTTGTGACGTCATCAAATATTCCTTTTAAAGAACGCCTTTAGGAATTCGTAACTATCTCTTATAAAAGAATTTGATGAACGTGGCACAGTAAAGTTAATTTGATGAACGTGTACTTAGTTGGTTGAATCGTCAGCACCAAAACATACTGTACATTGTAGATGAAAATTTCCAAAACCAAATCCTTACACTTATGTCAGATCTCAAGATAAGAAGCTAAAAACAAAGAAAAAATACTACCGGGAGTCACGACAAGAAAACTGGGATACATCGCCCTATTCAATTCATATTCATAGATTCAAGCTTTAATAAAGTTTTGCTATACCCATGTATTCGTCACTTTAATGAATACGTGAAATATTTACTAAAGTTTTTAATAGAAACATAGAAGCAGGGTTTATAAAAAGATGGCTGCTTAGACTTAAGTAAGATTCACTTTACACGTTTTTTTCATAAGAACAAACTATATAAGAACATAAGGCTTCGATGGCCAAAATACTACGAACAATTAAGAACATTTTAAGGCTTTGTGGACTCTAAAACACCCGATTTCTTAGGAAAATGGACAAAAATGCTCAAAAAACGATGAAAATAAGAACATGTTAACAACATTTCTAGGCTTAAAACTCAAAAAATTAAGAACATCCGAAGGCCGTTTCATAAATTTTGAATGTTCTTATAAAAGGAATACGTGTATATTCAAAACGTATTTGAATTAAGAAACATCAGATTTTGACAGGCTTACGATCATTTGGAGAAAATGGGGAAAAACGTCTTTCAAACTGTCAAAAATTATTTGTTAAACATTTTCAAGAAAAGAATTACAAATGTTTGTTTATTCATTCAATGTCTAACCCATTCATTTGCATCAAGGTGTGAAAATATTCTTTTAGTTTCAAAAACAAATAATCCCATCCGCCGATACGGAGCAGGTAAAAATCATTTCCAAGGAATGTTTCTTTCTACTGCTCTAGTCTCCTAAATAGACGTTACCTTGCTATTTACGAATTGAAAAAAAAGTATATAAAGCTAGTCATGGATCCGTGAGAAACTACCACAAACATTCAAAAATATAAGGTTTTCTACCTGCCCTACTTCCCTATAAAGTAGACGGCTTTTATTACCGTAGTTTATTTTTACCGAAAAAGAGGTTTACGGCGAGAAGAACGATGGGAACCGCACCAAATCATAACAATAGTGTGTTATCCGTACCTAAATCTTCAAAACTTTGAAAAATGAAAACAATTAAAGATTTAGTCGTTGCCACAAAATATCAACAAAGATTTGTCAATTTTGTTTACAGTAGCAAACAAAATACACAATATTTAGAGCTTTCTAAGACCATAAAAGGTGCATAGGGTTATTACAGCAGCAGTAAGACGTATAACAACAAGAACTCGGAAACACCCCTGTCTCAGTAGCCCGATAAGATTCTTAGGCTGATGGTGTACATAACACTAGCTGATCACATATCACCAATTCGTCTTTTTTTGTTATTTTGCAAAAAAACAATTTCCGATTAGCCTGGAAGTTGTCGTATTTCTAATGGAAGAATATACTGGTTTACAGTTTCAAATTCTTCCCTAAACCCCAAAAGTCTATGAAAAGATTCATCCACCGTCTTAACACCTATCAAAACAATGCTTAATTATTTGAAAACACCCCCTTCTCACAGACCCACTGGGACCCCTTCCTACTGGAAAAATTAGCCAAAATATCCTCCCCAGTGGAAAATTTTACTCTAAATGTTGTCACCTCTGAAAATAATCAGGAAAGCAAATCCTCAATGCAAAATATGCTATTTTTCTATTCCCACTAAATATTCTGGCTAGAAAACAATGGATTTCAAATCCACAGCCATGAAAAAACATTGGAATATCAATCCCCACTTGTTCCGTTATTTTTACCCCCACCGGATGAAAAAATCCCACTGGGTCTGTGAGCCTTTCTCACAGTGTTTGGATGTCGTTATCCTGAAATTAAACTTTATACCAGCCTTATACCAATCAAATCATTTGAAATATTATATTAAAATATGATGAACAAGATACTCAGAGCTGAATTCATCAAACGTGTATGTTACTCGACTGCAAATTATCAAAGTATACTCGTTAATTTTACAGTATTTTACTGACTCGTCACTAATGGTTACCATATAAACTAATAATACAAAATGGCGTTCTACAGATAACAAATTTACGAAAGTTTTTTTCTTCAGGATAAAATTTACCGTTAAAATATTTTCACGTTTGAAGTTAAACTCAATAGCGCAATATTTTATTAATTTCCTTTAGGGGAGATATACTTCTAAAACATTTATTCTATTTTCGCTGTTTGTTCAAAATAAAATCTATATTTAGGACAATTTTTATCCGTATTTTCGAAGAAAGTAAAAATTTGAATCTATACAAGGTTTATTTAGTTTATCCCGACCTCAACCCTTGGTGTAGTTTGAAATATAAATTGGTAATGGATAATTTGTTTCTAGATCCTTAAGATTAGAAATAGTGTCATTTTTATACAAAAGTCTCATGTCATTTCCACTTTTTCCCAGACAAATAAAGAGAAACTTAAATTGTCGGTGAAATATTTTCGTAAATTTTGTGATTCTTAATCAGTAATGATCATGAAAAATAACTGATCTTAACACCTCTGTCTCGCAGCCCCGGTGGAATGTTCTCCCACGGGGATAAGAATTTCCCAAAGGGGATAAAAATTCCATTGTTCTAAGTTCAATGGGGATTGTTTTGGAGTGCAATTTTTGTACTGTGGCTGAAATTATTGGGTATTTTTCCTAACAGGGACGAAATTTTGACCAAATTTTCCAGTGGGTTGGGGGCCCACCAGGTCTGTGACACAGGGGTGTATCTAATGCTCTACAGTTGTTGTTGTTGTTGTTGTTGGGTATTTCTCCCAACGGGGACCAAATTTTGACAAAATTTTACTTTTGTTCCCTAAGACTAATTTCGGGGAGAATAAACAAATAAGTGCTGAATTATAACAATGGAAAATCATCAGCCCAAAAAGTAAAGAATTATTTTATTCATTCAACACTCTTCAATCTTTACTTTTTAAATACACTTTATTTTTTTTATAAGAACAATTTTATAAGAACAATGAGGCTCAAAAATGCCAAAAAATAAGAACAATTTAAGAACAGTGGAGAGGCTGAAGTTAGAGAGTTATAGCAAAAAGAATCACTGGTTTCTAAAATCCTCTAAATAGTAAAGTAAATAGCCAAAACTTGTTTTTTACCTTAGAAAAAATAAGAACGAAAAAAGAACAATTTGAAGCTCAAAGTGGCAAAAAAATAGGAACAGCCGAGCCTCATCAAATATTTACTGGTTCTAAAAAAAAAGTGTGGTTAGTGAAGCGAGGGTGTAACAAGTTTTTCAGAGAGGGCTCTCTCTCCGCATATTTCAACATATCTTTGTTATTTTAAAAGCCAATGCCAAATGGTTGAACAAAAAAAAGAAGAAGTAATTTGAATTATTAAAAAGCCACTGTAAAGAACCAAAACAAACAAAAATCTATTCAAAATCTTTCCAAGAAAAATACAAAATCATTGCCATAATGTAACTAGAAACCCTCAAAAAATGGATACAAAAAAATTGTCACGGATTTTCTTTTTCATTTTGATATTCTTCATTTTCACAACTACATTGCTGCACTCGGAGAAAAAAAGAAAAAATAAGAAAATGAAATAAAAAAAGGTTAAACAGTGAGCTCTATTGTGTCTCTTCCTTTTATTTTTCTTTATTGCTGCTTCTATCTGGTGATCACTGCAAGAAAAAAGCATTTTCATCAAAAGTCCTATAAGCATAAAACACAGAAGGGGTAATCAGAATATATTGTTTACTGGTAACCATTGGATACGAAAGATAACTGGGCCAGTATAATAGTCCTTTGGAATATTCATAACAGATATACTAAGTTGCTTTTTTTCTCTCTCATCCTATTGTTTTTGCTTTCAATAATAACTATTGATAGAACATCTCGCAATTTTTCTTTTTTGGTGAGAGGAGAGTGGGAACTAATGAAAAGAGCATTATATTATGTTGATTACAACTTACACACGTTTTTTCATAAGAAGATCCAAAATTTTGGAATCTTTGGATATCCTTGATATTTTGAGTTTTGAAGCCTTAAAAATGTTCTTAAGATATTCTTAATTTCACCATTATGCGAGGGTTTTCGTGCATTTTCTTAAGAAATGGGTGTTTTAGAATCTTGGTATTTTGGCCAACTAAGTCTTATGTTCCTATAGGTTGTTCTTATAAAAAACATGTTAGACAGCTTGATTCTATGAGTGAAAGACCTTTTGCTTCACTTATCAAAAGTTTCACTCTGAGGATTTTTTTTGGTAGGGACAAATAACTATAAAAACTTGTGTGCTTACAAATGTACAACTGCACCCTGCAAAACTTTTCCTTTACCATGAAACACAAAATATATTATCCTGGAAATATCCAAGGAATCTCAGAAAGTGAATATTCAAGCTTGCAGATATTCCTATTTCAAAATCTTAATAATTAATTAATTTCAATAATTTATCATTTAATAAACTGAAAGACAAAACTAGAACCCTCTAAAAGACTTCTTTGCGAGAGTTACTTTAGGTCTTTAGTTTAGGGTAGGTTTATGTAACATATTATTATATTGGTTTAGAGTATAGACTATTACATTTCACACCCCAGAGCAATGAAAATCTGATTCTGAATGATTACTTTAAGATTTCTTATGCTACACGTTTTTGTTTCACAAGAACATCCAAAATTATTTTATATTTAAATACTTATTATTTTTGCTTGAGAGACATTCTATATTTTTGAATAAACATTTGAAGAAAAAACTTTGGTGTATTTTTGAAGGAATATCTATTCATGTATTTTTCGAGGAAAAACATATTTTCATGAATTTTTGAAGGAAAATATCATTAAATTCTCTAGTCTTTATGTCGAAGGAAAATAAAACTTTCGTGTACTTTTGAAGGAAAATTTTACCTTTTCATGTATTTTTGTAGGAAAATATCTTTTCACTATAATATACTTCGAAGGAAATGTGATGTGAATCTCTATATGTATTTTTGAAGGCAAATATACCTTCTTATGCATTTTGAAAAAATACATCACTTTCTGTGTGTTTCTTTAAGGGCGATAATTTGTATAATCTTGATGTGAAAAAAAATCGTATCTTCTGGGTGACTAATCAACATGCGCCTTATATTTGCAACGTGCTACATTTTGCAAGAGAATTTTTATTTATTGTGAGCGTGGGCAGTACAGTATGATGAAAAGAAAGAGCGAAATTATTACATTATTATCATATTAATGTAACAAGATTTTCCATCCAACAATTAATATTCAATTGTTCTGTTATTTAGATCTACCTTCTATTTATATGAATCACCATGGCAACTGATATTAATAACAGTGTAAATGAATTGTGGACTACGGTGAATTTTGACTGGGGGATAAGTATAAATTCGATTAGAACTTTCATCCGGCTTAGACTCTCTCAAAGGGAACAAATCTCTGAAAAAAAACTATCAATGTAAAATTTATGAAATTATGTTATATGATACAAACTTAGTAGTTATTACAAAAGGGATTTTTTTACTAACAAAAATACAAACAACGATTTACAAAATATTCCAGGCAATATCAACGCAATCAACACCAATGAATGTCCAGTCCCTAACTTCATTAGGCATACACCCCTGCCTCCAGCCCCGGTGGAACTTTTTTCCTCAGTTTCCTATCGAAATTCAAATGGCGATATAAATTCTATTGTTCCAAGGTTAAAAAATCCAATGGGGATGGTTTTGGAGTCAGATGGTGATGGAATCAAAGTCATTTTTTTGGTTTATTACCCAGTGGGGCTGAAATTCCCGGGTATTTTTTAACGGGGACGAAATTTTTGCCAAATTTTCCAGTGGGGCTTGGGTCCCAGCGGGGATGTGTGACACAGGGATGTAGACATTGATGTTCTCATAAAAGAAATTCTCGTAACATGACGTATTTGTTTTATTTTTTCTTTATTCATCGTTGGTACGAAACAAAATAGTACAAAAAGACTAATTAAAACCAACATGACAATCTAATATTTACTGAATAGCAAATGATATTATCAAAATTAAAATATTAAAATCATTAAAATATTGAACACAGTTTGCAAGAATAATATATTTTTGCTTTCAAAATTTTGGTTTTAGAGCACTCTACTGAGTCTGATGTTTTAATCTCATTGGGCAGCCTATTCTTAGCCTGTCCTGCCCGATAATTGAAACTGCACTTTTTGGTACTGGAAGTTTGATTTGAGCGCCTCTTCTGAGTTTTGGATCCTCGTCCAAATGAGAGGGCAATATTTGAAAGTAGATGATATAAAACTATTAAATATAAAGTCTGCCTGCTCTTGGTTCAGATATGATCTAATTCTGACAATAATACAATCTGAAGAATATGAGGATAAAATGATAAAGCACTCTCGATGGTTACACCAAGAAGTATAACATTCTCAGAAGATTCAAGTTTAAAATTTAGACAAGAGATATATTTGCGTTTTTTTGTACCTGGAACATCTGAAACTTCTCTGGGTTCGCTACAAGAGAGTTTTTTTCAAGCCAGGTGAGAATGATTTTCAAGTCTATTTACAAAGGCTCAATGACTTCTTGACTAATTGCTCCAATTTTACCAGAAGTAGAAAGATACGTGGCAATGACGTGACTATGGCAAGCACTGCATACCATTGACTATAATGGCGTGATCTCCTTCTTGTATTGCAGGTGCAGGGTTTGTAACCAATTCTTCGTAAGGTGGAGGAAATACTTCCTGCACAATCAGGTCTTGTAATGATGCTGAAAGTTAAAACCATGAACACTCAAAATCGATCATCAATAACCCCTTCCCACAGACCCCGTAGGATTTTTTCAGGTAGTGGGGATAAAGATAAAGGGACTCAAACTCGATGGGGATTAATTTTTCCATAGTTATTATGGCTGGGTATTTAAGTCAGAAAATTTAGTGGGGATTGGAAAAATAGCATAGGAATTTTCAGTGAGGATTGGTTTGTTTGATTATTTTCAGTGGGGACGGAATTCGGAAAATAATTTTCCACCGGGGACGATTTCTTAGCCAATTTTTCCAGTGGGAAGTGTTCCCAGTGGGTCTGTGAGACTAAGGGGGTCTCTCAATGCAAGATCCTTTTTGGACCTTTCCATCCTAGGTCATTGTCAATATTTATATCCCTGCTAATAAATTCCCATCGTGAGCCGTGGCAGCACACCAAATCAAGGTTGATTAATTTTTCTTTCTCAGAGATCTGAACTCAAGAAAATGCTAATTACAACGTGTGTAAAAGAATTTATGAGAAACCCTCTCCGATGAGAAAAGCTGGCCGTAACGTCATCATTAGAAAAATTTATTGGCCTCCCGGGGGGGGGGGTACTAGGGCAATATGGGTTACGGGGATGCTCCGCTGGTCAGGGTACCTTTTTTAACCTCCACGAGTCCCAGGTAGGGTCGCAAAAACACCAAAATAGAAAAATCAGTCCCTCGTAGGGTGCCCTTTTTTGGAAAATTTGGGGAAAAAGTAGAAAGTTTGAGAAAATTTTGGAATTTCAGTCCCATTCAGGGTCAATTTTTCGTAAATTTTGAGTCCCACGTAGGGTCCATTTTTCGAACCTCAGCGGAGCACCCCCGTCGGTCGACAAGGGTAGTACCCCCACCCCCGGGATTGGCCTCTCATCCTCACTAGGAAATGCTTTAAATTTTCAATAAGAAAAAAAGCCACCGATGTTGCAACCACTACCAAATTTAGTTTTATCCTCTCCTGGCTTACACAGACAAGAGTACAGAATCATGACAGAATTTAGAAAAATAAATTGCTTACTTCTATTATTAAGTGTAAATACACAGCATTCACAATGACATTCTCGTTGAAAACTCAATACAACGGTCACGTGCGAGGTAAGAAACTCCACTACCATCAGCGTTGTCAAAACAAGGTGCAGAATGAAACCGATTTCCTCTTTTTGAGAACATATTGCAAATGCTGGCATTCATTGTACTTTCTATAAATATGAAGGAATATTGATTCATTTATAGTATACTATAAATTTACAGTAGCGTAGACAACAGGGGCGCATTTTTATGACACTATAATTTATCTATTCATGGTATTAATAGATAATCACAGTGTCATAAAAATCTGCTCTCCTACAAGAAATTTGCGCCCCTGCTGTCTACGCTACTGTTAAATTACTGGTATTTCAGGAGCAAAGAAATGTTCTAGATATAGTTTGCAAGTCAGCGCTCCATTTCTTGCGTTATCTCAATATGGGCCTTGGTGGTTTTAACAAAAAGGAGAAGGTATGGATGTTTTTTCTGCAAAAGAAAAACAATCCCAAAAATGATATAATTTCCAGGATTCTTTTTTACGAAAAAGACAAACACCATTTCCCGAAAACGCGAAATTAAATCTATCGAAGATTGATCTGCTTGAAATCGTTTAAACTCTATTGTCTTGTCAATGTCTCTTGAACAATACCGTGCAAATATTGACATGAATATTTTAAAAGAATAAACTATTTTTTAAATATTAACAAATTATTATGATTATCCGTGTGACTTTATTGAAACCGTGGGGGGTCCCCACGGGGGTTACATTGCAGACCAAAAAACATCACCTGGTCGAAGAAATAACCTGTAATTTTATCTCAATGGAAAGAATACTCTTGTCTCCCGAATGGACGCCCCCCGCTAATTGTTAAGAGCAAAAAAAATCCATCCCCCCCCCGCTCTTATTAAGACCCCCCTGCTAATTAAATTTTAATAATTAATTATTTATTACAGTGTGTATAGACCTAAACTTGTTAAAAAATTTTCCTTTTTGTTAGTATTGGTTCTAATTTACGTGTTCATTTGTGAAAGTTTCACTTTTGTTGTTGAAATTGATATCAGTTAAAAAAATTATGTCTTCAAACCACCCCCCCTCTTATTCCATCCTGCCGCGCTTATTAGAATTTAGAAAATTTCTACCCCCCTGCTTATTCGGACCCCCCCCCGTTATTCGGGAGACCAAGAGTACATTCATTCCAAGCGATAAAAATTAAATATTTGATTTATTAAATATTTCTATTTCCATTGAAATTCATGTGTTTTGTTTTAATACTCAATGAAGAAAACATTTTACAGAGGATCAGTGGAAACAGGCATGCTTTTTAGTCGCCCTGCATTTTTAAATCCTCAGAAATTTTGGCGTGAAGAAAGGTTTTAGTAAACTCTAGACCCCTTGAGAAATGTTCCTTTTAAATCTAAAACCACAAAGGGAAATGGATCAATTCTGTGAGAATCAAATAAGATTTAAAATTTTACCTTATTACACGAATAACTAGTCATTTTATTGAAAAATTTCGTATTAATAAAAACTCCCTTAATTAAAACCAGCCATGGTGTCCTTGAAAAAGTAATAGAAATTGTGTGTTAATTTCAAGGCCGTTGAATACTTGCCTAGTAATATTCGTGTAATAAGGTACATCGCTTAAGATTTTTTTCCGCTAAATTGGAAGATTTCGGAAAACTAAAATAGGTGTATGCTTTCTCAATTCAAGCCTTTTGTTTAGAATCTTACATAAATCCAAAAATGCAGAGCCCAATCGCTACCAAACACATGGTAATACAAGCTAAACTGAATGCAAAATATCGTTGATTCAGAATCTTCTTCGTAGGTTCTTTAGCGGAAAAGATTCCATCAACTCCAGTGATAGCTATCCACGCACCGAATAATATGCATATGGCAGCTTCTGCATTTCGCAAAATCAATATGGATACTGCGCCAAGAAGGATGGATGTCAGTCCAATACCACAATGAAGATATCCTGAAACATAAAGTGAGCAATAAATAGATGATCTTTCTTAAGACCCTTGAGCTCCAATCTCGAGCTCCAAGCCTAAAGGCCGGTCTCCACTTTCGCGTGAAATGGGCGACAGTTCTTTCTTAACCTTTTTTCCCTGAAGAAAAAATTACGCGCGCACAAAAACATCCATTACGTCAATTTTGACCAATGGAATTGCTTCATTTTTCAACCGACCAATGACTTTACAAGAACGGCCTTAACTAATAATGATCGCCCATCCCCAGAAAATTTAAAATGTCGCAACGAGCAATACAAGAGTTTTTTCCCAGGGGCGGGGTTTGGGTACTTAGACAAAAATGGGTGCTGGGTAGGTGCGGATGATAACGGGCAGTTTTTTCAGCTTCAAAAGTCTCCCTAACGGTTACAAATTTCAGAAAATTTAAAAGTAGTCGCTCTAAGGGTCGGAAAATGTTACTCTAAGAGTAACTTTTTCGCAAAAATCTAGTCTCTCTAAGGTTTGGTTTTAGAAGGTCTGCCAACCGTCGTACACCGCCGGGAGTTTCTTATTTTTAAGTTTATCTAGCATTTTCATGGATGAAGTGGATGCTAGGCGGACGTTGAAACCAACGAGATACATCGGAAGGCTAGAGGCATCTCTCTTATGTTGGGTTAGAAACCATTATTTCCTACATCATAAGTTGCAAGGTCCGCATGATTTTTATATGGTTATTTTAACGTTTTTCAACGTTAACGATTTAAAGTCCCGGCAAGAAAGTCGATTTTGGGCTATCTCTTTAATTTAATCGAATATTTCAATTTGGGATGAATTTTGAGCCTTATTTGACTATTTTAGAACTTTTGGATCCTCAGATCATAAGGTCTTAAGTCTTAAGACTCACAGTTAAAACTCTACCCTTTGAACTCTACCCTACTTTAGAGCAATTACAAATCGATTGTGGTTTCAAAACTTTTTTCTCAAATATTATGACCTTGATTGAAAGTAATATTTACAGTTAAATTTCGAAAAGTGTTCGACAGGAAAATAAAGAAAGTGCTAGATTCAATTCGTAACCAGTCATGATGTGCCTTCCCAGCTGGCACATAACGTTGTTTCAACGTTCACATAACGTTATATGGACGTTGTGAACATTAGATGGACGTCGAAACAACGTTGTGTGCCACCTGATTCCGCAATTCCGTCAATTTTTTCTCCAATTTCCGTCAAACCGTCTTAAATTGAACCAAAATTCCGTCACCGAAAATTCCTTTGAAATTCAATATTTTTGTCGAAAATTCCGCAAATTTTGAATATCTTTTACCAATTCCGAAATTCAGCAAATTTTTTTGCTAAATTCTGTTTTTCCGCACTAAAATTGTCTAATTTTCCGTCTCCGTCAGAGAACCCAATTTCCGTAATTCCGTCTAAATTTTGGCCAAATTCCGCCACTCCGTCCGAAAAAAGGGCCGATTCCGCTCCTCCACCAACCATGAAACCTCCCCTTTAATTTGTCAAACAGAAGAGACTAGAGACTAGTAACAGAAACAATACACGGTTCCATGAGCTTTGCAGAACAGTCTGTCAATTTAATGTCGTTGCTTTTGACTTATAATGTTCACAAGGGATAAATATTATATTGGCCATCTAGACAGTAAGCAAACTTTCATTTTAGTCACGTATGTGGTTGGTATTTTAATGATATATTAGGATAACTACTTACCTGATTTGAAATTGGCTGGTAAGCAGCCAATAGCATTTTCCAAACCTAAGATACAATTACCCTGGCACCAGAGGTCAAGTTTTCATCGCAGAGAAAATATTGACCTTCGTCTTCACAGGTCGATATTTATTCGAGCTGTGATACTTACGGTATAAGATACAATAACGCAGAGCAAAACTTTGTCGGGGTAAACATTTTCGGAGGAAAGTGACGAATTCCCACTTTTTATCACCCGACCATAACTTTTACCCGATTTTTTCCCCAACACCAAAATTAAAATTCTTTACACCTCATCGTTGTTAACGTCGAATTACAAGATCTTTTTCGAGCTAGTGAAGGAAACCATTTCATTTGGACAATTCAATTCAGTTGGTTGGAAGTGACTAAATTGTAAACTTGGTCGGGGCATGAAGTTCATGGTCGGGGGAAAGTGACAAAAATGCCTTTAGGTGACGAAGTTTTTCCCCGAATAATAAAAACACTGACTTTATCAGAATCAGATAAGGTATAGACAAAAGGGCAATTTTTGGCCGGTCTGTAAAATACACGATACCAGCAGGTCGAAAGAAATTAACACTGTGCCCATAAAAGTCAGTTGGAGTTGCCTCACAAAATCTGAGCAAATTAAAGTGGGAAAAGTCAGAGGGAGTGTTATTTCCAACATTTCCAAATATTCACCAAAGATGTCAATTCATATTTGCTGCGCACTTGCAAAATCATAAGTATTTGGATAAGTATTCAAATGTTATAAAAAATTAGACTTAGGGGTAAGATGCAAGAATGGTTATAAGGTATCTCTTTGTCTGCCTGAAATGAATCGAAGATTCCTGTGAAGCTTTTTGTTGTATCTCATTTGTTAGAACACATATTGCTTGACTAATTTTCAGTCAAATAAAGCGCTGGTAAGAGGTACTGACCTTGACGGCCGACAGGGACGTGTTGCTGGAGTTTTAAAAGTGGACCCTGTCACATATTAATGTTTGGTAAATTTGGGACCCTCTCAGTACAAAAAATCGAAAACTTGAAAAACTTGAAAAATTTTGTTGCTTCCACCCTGAAAACTGTCCTAAATAACCAAATCTTGAAAATCAGTGAATTTGGGACCCTGTCAGACATCTACAGAGTCTGAAAAAGGGATTCTAACCAGCGCTACGTCCCCGTATCCAATCTTTAAAGTTTAAACAAGGCACTGGCAAAGCAATCTAAAGGAAAGAGTTCCACATTGTAGCAAAAGAAGAGTGCACACTTTAATCCAAAAAGACTTTTATAATACTCACCAAACCATTTGACACCTTTGATATTTTTATCATGCTTTTGAAGGCAATATAAATTGTTACTGCTGTGTAGTGCCATATCCATCAAACTTTTTCTTCAACTCACTTTATTACTAGTCATAGCTTTCACTAAATGCCCCCACATAAAGATCATGTCAAGCACTTATAAAGCTTTAATGTATTAAAGATTAAAACATTAAAAAATAATCAGGAATAATTGATTGACTTAATTATTGATTGATTGGCAAGGATTGGTTGATTGATTGATTGATTGATTGATTGAGGCATTTGCTTGAAAAAAGAAATTATATTCCATTAACAAAATACTTGAAGAATTTGCAGCTTGATAATTTAATAAAATTTAAGGAAAAGCTGGTAAAGCTTCTCAAAAATATATTTCAAAAATTATGGTATCATTAGCTTACAGGTTTTCACATCTCCTGTTTGTTTTTTCTCCTAGTTTCTTTCTTACAACAATATATATCGTGATTATTATTCACTAAATAGACCTTTTCTGATAATGCCGCAGACATCTTAGATTGTAGGCAAAATATATAGTGGTGAATAAATCAACAAGGTAACCAATCAGAAATAGCTTGTTTTTTCATTGGCTGCTATATTTCAACAATTCTCTATTGAAACTTTGCCTAATAAACAATAGTCAAGAGGATACTGCGTATGAAATTTATCAAAAAGTTCTGCGCCATCTTAAATAGGGTGAAATAGAAACCAATCATAGTCAAGGCCCGGCCTCCGTACGCTGTGATTACACTTCTCAAACAAAATCTTCTATTTTATTGGTCAAAAGAAAAATAAAGGAATGCCATTGTGGTCCATTCAGACGTACAGTCGAGAAAAGTTGAAATGCGCCTAATTTTTTTTCAAGTGCATACATAGTACTTTTTCATGATGCAATCTTTTCTCCAAGCAGCGCAGACAATGAAGAGATGTGCCTTCTGGAAGCTAGACTTTTTGAGTTTTTAGCTATATATACTTTCGCTTTATGGTGTTTCTGTATGACTGTCTGTGTACCTAGTCTAACCAGCGTTAAATGCCTTCGGGAAGGTCCATCATATCCTAACTTGGAAAGCCAGAATTGGAGCTATTTCCCCAAACCACTGGAGAGTAAGTTATTTAGGCTATCACAACTGCATGAAAAAGTTGAATGAGCGCATGTAAAGTTAAACGAATTTGTAAACAAACTTTTTGCAGGTTTTTGAGATAGATTTACCACACTGAAAAAACAGTGAAAAAACTCTAAGTGAGGTAAATCTATTTTGAAGACCAAAGGAAAAAGTTTGTTTACATTGATCGACATTCAGCATTCATTCAACCACTTTTGGATTCAACTTTACATTACATATGCATTCAACTTTTTTGTACTTTGCCGGTATCTTGTTTTACTAAGTTAAGAAGGACTTTCTCGAGTTACGACCATATGATGGTATTTAAAGCTCGAGAAGCTCTATAAACAATGAAGGTAGTTATTTATAAAATAAAAGACAGAGATAAATTTAGAGTTTGAACAAAAATATCAAATATGAATATACATTTGGATTTGAAAACTTGAGCAAATTTCTTTAAAGATTCCAGAAAAAGAATTGAAATCATTCCTGAAGTGAACTTCTGACTAAATTACAGTAGTTAGTATTCAGTTTCAAAGACAAGAAACAAAATTTGACATACAAAACACTTTTTCCAGTCAATGAATCAGCTCATCATCATCATCATCATAACCAGTCTGCCATTTTTTTTGTTTTGATTTGCACAAGTAATATTGTAATTCGTGTTATATCATACACTGTTATAATTTGCATTTATAACACTCGCTTCAGCTTTTCAAACCTAAATCAAAACTAAAATTGTAATATGTAATAATGGAAATAGCATATAACGTATTATGAAAATATGTATACTACCGTCCCGGAAAAAAACCGAACATTTACGGAAGAGACTAACTACGGGGATGCTTAGGCGACAAAACGCAACAAAATTTCGAGATTCCAGTCCAATATCTATGCGTGAAACTATGAGTGCCTCCTCGTCGCTACGCTCCTGCGGGGGCAATTAAGTTACGCTGAGATTTTAAAGATAGAGATACTAAACAGTCAAATACTACTGTAGCAAACATTTAAATATATTTGTATATTAAATTTGATTTTGTTCAAAACTCAATTAACGATACCTTTAAAGCATTGATTATATACTTGATTTCAAAACTCTCGTCTATAACAAACTAGTGATGAAAAGTCTTAATGGAGGTTAAATGCGGTCAAGATAAAAAAACGTGCATTTTACATCTCATCATTAATTGCATTCTTTCAATCAAAATACGTAATTAAAGCAATTTAACAAGCAATTTAACAAGCTATTAAAGCAACACGATGCCTTATCAAAAAGGGGGATTCCAAGAACTAAAGATCGAAAAAAAAGTAAACGGTAGCAATTAGCAAGGAACTAATAACGAACATATCAAAAAGAAAATTAAGCGTTTTTCAATACCGTCTCTAAAATAACGATCCATGACGTTATGTAGTAGGAACTGTCCCGTATTTCCTCAGACAAGCACCACCACAATGCTTTTTTTTACAATCTTATGTACGGCGCTCTTTAAAAAAGTTGGAAAGGTTTGTGATGTGCACACATATTTTCTTCGGGAACATTAAAACGTCTGCCCAAATTGAAATTATGTTAATCGTATTATCGGAGGTTGATACAAGGAAATACGTGACTAGATACATACATCCATATATGGATAATGTAACAGAACCAAATGTCAAGGAATGCCTTCAATTAAAGGTCGTGGTTTGTCTTGTTAATAGACTTCAATTCTTTGTGTTAGTCTGTAACTTTTTAGTTCCTCAGTTTAAATCGAGATAAAGCTGGAATAAATAAATTGGAAAACATTTAAGAGGGTTAGGACGGTCCCTCGGATGGTTGTGCCGTATTTTATGCTAATAACCGGGAGAGTTTACACTAGGTTTGCAAAATCATGGGTATGGGACTATGTAGGTTATACAGACTTTAGAAAATTGGATCTTCCAGATAAAAAAACCAAAATAAGCGACTTTTGTAATTTTTAATTTGGTTGTAATTATGTTAAAGTACTTTCATCCGACGTTTCTTTCAGATTATGCTATAAATGAAAACCCGCCCGACCACTCACCTCTAGAGTTATCTGATTGACAGAATCCACCTTTGTTTCCGGAAGTAACTGATTGAAGTAACCACCATACGCCATTTCACAGTCGAAATGGATCATGGGTAATCAGAACTGACTGCGCCCCAATAACGGTTTCCCGTTCGTTAGACGCAAAAATTTTAATTTTTTTTCAAAACATTAGAACAATACTAAGTCGTTTTAGTGTGCAGTGGTTCTGATTACCCATTACGCTTTGCGACTGTGAAATAACCACCATGGCAATGGTAAACTCGAAGGTCACCAGGACTGTGATGATGGCAAAATATCAATGTCAGTGTCCTAAATAGCCGTAATAGAAATTGGTTATTGAGTAGTTAGGGTTTTGCCAATCGCACAATAGACCTTTTCGTAAATTACATCACGAACATCCACTTGCCCTATTCAAATAATTTCCGTGGTGATCATATCCCTTGAGACATTAAATGACAAAATCCGCTGGGAGTTGATCACCATAGCAATAATTTCAAAACGGAGCAAGTATTGTTCGTGACGTAATTTATGAAAAGGTTAATCATTATACACTATACACTACACGTTTTTTTGCCACCGCAGGGAGCCTAAAGCTCCCGAAGATGGCATTCATAGCTTCACGCATAAGGAAGTTGGGCAAACATCTCATAATTTTGCTTTTGTTTTTGCGCGCGTTTTTCAGTATTTTAGTTCTGCTTAACGGTAGCATTCTTATCTTACGGTCCCTCTATTGTTTTATCATCATCAAAAAGACTTTTCCGGAGTTATTTTGATCTGATTACTTATTTTGAAATCTCAGTTTGTCTTTTTCTTATCCCTGGAGAGTTAATGAATCTAAGGAAATTCCCTTTTCTGGGAAATTCCCTTTTTATACCACAAGTATTTATTAAGCGCTCTTCATAGGCTAAAAATATTACTTCATTGAAAGTATTCGAACAGTTATGTTGCTAAACGTGTACATTAGTAAAATAACATATAAAGAGCAGTATTTTTATAAGAAAATCCAGCAAGTCATATGATTCTGGCTGGACTACTCTTAATTTTATGTGAGTTTTTCAGGCTTAAATGTCAATATTAATGAAAATGGAAACCTGTACTTCTCAGTAATTTCTGAAATCTGAGGCTCAGATTCTTCTTAATTTGTTCTTAGGTTTTGGCCGAATTTCAGCCTCGTATTCTTATGAAATTGTTCTTATAAAAAACGTGTAAGACAAGGCAGGGATGTCACTATAAGTAGACTGTAAATCACTCCCTTGACACATTTGTTACAATGCCGTGCATAATATATTGATAATTTTGGTATCATTACTACTGAGAAACAAGCTCCCCCCTCCCCCCTTACTACAATGCTGATGGGTTAGTCAGCCACTGCAATTTTTCGGCTGGAATACGCACCCAGCATTGTAGTAGGGGGGAAGGGGGGGAAACCTGGTTGAATGAACTTGATTTTTAGAAAATTATCATATATTATGCACAGTATTGTAGCATTTGAAAGAATTTTGTCTTAGATGAGAGGTCACTCTTAACAAAAATTACTGTAGGTTGAACGCAAAATCAACTCTATGTGTTCGTTTTACTGCGGTGGCACCTTAATGAAAGTTATGGCTAGTTCATAAGAATATCTAAAAATTTTGAATCATACGCAAAAACAAACGAAAACTTACAGAAAATGAAAGCCTATTGTTTACATATATGTATTTTTATACAAAAATACAATTATTGCGTTGGATTGGCTAATTAAAGGCTTTGACTCTAAAGCACCAATTTCTTTAGAACTGCTTAAAAATATTAAAAAATTGTGAAAATAAGAACACTTAAAAAACAATTTTTTTAGGCTTAAAACTAAAAATGTGAAGAACATCTGAAGGCTTCAAAATGTTATCAGGTTAAAAAATGGGTGCTGTTTTATGTAGTGCCGTACAGAATTCGAGAATTTTGCATTACTGCGTGGAATTTAATTGCTGGACAATGTTTGCAAATAAGACAACGAAAACAGGAACCTGTCTATTTATGATTGTTATACTGCGTAAGCTTTTCTCTAGATTAAAGAAAATAAGATTGAAAAATACATCAGATTGAAATTGAAAATGATACTTTTTAACAAACTTAGATACAAGAATTTTGATAAGTAGTTGTGCAGACTTCTTTCAGTGCGCCGTCAATGAAAAGAGTGTTGCAACTTTCAACTGGTACAATAATACATCCACTTTTGCGTACCACATCAGGTCCATCTCCACCAACAACAGAAACAATCTTTCTTTTCATTATAACTTCATCATCAAATTCATCTTCGCTGTCTGATTTTTTCACGAAATTCTCATCAATTTCATCATCATTAAGATGTCGAACGCTTGATGCTGCCACGTGGTCAGATTTGTAACCGGCGACGTCATGAAAGATACACGTCAACAATGATAAACAAATAAGCCGAAACAACTTCATTTTATCTACAGGATTATATACTGAAATTCTAATACTCTTCGATTTTTACTCTGCTCCGATACTAGCTTAAGATATCTCTTAAGTGAAGTAACTAAATCTTCATCAATAATCATTTATGTTTTACTGTTTCAAAGATTAATTCCACATAACAGTTCAAAATATAAACTTCAACAACATTGAAAGAATCTAGTAATTTTACAGTAGGCTTAAATTGCCCCTTAAATTGATTTATTTCCTTTTTACAATACCGTTCTAATTTATAGAAGTGATTGATTGAAGTAGGATTCGTGTTTTTATACTACAATCATGGTCGAAATATTTGAGAAAAAAGGGAAATTCCTACCAAAATCTCACAACCACAAACGATTTGTAAGTGCTCTAAATTAGGTTGGAAGGGTAACTCTAAGTTTTAACGCTAGACTTAAGAATAGTCCAATAGGACGCAGAACATGGAAGTCTGGAAGTCTATAAACCCCTCCCAAATTGAAATAGTCGAATAAATTTATCAATTAGCCTAAAGCGACTTTCTCGCCCAAACTCCAAATTTCGAAAAGGGAGGATTCAAGCTAAATTCTCAATAGATTTTGACCTGAGGTTTTGTAGAGGTCTGCGACTCAGATTAAGGGTGAATATAATCTTGCTTGAAATCAACTCAACGTCAAATTTGATTCACTTGCAAGGTGTTGATAGGATAGGCCAAGAAAAGATGTCAATTAAGGGATGAAAAAGATGAAATTTGTCTTTTTGTAAAAAATCTTAACTTATCTTACTGTATAGCTAACATATCATTACCGATTTACAACATACAGAAAGAAATCCAATCATCCAAACTTTTATATTTTCAACAGGAAGTCTGCAAAATCATTTTTTTGGAGAGTGTATCAGTTACTAATGTCAGTGGCTTGTCTTCACGACGTGCAGTTTTTCTTATAGGGAGGGAAATCCTATGAACTGCGATAATCACTTCTACATTAGTTTCAAGTCGAAGTAAATGTTTGCTTTAGTCATCTTGCATAACCCCATAAATCTAGCCTTAAATCGTAACTTCCTTGCAATATCATTTTCCATCAACATTCCCTCCAACTATATAAACACCAGTTGAAGTGAAGCATTTCAAAGTTCCAACGGGTCGAACAAAATATTCATCTTAACTCTCACACCCCTGTGTCACAGACCCACTGGGACCCCAGCTCCACTGGAAAATTTGGCAGAGATTTCATCCCCGGTGGAAAAAAACCCTGTAATTTCAGCCCCACTTAGAAATTGACTTTGATTTATTCGTCCCCATTCGGATTTCAATGTTAAAAATTGCACTCTAAAACCATCCCCTCCGGATTTTTTAAACTTGGAACAATAGAATTTCTATCCCCATTGGGATTTCAATAGGAATTGTTATCCCCACTGAGGAAAAGGGTTCTACGAGGCTGTGAGTCAGGGGTGTACTCTCCCATATTCTCTAATATGAGAAAATCAATTACAAGTAGTGGTAGTCACTCGTTCACAAACATATTTGAGCTCGCCATCCACAAGAAGCCACCGACAAACTTGGCCATCCGATTCAACACACGGTGCAGGTAAACGTACGGTCCGAGTACGTCTCCTCCTTCTTCTTTGTCCATCAGCAGCCTCCTTTTGGATCCAATCCTCGTCGAGTCTCTCGTACTCTTCTTCATCAGAGTCCTCATCTTTCATTGATTCTAAATGTTGAACTTTTGATTCGTCCAAGCTGTATCCATTTTCAGAGCCAACAATACTATTATCTTCCGACAGTTTCAAAGTTTGCATATCTATATCATTCTCGTCTTGGTTTTTGTTTAACTTTTTAGTTTGATGACCAAGATCACCAATGTTATCCAATAATGTTAATGTTGGATTTTTAATACTATCATCTTCATCGAAAACATTATTCTCTCGGTAGTTTTCCTTGTCTTCATTTTCTCTGAAAGAAGTTGCTGACATTTCATGGTTTGGAAGGTATTTTGAAAAGCTCAAGAATAAAATTAACATAAAGTTCAAAAACATGTTCGTTTAGTAATGCACTCCAGATGTGAGTTTTTTTTTCAAAATGACAAAAAATCACAATCCACACACCCATAAGAAACTTATGATAAAAAAGAATTTGTTGAAAATGCGAGAAAACATTTTGCGCTCTTTACCACTCAATAATTGCTTCCTCTCGAACATCTACTACAATATTGTTTTCCTTCTGTAATATAACGAATAAGATGAGATTGATCACTTCCCTGTTAAGGATCAAAATGTTTTTTCCGAGCCCACAGCAAGCCCACAGCACAAACAGATGAACCATACGTAGACCTCTTTTCATCAAAAAATCAGTGGAGGCTCCAGTAAAAAAATGTTCAATTTTATTTATGAAGAATCTTTTCGACCTGCAACTTAATAAATTCATTTTCTTTGTCTGTCGAGAGGTGATAAACCAGGCGATATAATTTATCGAGATAAAAAATACATAGATAAATTTCATACACCCGAAATTTCACATTCAATTCAGATTCACGCAATCACGCAATCTTTTTTAAATTCAAGCATTCACCTATAATTAATTCACGCATTCACGCAGCTTTTTTTTAGAATCGACCAGTGAAAATATAATAAAAAACGCTAAAATCAAAGATTTGAAATGGATAATACGGGTCTTGATCATCTTCGATACAGTAGACATTCGGTTATTTAAACTCCAATTCAAAATATGTGATTGTGATTATTCTTCGGTTAACTTGCGATTAACTCCGATGGCTTTTCCCTTTTGATGATCTACTGCTTTTTTATGAAGTTAATTCGCCACCATAATTCGACACTTCAAGTCGAGTCGTCGCAAATTTTCAATTTGACTAGTCGCATTTAGCATTTATTTCAAGTCGAGTTGCCTCAAATTTTCGAGTTGCCTCAAATTTTCAAATTGACTCGTTGCATTTCAAATTGATTCGTTGCATTTCAAATTGACTCGTTGCATTTCAAATTGACTCGTTGCATTTCAAATTGACTCGTTGCATTTCAAATTGACTCGTTGCATTTCAAATTGACTCGTTGCATCTCAAGTCGACTCGTCGTATTTCAAGTTGACTCGTCGCAAATTCTTTTAGCTTGGAACAAGTTTCCTACTTTGCACGAGCCTCGTTCAGCTTCCATCCGTGTGGTCACGAGGGTTATAAGATTAAGGAGATAAGCCCTATTCATGACGTAATGTTTTTTACAGAAACACCCCGGTTTTGAACCACACCCTTCTCTTGTAAAAATTTGCCACTACTGGCAAAAACCAGGCTATTTCAAACAACCCAATACTATTCCGGCTTTTTCGGGTGCTTCCGTATAAAGAATGAATATAGATTATTTTTTTATATCCTTAATGTCGATATCTAATACATCCTCAAATGCAATTTTTGTTTAGACTGTTTACTCCTACCCTTAGCCTATGAACCTTAAACAATGCGACGAGTCAACTTGAGATGCAACGAGTCGACTTGAAGTGTCGAATTATGGCGGCGAATTAACTTCACACTTTTTCTACTAAGGCAAAATACGGAAGAATATCCCTTGCTACTCACTCGAACTTAACTCATTCAAAAATTCACTTCCCATATCATAATAAACCTAGGCTCAATTGCCTTCACTTATTCGAAATTTCCCTTGGTAAGATTACGATTAGACAACATAATAAAGTGG
>NW_027104149.1:66171-84652 GCF_902728285.1 Clytia hemisphaerica
GTGTCTGGTAATTAAACCCAGGTTGACACTGAAGGTCAAAGAAACATCTAAAGTCCATTTTCCTACTGAAATTTCTGCTATGGTACATTTTGCACCAGCGTCAATACAACTACTTCAAAATATTGAGCCCCAACAAAATCGAAGTCGCTACACGCTTGCTAGGCCTGTAGATTTAAAACGCCATGAACCAATAAATGAAATATTCTTGCAATGGGAAACTTTTTTAAACAAAGTTTTGAAACTGTTCATTTCCATGATTTAGAACAGATTAACACACTGTCATTTGATTTGATATGGATTAATATTGAGAATTTTGGTTAATTCCTCGTTTTTTGAAATTTGGAGTTCGGGAGAGAAAGTCTTTTTTGGGCCAATTGATAAATTTATTCGAGTACCTTATTGTAGTTGTTTTCTATAATATTCCTCATTTTAGGGAATGCGTAGAGAACACAATTTTACAGAACAATTTGGTCCCAAAGGACCATTTTGTTCAATTGTAGTTAATCAATGGAACAATTTGTTAACTTGAGTCCATTTTGTTCCATTGTAAATTGGTATTGACTGCTTTGTTCTCTGTTCCTTTTTAAAGAATTAAATGGACACTACATTTAGACACATTTCAGTCTCTACTAAAGTGATCATTTTGTTCAGTGTTTTTATGGAACTTGTTATTCCACTACTTGCTGGCATATTTTGTTCAATCTATAAAGGGAACAACGCCTTCGTTCTATTGCGTAATTATTACATAACCCATTAGCGCGCAAATTTAAGTGAGAGCACATTGATACGTGGATACAAAATGGCGGCGATTTTTCATTGGCCTAAAAGGAACAGGGGGTAAACTAATACACAATTGAACATTGAACAAAGGAGAAACTTTTTATTCTTAAGATCTGACAAATCAAATTCAGTGTTTTAGCCCCCTATCAATAATGTGAGATTGTTGTCTCTATAAAAACTCTGCAAATCATTCCGAAATCATAAAGACAGATTGACCATGAAGGTCAGTCGAAATCTACTTGTGGATTGGAAATCTCTAGAGGGTGCTGCGCAAGGAAGAAGAAAACTGGAAATTCGACCAAACAACAAAGGTTCGTTTCCATGTCCGTTATTGAAACATTGTTTACATGCTGACTACAAAAGTGCTCGAGGATTGCGCAAACACATCAATAATAAGCATCCTTGGTACTTTTACTTTGATCAACAACCGGAAGTAAAGAAAGAAAACATGTTTGAAGAAGTTCCAACCAATAGGAAAAAAGCATTCACTGCCAAGAAACCTTCATTTTCACTTGAGGAAGGAATCGGCCTTGATTTTATGCAATGGTTGACAACTTCTTGTGGTGGTGGAAAGACTCAAAAAGAAGCACTACAAGTTGGTAAAAGAACAATGAAATACTTTATGCAGGCTATTGGTAATAATGACGACTCTATTGATTTTACTTATGACTTTGTCGATTGTTGTCTTGGATCAGCAAGCATTATCATATCGTTTTTGAAAACTTTAGAAGAATCATGGAAGATGAGCTCCTCCGGTTCATTGAACTATGTTAAAGCTATTGGTGACATGGTAGATTTTAGAAAGGCGAGTGGCGTGTCTGATGCTACTTTGAGGAGTTTTACCATTACTGAAGTTTACATAAGGCGAGCAAAAGAGAACCTCCGAAAGAGAAAGAATGTAGAATGTACTCGAAACTTAGATTTAGAGACCTTAATGGCAAGAGACAGTTGGGCTACAATTGAGGAAATGGAGCAGGTCGTACCATTTCACCTACCAAAATTTAAAGGAGTAATAGAAAATTGTCGACAAAACGGTGTTGTTACAAAAGGTGATTTAGTTTTCTCTACAAGATTTATCACTACCTTATTGTTTCTCAGAGTTAAGTGTACGAGACCAATGACCTTTCAGTACTTGACTGTTAACATGATTAAAAAGGCCAAGGAAAATGAAGGTTTTGTCGATCAAACTGAATTTAAAACTTCGGCAACATACCTATTCGATACATTGATTTTTACACAAGATGTATTAGATATTATTGACATGTATATCGAATTTGTTCGACCTCGGTTGTCACCTAGTTGTGATTATGTGTTGATATCGTCGAATGGAACTCAGTTTCAGTCACTAACTAATGCAATGATCATGATCGTTCATCAAGCAATCCAGAGATATATAAATCCAACTCGATACCGTCAAATCATTGAAACAGAAAGCAGTGAAAGGTTATCAATTGAAGAACAGAGATTCGTATCAGAGGACCAGAAACACAGTTCACAAGTTGCCAAGATATACTATAAGAAGAAACATTCAAGACAGGTGGCAATCGAAGGGAAAAAATGCATGGATAAAATGACGAAAGGAGGAAGAGGTGATACAGACAATCTTATTAATTTATTCAACAATCTGGATAGTAATTTTGATCCGAAAGTGTTAGAAAAAAGTCAAGAAATCATTTCCACAATCCCACCAATTGCAGCCAACCAAACAACAGAAATTAATCAAGAACCCACTTGTTCTAAGTATCTTGATCCGTACCAACCAATTGATGATGATTTTGATACATCAACAGATTTTACTTCGACTCCTACAACCACTACACTACAGCACCCTTAATTTCACAACTACCATTGAAAGCAATGGCACCAATAATGGCGACAAAAAATGTAAATGAAACAAATGCATCGACTAAAAAGACAAAGAATATCAAATTTACAAGCGAAGAGGACCATTTTTTGAATTTAGGTATCCAAAAGTATGGCCGAGCAGCTTGGGCTTCTATTCTAAAGGACAAGGAGTTTCAGTTTCACCAATCAAGGACCAGAGATTCATTGAGGATAAGATCAAACTCTGCAGCCTTCAAGAAACAGTTTCCATTATAAGATATACCATAGTTGATAAGTGATTTTAGAATAACAAAAAATATTTATACAATATAACTTATATTTTGATATATACTGTAATGTTTCATGTCCTGTTAAGTATTATAGCCAAAACATTCTTTTTTAACGGTGGTTTTGATTTCGATTTTGAACCTTTAACTTCAGAAACATCCGATGAATTGGTTTACAGGCTAGACTCTTTTAAATTCAATAAGAAATGATTCAAAAACCAAATATTTTATATAAAATATCAAATATGATATCATACTTAATTATATAATACTAGCCGGTACCCGGCGTCGCACGCCGGTTAAGCTATAGCTGAACGCACTAAAAGTCCTTTGGATGTTGAAGCTGGCTTAAAAAAGCGATCAAATAAAAAATAGAAATCTCTACAACATATAACTCTAACCTTCCCCGCGTGTCTTATCTTTTAACCATATTTGGATCGTGTCCCCCCGTGACATAATTTTTTGTTTAGGTCAAAAGTTGTCAGAAAGAGCATCGTTTACTGTACCAGTCACAGATATCTAAGCCCGAAGGGCTAGATATGCAACTTTAAGCTTTCTCCAGCAAAAAAAAGTGAAGCTAAAATTTGACTTTTTAAATTTCGTGCCGATGGATAGGATCTAGCATTTTGATTGTTTTCGGAGCGCGAGATCAAAAAAATTAGGTGGCAAACGCTATTTCACACCTCTCAAACCGGTGAAATTGCATATTTTTGTCACGTGACTCTGGTAGGAAATCCTTCCAAAGATGAGCTTCACTTTTTGAACAAAGCTGCAAATCTAGCCCTTCGGGCTTTACAGATATCTGTGGTACCAGCGTCGTTTTAAACGACTCTGCAGGTAGTTATTTTTCTCGCTCCGCTCGCGTTAAATATGCCGTCCAGTTTAAATGACAACTTTTCAGGAAAAAGTGGGAAGGTTAGAAAGAATATTGCAACTCTTTGTTTTTATCAGGTCGAAAAAAAAGAAGACAATTCTAAGTTGCTTGTTTAAGCCCTTGTCATAACTTTTCGAATTTAAACATAAAAAATGACGTACACACTTTTTAACAGTTACGACGCCCGGGGGGGGGGTACTACCCTTGTCGACCGACGGGGGTGCTCCGCTGAGATCTGAAAAATGGACCCTACGTGGGACTCGAAATTTGCGAAAAAAAGTGACCCTGAATGGGACTGAAATTCCAAGATTTTCTCAAACTTTCTACTTTTTCCCCAAATTTTCCAAAAATAGGCACCCTACGAGGGACTGATTTTTCTATTTTGGTGTTTTTGCGACCCTACCTGGGACTCGTGGCTGCTCGTGGGGTGGAGGTTAAAAAAGGTACCCTGACCAGCGGAGCATCCCCGTAGCCCATCTTGCCCTAGTACATGCTAGTACCCCCCCTCCGGGTAACGACGACTTGAATAGTTTTATAAGAAGAAAGAAGTGAACTAATTTTTTCTTATGCTTTATATCGCCCTTTGAATGCTGTTGTTGTCCACTTGTCCACAAACTTTTTGATTTTTATGTTTTGATTTACTTTTGAAATATTCTTTTCTATGAAATGAAATTGTTTTGTTTTGGAAAGAATTCGAATGTCATTAAAAAATACGATCGTTAAATACATTCGAAAACATTTAAAACAAAAGAAGAGAGAAAAAGGCAAGTCTTCGCACAAATTAAAATTACTAAATTTTTTTTTTTTTTTTTTATTATTAAATTCTCTTTAACCACCAAACAATTTGGTATATATCAGTATATATAACTAAACAATATCCTCTACTTTAGGCTATATAACAAAATTTACACTTTCGTTTTTGATTAAAAATAAAAGCAACAGTAATATACGAAATGATATAGGGCACTGAAATCTAAGAAGAACGGGATATCCGCTATGCTCTATGGAGGAGAGACCGATCTTGCCAGCGGGGCCTATCCGATGTTCGAAAGCGGTCTTGCCTCCAAAGGCCTAAGTGCGGACCCCACAATAGCCGAGCGGCGACGAAAAGAGCCAGGGACTTGGAGTTGAGATTTTGTTCGGACCTAGACGGACAGAAGACGAGGATTTTGTTAAACAAACCACAAAATCAAAAACAAGCGATAAGAAAGCTGGAAAATGTGGAGTGATGTATAGTGCATAGTGGTTGGAAGCTAGATGTAGATGGGCCTTAAATTTCAAAACAAAGGCTGAATAAAGTCTAAACCAAGCTCTATCCGATCTTTTGCAAATGGCGCGAATCCAATAGAACAAATTTGTGGAGCAAGGGACTAAAAGTCATAATTTTAAAACACAAACAAAGCGAAAACGAAAGTGGTGACACACAGACACACAAAGCACCGCTATTAATATATAGATAATATAATATAATATAATATAATATTACATAATATAATATAATATAATATAATATAATATAATATAATATAATATAATATAATATATTAATATATTATAATTATGTATATTATATAAATATTATATTTATATCATATATATTTATATATATGAACTGTAGCTCATCCAATGTTGTATACCTTCTTAGATGCAAAACCTGCGGTATTCAGTATGTCGGTAGTTGCACGACTCCTTTTAGAACTAGGTTCAGTAAAATATGAACTGTAGCTCATCCAATGTTGTATACCTTCTTAGATGCAAAACCTGCGGTATTCAGTATGTCGGTAGTTGCACGACTCCTTTTAGAACTAGGTTCAGTAAAACAGAGTGAACCATGTCTTGGAAAACGCTGTGGTGTTTGTCCTTCAGTTAAGAATACATCAGAGTTTGCTTCTAGGAATGGAAAGATATACAACATTCGTGGGTCATCTATGAACTGTAGCTCATCCAATGTTGTATACCTTCTTAGATGCAAAACCTGCGGTATTCAGTATGTCGGTAGTTGCACGACTCCTTTTAGAACTAGGTTCAGTAATTATAAATCGTGTAACAAATATCACAAGGACAAAACTGTGCCACAACAAGAACTTCACGAACATTTTGACCTACCTGGTCATTCCGGTTTTGCAGATTTTGAATACACTCTTATTGACCAGGGAAATAGCCTTGAAGATGTCAGGAAGAGAGAACGTTTTTGGCAATATAAACTTAATACGTTCCTTCCTCACGGGTTGAACGATCGTGAAGTTGTTGTTCCGGATTAGGCCATTTTTTGAACTCCTCAGTTTTCTGGGGATAACTGATGCTAGTATTGAGCTTATACTGCGGTCATTTGGTTATGACCGGTCGTTTTTGGGAGAACGCCCTTCTTTGGACTGCTTGGTATGACCTACGGGCATGCCTACAGCACAGTTGTGTGCTCTACTAGTATCAGGTGTTCCCATGTTTTGTTCCGTAATTTCTTTTTGTTTTGCTTTTTGTCCTGAATAAACCAGAAGGGGACACGAGCATTTAATTTTCCGTTTTAATTTCCACTGCGTTTACTGTGCTAATTCGAAACCTTTTTTGTTAAATTTTTAGTTTTATTGTTTTCGACGATTATTCCCCACGGGGTTGTTTTCATCAATTTTATTGTACTGTTTTAACGTTGTAAATATTATCGCTACGCACCTATTTTTATTAAATCTTTTTAACATTTTCTTTGTTTTATTCCCTATAGAATTTTTTCCTTTGTTCATTAGAATTTTTTATTTTTCGCCTTTTTTACGCATCACTGATTTTTGTAGCATTTAAAAATGTGTTAACGCTTGTGCAGTATTACCTGATGAAGTTCTGAAAATGGAACGAAATATCGTAAAAAACAAACTGTGTTGATTTTACTTTTTTGTTCACCTATATCATATATAGTATATATACTAAATATATTATACACCATAGATTATATAATATAGTATATCTTTCATATATAATAATATGTTATCAATTTGAACTCAAAAATCTAGCCTGCAACCTTAGAAGTTTAGAAGTATTAAATGCACTGATTTCAAATTGCTTTTTGACTTTTGAAGGTCTTTTAATTAAAGTCTGTCCAGATATAATTGGCAGTGGAAACAAAAATGCTTATAACTTTTGATAGTCAAATATAATTATGGAAATTTTTTTTGTTTGTTTTAGAGAATCAAAAGCGCTATATTTGAATGTATTTTTGGTTGAAAAATTCGCGATTTTTAGCGGTTAAATTTGCGATTGTAAAAATTGAGCTTTTTTTCTACTTATGCTATAACGTTCATTTTTACACCAGTGGTAGTTCAACCTTAGGTTAAGAAGTTTGTTAAATTTCAAGGCGAACAGAAAAGTCCTTCGGAAGATATGAGACCCGAAATACCCCTTGGTAGCACTTTTCTGTGAAATATCAAATCTCCAACTTATTACTAAAAACGGGGGTAGTGATATGATAAAACAGTTTTTCGATCATAACACATTTTACGATCTCTTTAATGACCTCATAGCCAAACTGTGTTTAGTGTTTTGTGAATTAGCAAAGTTCTTTTAATGACTTAAAAATAACAAAGGCAACATAAGTTCATGCTTATCTTTTCAATAAAAACAATTATACTGTGATTTCACTTCGTTTCGAAATAATTAATGATACCATGATACCAATAATATACCAATGCACCAACACTTAAAACACTTTCCAACTTTTAATTGCACTGTTCAAAAAAGATAACATAACCCCCGTTTTTAGTAATAAGTTGGAGATTTGATATTCCACAGAAAAGTGCTACCAAGGGGTATTTCGGGTCCCATATCTTCCGAAGGACTTTTTTGTTCGCCTTGAAATTTAACAAACTTCTTAACCTAAGGTTGAACTACCACTGGTGTAAAAATGAACGTTATAGCATAAGTAGAAAAAAAGCTCAATTTTTACAATCGCAAATTTAACCGCTAAAAATCGCGAATTTTTCAACCAAAAATACATTCAAATATAGCGCTTTTAATTCTCTAAAACAAGCAAAAAAAATTTCCATAATTATATTTGACTATCAAAAGTTACAGGCATTCTTGTTTCCACTGCCAATTATATCTGGACAGACTTTAGTTTCGGTTTAATTCAATTCGGAAAGATTGAAACCTAATGAGAACAATAATTAACTTTTCAGTCCTAGAAGTTAACATGAATAAAAGGTAAATTATCCACATAAATTGATAACATGATTAGTAAAATCCAAAAATATTTATACCATATTCAATGTCATAATTGCAGTTTTCATCATATTAGTATAGGGTTCTTTTATTGCTCTATTCAGTTTGTATATAAGAATAGCATTGTAATATATCAAGTCATTATGCATAAAAAAGGTACATTTAAATCATTGTTTTTTTTCATTCTGTTGATCAAAATTTTGGCTTCTTTACTGAAAGTTGAAATAATAGTATAGTACTGAATTTTCTGTCATAAATTTGAGCTTATTAAAAGCTTTTTTATTATTGAGCTTTTCACCAACATGAACGAATTTGAATAAAATCTAGAAAATGGGTGTCTTTACCTGAGCATGGTAGTTGCAATTTTGCACTAACAATCCTATCAAAGCCTTCACTGTTATGACAATATGGGGATTTATGTTTTTACCTAAATTAGAGTACTAGAATTGATAATAATGTAATCAAAATCGTATTGTTACTCTCTTTTTAAAGCCTGATGTATTCATCAACTGTATAAGTCTCGTCAATGTGTGAATCAAATATCTAAATGAGGAATTGACATTGTTTTGGCTTTCATACTACCAATTTTTGATTAATTATCAGATCACATCAATCATTTTAGAATTATTGATTTATGATAAAAAAAGGTGTAGACTATTCAGTACTGGTTTAAGAACTCTTTTCCAAAATAAAATAGACTCGTGTATATATGCACCCTTTCGAAATTTAAAATATTTCATATGATGTCACTATTTGAGTCTGAACCCTTTCAGTAAACCTTTAGCCCTTCCTTCAACCCGTCATTTTCAACCTATATCAGCCATAAGCCCTTGACTCTTCATTTTTTGAACATCTTTGCTAAATTGATTATTACACCCCAGGGTGTATGGCGTTTTAATCACCCTCTTATGGACTTTTTTTAGAATGATTTGAACTGATGGGTGGTGTATTTAGCCCTTCTAAACTAAACTCTTTAATTATTTCAGATGATCTCAACATTTGATTCTAAACCCCTTTTGTAAGCCTTTAACCCTTTTTTCAAACCGTTATTTTCAAGCTAAATCAATCATAAACCCTTGGGTTTCTGGCGTTTTAACCAACCTACAATGGACTTAAATAATTTCAAATGATTTTGAGAATAATGGCAAATACTCAACTTTTTCAATCTTAGTCTTTTTTCAGATGATTTCACTATATCAGTCTGAACCTTTTCTGTAAGTCTTTAGCCCTTCCTTTAACCGGTCATTTTAAAGCAAAATCATTCACAAGCCTTTGGCCTTTCACTTTTTGAACACCCTTCCCAAATTCATTACTACGACCAAGGGTGGTTGGCGTTTTAACCACCCTATAATAGAATTAAACAATTCCAAAATGATTTAGACTAAAGTATTTACCCTTTCGAAATGTATGTACTCAGATGACTATTTGAGTATGAACCCTTTCTGTAAGCCTTTAGCCCTTTCTAAAGCCCGTGATTTTCCAGCTAAATCGATCATAAGTCCTTAGTCCTTCATTTTTTGAGCATCCCTTTAAAAATTCTTAATAGACCAAAGGGTGTCTGGAGTTTCAACCACCCTTTAATGGACTTAATCTAATTCAAAATGATTTAGACTGTGTGTATGTATGCACCCTTTCAAAACGTATAATATTTTAGATGGTTTCAATATTTGAGTTTGACCCCTTATCTCTGAGCCGTTAAATTGATCTTTACTCATCCTTTTCGAATTGATTATTATACCAAAGGGTGTTAGGTGTTTTAACCACCCTCTATTAGACTTGATAGTTTAAAAAAGATTTGACACTTTTTGAATGTCTTGCCTTGTCAAGCTTAAAATATTTCAGATGATCTCAATATTTGAATCCGACCCCTTTCTCTTAGCCGTTGGCCGTTCTTTCAGCCCTTCATTTTCGAGCTAAATCGATCATAAGCCCTTTAGACCT
This sequence comes from Clytia hemisphaerica, assembly GCF_902728285.1. NCBI lineage: Eukaryota > Metazoa > Cnidaria > Hydrozoa > Leptothecata > Clytiidae > Clytia > Clytia hemisphaerica. The sequence continues at coordinate 76,081 of NW_027104149.1, forward strand.
TCATTTTTTGAACCTCCCTTTATTGGACTTGATAGTTAAAAAAGACTTTTTTGGCACTCTTGATTCATAATCAATTTAACACCTGAGGGTGTTAGGCGTTAGCTACACCCCATCTCAACTTTTAGTATTATTTGTACTCCATTTCAAAGCCCTATTTCTCATCCTTGAGCCCTTGCTCAAGTCCGTTGTTTTTAAGGTAATTTAGTTAGAGGCCCTTGGTCCTTCACTTTTAGGACTCTTGATTCGTAATCAATTTAATACCTGAGGGTGTTAGGCGGTAGATACGCCCATCTAAACTTTTATTATTTCAGATTGTTTTTACTCCATTTCAAATCCTTATTTCTCAGCCTTCAGCCCTTGCTCAAGTCCGTTGTTTTTAAGGTAATTTGGTTTAAGGCCCTTGGTCCTTCAATTTTGGCACTCTTATTAAAGATCAATTTAACAGTTTGGGGTGTTAGGCGGTAGATACACCCATCTCAACTTTTAGTATTTCAGATTGTTTGTACTCCGCATTTCAAATCCTTATTTCTCTCAGCCTTCAGCCCTTGCTCAAGTCCGTTGTTTTTTAAGGTAATTTGGTTAGAGGCCCTTGGTCCTTCAATTTTGGCGATCTTATTCAAGATCAATTTAACAGCTGAGGGTGTTAGGCGGTAGATACACCCATCTCAACTTTTAGTATTTCAGATTGTTTGTACTCCGCATTTCAAATCCTTATTTCTCAGCCTTCAGCCCTTGCTCAAGTCCGTTGTTTTTAAGGTAATTTGGTTAGAGGCCCTTGGTCCTTCAATTTTGGCGATCTTATTCAAGATCAATTTAACACCTGAGGGTGTTAGGCGGTATATACACCCCATCTCAACTTTTAGTATTTCAGATTGTTTGTACTCCGCATTTCAAATCCTTATTTCTCAGCCTTCAGCCCTTGCTCAAGTCCGTTGTTTTTAAGGTAATTTGGTTAGAGGCCCTTGGTCCTTCAATTTTGGCGATCTTATTCAAGATCAATTTAACACCTGAGGGTGTTAGGCGGTATATACACCCATCTCAACTTTTAGTATTTCAGATTGTTTGTACTCCGCATTTCAAATCCTTATTTCTCAGCCTTCAGCCCTTGCTCAAGTCCGTTGTTTTTAAGGTTATTTGATCAAAGGCCCTTGGTCCTTCAATTTTTGAACCTCCTACTAAATCTAAGTGTGTTTGGTGTTTTAACCACCCTCTAATGGACTTAATAAATTGAAAACGGTTTTACAATTTATGATTGATAGCTGTTGTCTACCCTTCTCAATCTTAAAATATTTCAGATGATCTCAATATTTGAATCCGACCCTTTTCTCTTAGCCGTTAGCCCTTGCTTCAGCCCTTCATTTTCCAGCTAAATCGATCATAAGCCCTTTAGACCTTCATTTTTTGAACCTCCTTTCCGAATTGATTACTGCACCCAAGGGTGTTTGGCGTTTTAACCACCCTCTAATGGACTTAAAGATTTCAGAAAGATTTTACACTTTTTGAGTGTCTTGCCTTGTCAAACTTAGAATTTTTCAGATGATTTCAATTTTTGAATCTGACCCCTTTCTCTTAGCCGTTAGCCCTTGCTTCAGCCCTTCATTTTCAAGCTAAATCGATCTTAAGCCCTTTGGCCCCTCTTTGAATATGTTTGAATCTTGAAATTTATCAAGTCCTTAAATGAACCCGTTTAGCCCGTTGTTTACCCCGTTATTTCAAGGCTAAAATGATCATAAGCCCGTGAGCCCTTCATTCTTTAAGTCTATATCAACCTCTTGTAGAATACATATACTTTGATTAGATCCATGAGGCCCACAATAACGGGCCTCCTATGGAAGAGTCAGAATGTAATAGAGTTCATGTGGACCGTCATGAGGCCCGCCATGACGGGCCTCCTTTATAAAATCTAGAATCTAATTGAGTCCATGAGGCCCGCCATAACGGGCCTCCTATGAAATAATTAGAATGTAATAGAGTCCATTTGGCCCGTAATGAGGCCCGCTATGACGGGCCTCCTTTAGAAAGTTTATAATGTAATTGAGTCCATGAGGCCCGTCAAAACGGGCCTCCCTTAAAAAAGTTAGAATATTTATGAATCCACGAGGCCCGTCATAACGGGCCTCCTATGAAATAATTAGAGTGTAACATATTACACGAGGCCCGTTATAACGGTCCTTGTATAGAACAGAAAGACTTTAACAAATTCAAAAGATGATGATTGATGAAATTTGTAATTCCAAAATCAAGGGCCTAAGGGCCTATGAATATAATAGCCTGGGAGGGAGGGGCCAACTAGCGGGCTCCCTGGGCTCCAATAGATATTTGATATGTTTTTAAATATTTTGTATGAATCTCTGCCGAAAGAATGAGGGCTCGAGGGCTCACAATCAATTTGCCTTGGGAAGGACGGTCTCCGATAAGGGCTAACGGCTAACCTAAACGGTTCAGAATCCAGACAGTAAACATTTAAAAATTGTATAATTTTATGTAAGGGTGCTAAAATAATTTTCAATCAAAATCCCAAAAATGAAGGGCCAAGGGCTCATGATCAATTTCCCTTAAAAACGGTAGACTCAAAGAAGGGCCCAAGGATGTAAAACAAGGGTTCTGATTAAGACAATACCCTTTTAACATGATACAAAAGTCAATCATTCATGCTACTGCGCAGTTAAAAAGACTCATTTGTTTTCAAAAAGAGGCTTAAACTTAGAGAAACAAAGCCTTTCCTCATTGAAGAGTGAGTGGGGCACCCTCCACCAATGGGAGTGCAAATTATTAATTGAATCGGATGTCAAAAAAAAGAAGGGCCAAGGGCTTATAATCGATTTAGCTTGAAAATGGCGGGTTAAAGGAAGGGCTAAAGGCTTACAGAAAGGGTTCAGACTCAGATTGTGAAATCATGCGAGTACATATGTTTCGAAGGGGTAGGTACACTTGTCTAAATTATTTTGGAATTGTTTAAGTCTATTAAAGGGTGGTTAAAACGCCAAACACCCTTGGCTGTAAAATAAATTTGGAAAGGATGTTCAAAAATTGAAGGGCAAAGGGCTTATGATCGATTTTGCTTGAAAATGAAGGGCTGAAAGAAGGGCTAACGGCTAAGATAAAGGGTTGAGAATCAAATCATCATCTGAAATATTCTTAGTTTGACTAGGCAAGACATTCAAATAGTGTCAAATCTTTTTCAAACTATCAAGTCAATTAGAGGGTGGTTAAAACGCCAAACACCCTTGGGTGTAAAAATAATTTCGGAAAAGAGGTTCAAAAAATGAAGGTCTAAAGGGCTTATGATCGATTTAGCTGTGAAATGAAGGGCTTCAGGAAGGGCTAACGGCTAAGAGAAAGGGGTCAGATTCAAATAATTAGGATCGTCTGAAATAGAAATATTCTGAGTTTGACAAGGCAAGACAATCAAAATGTGTCAATTCTTTTGTTAAATATCAAGTCCAATAGAGGGTGGTTAAAACGCCAAACACCCTTGGGTGTAATAATAAACTTGGAAAGGAGGTTCAAAAAATGAAGGTCTAAAGGGCTTATGATCGATTTAGCTGGAAAATGAAGGGCTGAAGGAAGGGCTAACGGCTAAGAGAAAGAGGTCAGATTCAAATAATTAGGATCGTCTTAAATAGAAATATTCTGAGTTTGACAGGGCAAGACAATCAAAAGGTGTCAAATCTTTTTTTAAATATCAAGTCCAATAGAGGGTGGTTAAAACGCCAAACACCCTTGGGTGTAATAATAAATTTGGAAAGGAGGTTCAAAAAATGAAGGTCTAAAGGGCTTATGATCGATTTAGCATAAAAATGAAGGACTGAAGGAGGGGCTAACGGCTAAAAGAAAGGGGTCAGATTCAAATATTCTAAGTTTTTCAAGGTAAGATACCAGACACTCGTCAATACTCAAAAAGTGTAGAACCTTTTTGAAATTGCTCATATTCATTATAGAGTGGTTAAAACGCCAGACACCCTTGTATGTAATAGCTATTTGTGTAAGGATGTTGAAAAAATAAAGGGCCAGGGCTTATGAGCCATTTAGCTGGAAAATGACGGGTTGAAGGAAGGGCTTACGGTTTACAGAAAGGGGCCAGATACTCAAATATTGAAATCAGGGAAAACGTTCTCTTTAAAAAATCAATCAAATCGGAATCAGATTGTAAATTTATAAAAGAATTTCCGATATAATGATCCGATTTAAAATTGGAAACCATGAAATTGCGAATTATTGAAATACAATCCCATTAACGTGAGTTCAGTTATGAAAATCCCTTAATGACGTCACAATCATCGTCACGTGCGTAGTGAACTGATTTTCATCAACTAACTTATTGTATATAATTTCTGGTCTGTTCCTCTAATTACAGAACTCTCAAGGAACTTCTATTGAACGAACATTATGATCCCTTAAGAATGATTTGTTCTTCATGTTTTGCATCACAGAATGAATTGTACTTAAGGGAACTTTTTATTACCTCATAAATTAAACTTGATATAAAATGTTCTTTGTTCCTTCTATGAGAGGGAACATTATCTTCACTGCTTTTTTTTAACCTTAATGTTCCCTTTTAAAGGAATTGAACGTTCCTGATCAACGAAAATTAAACGAATCAAATTATTCCCTAACGTAACAGTATCGAGAGGAGCGGTTTGGTTCTTCGTTTTATATAAGAATTGTTCCCTCTGTTAGAAACTCATATGACAACAACTTGTTCCTTTAGAAAAACATGTTATTCTCTACGCTTGCATGCGTTAGTGATGGTGTATAAACTATAAAGTTGTAAGTGTGCTCTTGAAATAGATTTTGAATCTACACTGGAGATTTAAATAAACACAGGCTGAATTTTAGACTGGATACTTTTTACTTAATTCAAAACGTTTCTGATTGGGTATAAGTTATAATTGGCGCGCTCGAATTCCATTTGTCAGTCTTAATATAGGGGTAAAAGTACCATGTTTTCCTTTGTTCTTTATTGTTGAATTGAAATTTGGACCCCCTGTTAAAGGTTCCTTGTAAAAGGGTATAAAAATAGCAAATAGTTTGTATTCATTCAAGATGCCTCGACCGAGGAGGCTCCAAGTCAATTGGAAGGCTTTACTTGGTGCTGCTCATGGGAAAAGAACATTGAAACTTCGTCCAAACGTAAGAAATCTTTACACTTGTCCTGTAAAACTGTGTCTACATGTAGATTTTAAAAGTTGCCGTGGCTTGAGGAAGCACATAAATATTAAGCATCCATGGTATTATTATTTTGACGAGCAACCTGTTGTGAAGCGAGAAGACATGGTTGACCTGCATTCTATACCAAAGAGAGCCTCTACTGCTAGTAAGCCCTCATTTTCATTAGATAACGGAATCGGTTTAGATTTCTTGACATGGCTCGGAACATCATGTGGCGGAGGTAAAAATAACAGAGAATCTAGACAAATTGGTAAACGAGCTATGAAATATTTTATGCATGCCATGGGGAATAATGAGAACGACGTAGAACTTTCAAATGAATTTGTTGACTGTGCCTGTCATCAGCAGAAATTTTCATATCTTTTTTAAAAACAATAGAGGTTGAATGGCAGGTCGGTCCTTCAGGTGCTGTAAACTATGTAAAAGCAATTACTGATTTTATAGATTTTCGAAAAGCAGGTGGTGTTTCTGATAACACTTTACGTTGTTTCACCGTAGTTGAAGTATATCTAAGGAGAGCAAATGAAAACCTTCGAAAAAGAAAAAATTTAGAATGCAATCGTAATCTTGACCTGGAAACCCTTATTGCCAGAAATAGTTGGGCTACATTAGAAGAAATGGAGGAAGTCATTCCATTCCACATGAAACAGTTTAAAACGGTCATTCAAAAGTGCTCATCGAGTGAAAAATCAAGATTTCTAACAAAAGGAGAGTTAGTTTTCTCCATTCGATTTATAACTACGTTGCTTTTTCTTCGAGTGAAATGCTCAAGACCTATGACTTTCCAATTCCTCACCGTTGATATGGTCAACAAAGCAAGAACAAATGGTGGATTTGTAGATCAAAAGGAGTTTAAAACTGCTTCAAGGTACATGCTTTACAAAGCTATTGTTCGAAAACTTTTCAAAGATTTATCTTTCGCTGCCTTTCTTTTTATTTCTCTCTTAGTCCCAAGTCTTAGTCTAAACAATCATTTATATCAAATGTATGCAATACCCTTTTAAAATGTAAAATTAACTGAGGAGATTATAATTCTGATTTTTCAGATATATCTTTGATACACTGATACTAACGGATGACACAATCGAAATAATTGACTTGTACTTGGAATACATACGACCTCGCCTTAATCCACAATGTGACTTCTTACTCCTTTCTACGAAACGGAACTCAGTTTCAATCGTTGACTTCCGCCATGACAATACTTGTTCACCAGGCGATTGGTAAACACATCAACCCAACAAGATATAGGCAAATTGTAGAGACTGAAAGTAGTGAGAGGTTAAATCTTGAAGAACAGCATTTCATCACTGAAGACCAAAAACACAGTTCAACAGTGGCAAAGGTACACTACAAAAAGACACAGTCTAGAATCGTTGCGTTGCAGTCGAGGGAAAAATGCATGGAAAAAATGACAAAAGAAGCAAGAGGTAACAAAAGTTTAGTGGAACTATTCAATAATGTTTCTGGTTCTTTTGATGAAAAAGTTTTATTCCAAAGTCAAAGAATAATTGATGACCAAAGCACATCTTCCAGCTCCGGAAACGTACAACCAATGAACGACGACCCGTTCCAACCAACGAACGACGACCCGTTCCAACCAACAAACGACGACCCGTATCAACCAATGAACGAATCGCTGAATGAATCGACCGACTTGGCAGTTACAAAAGTTCGGCATACTGATAATACTATAACCGGGACTACCGCCTCTAAAGTAAAAACGACTGAGATGCCTAATGACGATATCACTTTCAAGAGAGAAATTGCTACACAACAGGCCACCAAGAGAACAACGAAAAATGTAAAGTTTACTAGTGAAGAAGATCGTTACTTAAAGCAAGGCATCCAGAAATACGGACCAAAGTCCTGGGCTCTTATTTTGAAAGACACTTCTTTGAAGTTTCATTCAACAAGAACAAGAGACTCTTTAAGAGTCAGAGCTGACAGTGCTTGTTTCAGGAAACTTTTTTTATCAAAATAGTTGAATATTTTTAATGAATTATCTATGTGTCTCTATAAGTTATGCAAAATTTATATTTCATCATTTCTTTTTTTAAGCCAAATGAAAAATGTCAAAAAAACCTATCAATAACTATACCGCCGCAAAAAGACTTTACTTTGAATTCGCCCTAATGTCCTCCTCGGACGATTCTGACTTTGACTTTGAAGCTTTCAATTCAGGCCAGAAAAAGAAGGAAAAGAAACCGACAGAACCATTGTTAAAACGTTCAAAAAGAGAGGGGATGTGCTTATGCTCGGGCGATGATAGTAAATCGGAGAGCTCTCAGACTGAAAAGATACCACAATCTGAACCAAAAAAATTGTCTCAAAAGATAGTGAAAAGCAACAATGATAATGAGAACTTAATACAAATCAAAGATGATGAAATTGTAGACGATTTTGTGAAGAATTATCAATCAAAATAAACTTGTTTCTAAGATTTATATTAATATATGCTCAATTTGATTAAACTTTGAAAATTTATGATAAAACTATCGTGTTTAAATAAATTTTATCAAGCATTCAAATCTTCTTACAACTATTGGTCGATCTTTTTACACATTGATACATACTAATACCTTTAGTTACATAATTTTATTGGATGAACTGTATTTTCTAAGCATTCGATTGCTTGAAAAGCCTTGTTACAAGATTTGGTCGATTTGTTACAACTTGATACAGCTTAATACGCTTTGTTACTGCTTGTTACATACTTTTTACACGGAAGGTCAAATTTTGAGACAGGGGTGACAGCATTTTTTACAAATTTTGAACATCTTAATTTTGTTACAAGTTTTGGTCGATTTGTTACAACTTGATACAGCTCAATACGCTTTGTTACTGCTTGTTACATACTTTTTACACGGAAGGTCGAAGTTTGAGACAGGGGTGACAGCATTTTTTACAAATTTTGAACATCTAAATTTTGTTACAATTTTTGGTCGATTTGTTACAGCTTGTTACAGCTTGATACGCTTTGTTACTGCTTGTTACATACTTTTTACACGGAAAGTCGAATTTTGAGACAGAGGTTACAGCATTTTTTACAAATTTTGAACATCTAAATTTTGTTACAATTTTTGGTCGATTTGTTACAACTTGTTACAGCTTGATACGCTTTTTTACTGCTTGTTACATACTTTTTACACGGAAAGTCGAATTTTGAGACAGGGGTGACAGCATTTTTTACAAATTTTGAACATCTAAATTTTGTTACAATTTTTGGTCGATTTGTTACAGCTTGTTACAGCTTGATACGCTTTGTTACTGCTTGTTACATACTTTTTACACGGAAAGTCGAATTTTGAGACAGAGGTTACAGCATTTTTTACAAATTTTGAACATCTAAATTTTGTTACAATTTTTGGTCGATTTGTTACAACTTGTTACAGCTTGA
>NW_027104149.1:85735-113621 GCF_902728285.1 Clytia hemisphaerica
TGGATTTCGATCTTGATCGGGGCACAAACATCACTTGTTTTCTTTTTCTTCTCCGGAGCACCTTGAGTGGATTTCGACGCAACGTTATCATCATCTGAGCTAGTATCAAGGTCTGTGACAGCTCGCTTCTTTTCTTAGAAAGTTTACGAGTTTGTGTCTGGAATTTTGGTGCTGTCTTTTTCTGTTGTTCGTTATCTTCGTCTGTAGTTGAAGCCCTGTCGGTCGAGCGTTCATCGATAATTGCGCCGATGATTGATTGGTAGTCAGGATACTCCGCTTCAAAAATTTCATATGGGAACCAGCTTCGTTCTTTTTGCTTCCCTAATAAGAACATATCGTATACGGTGTCTGCTCCTTGCCAATCAGATTCATAGCGCTGACGATATTTCTTCAATATTTCATCCGGCATCGGAACTCTCACCTCTCGATACTCTTTTAGCAACTTGTAAACTTTTTCTCTGTATTGATAATCTGGATTCGAAGCATAACGATCAAAGTTCTCCAACATGTAATATGTTTCATCTAACACATCTTCAAAGGTTTTACTTCTAGATGATGATGATGATGGCCGACTAGGACCTGGCTGGGCATTTGCAACTTCTTCGGCAGCAGTTGGCTGAGTGAATGAAAATTCTAAAGCGTCTGAATCGTCAGATGAAAAAGGATTTTCATTATCGAAGTCGTTGTAGCAGGCACCATCTTTTGTTTTTTCTCTGATCGGACAAGAGAATATCGGTACGTCTTTGAGCTGTAGCGCAACCCAATGGAAAACTTCCATGCAGTTTTTGCGTAGCCAATCTAAAAGTAATTTAAAGAAATGTATTTCGAATATTTCGAATAGTAGTGTAATTTTTTACTGACAAATAAAATCATGATATTGATCAATATATTTTTCCTCAGCTATTTTCTGAAACGATAATCTCTCAGGGCATAAAATACACCTCGACTCGTTGTTGGGTAAGATGAAGTTTTTTTATTCTATCAGGCAGGTTTGATAGTTGACAATGAATTTACTTACTGCTCATAGATGTATCCACTTTCGGAAGCTCGATTGTGTCAAATTCACAGATACGTTTTTTGATTGCTTTACCGTCTCTACCAGGGCCAAAATCAGGATTTTCATTTGTTGTAATAAAGAATCCAGAATTATAGTGGAAACTCTCTACTCCCTTGTGTTTCTTTTGCACTGTGATGCGACCACCTAAAACGATCAGAAAATTAATCAACTTTAATCATCTTTTTAATAACTGCAATATAGTTCAAGTTGTTTTCTGTTCTTTTACTTTTAAAATTGCATTTCCAAGTTTATACGATCGACTAGGTTATTTATTCTAGTGTATGGAATCTTATTTTGGTTTTACCTTGCAAAAGTCTTTTTGCATCTTCGCAAGACAGTGATTCGGGACTCCACTCGTCCATGCAAACGATTTGGGTGTTGCTTTTGATAGTTGACGCAGAAAAAACGTCCATCTGGTACGATATAGCTGATAAAGGTCGATGGAATTATGCCTTCGAATGGACAAAACCAGCTAGTTTTGCCTGAATCCGAGTCGCCAACCAGCATTAGCTTTCTCTCCTTCTTGGGAAACTTTTTGTGCATCAGCAATTGATAATATTTCTGCAGAAACTGTTTTCTGATGATGGGATTGGGAAAGCTGTTCATAATACCTGAATGGAACAAAGTAGTAATATAAAGTATGAAAATGTGTCCATCAAGCAAGATATTTCTATTTGTTCTAATAGGAAGCTGAGGCAATATAACACGACTACCAATAAATCATTACAGGAGAGTTCAAATCAGTGTTTTATTGAGCTGTCGATAGGATACAAAACTGAAAAAAAAAAAAACAAGCTTACCCTCCATAAATGGTGTTGGATTTGGACGCTTTTTGTGGTTATAAATTACAAAGGCTCTAGGGGAGCCGGTCAGGGCTGGATTCTGCTCGAAACACTTCTTTTCTATGTTAAAAAAGAAGCCATCGTTAATTTCGATGTAGTTGTAGTCCATTTTCATCTGTTTCACTATTCGACAAGAAGGTTTCTCCAAGTGCCGTATCACGTCCCATGTTTGACCAGATAAGGAATCCGCAACTGATGAATTTTTAAGGATCCTCATGACATAATCCTCGACAGGTTTATAGTGGTAATAGGTTCTGGTCGATTCTGGAACATGTCGATAGATATATCCTTTGAACAGTTCACATTTTTCGTCTTTCATAACTCTAGCAACTACGTCAATGGCTTGGTTCAGTCTGCTTCTAGGCTTTGCAACTTCTTTCGGAGCCTTGTCTAAAATAGAAGTCAAAAATTTGATGTAAAAACTTACTTTCCTCCTATGATAATCAACTTGAGATAGTTGCAATGATGTAATTTAAAATTACTTACTTGAAGAGTTTCTCATGTCAAGTTCGAAGTCCAGGTTAAACTGTCTTAGACGTGGTAGTTCTGTCGATAATTTGTCGTGGACATTTTTGGCAATTGTTGACGATACATATATGTTCACAGGCTTTACAGACTCGTCAACAGGAATCTCAATGCTGTCTTCATCCTCGCCCCGGTTGATGGCCTCCGCTCTTGCTAGGCGCATTTTATTCAAAACAATCTTTTTGAGAGGCTCAGCTAATTTATGGTCCTTCAGGGTAATGTACAATTGGGATGCGGCTAGATTTTCAATTTGACCGATCGATGCACCTATGAAATAAAAAGAATAAAAGCATCAAAATGTGTAAAAAATGCTGTCACCCCTGTCTCAAAATTCGACTTTCCGTGTAAAAAGTATGTAACAAGCAGTAACAAAGGGTATCAAGCTGTAACAAGTTGTAACAAATCGACCAAAAATTGTAACAAAATTTAGATGTTCAAAATTTGTAAAAAATGCTGTCACCCCTGTCTCAAAATTCGACCTTCCGTGTAAAAAGTATGTAACAAGCAGTAACAAAGCGTATCAAGCTGTATCAAGTTGTAACAAATCGACCAAAAATTGTAACAAAATTTAGATGTTCAAAATTTGTAAAAAATGCTGTCACCCCTGTCTCAAAATTCGACCTTCCGTGTAAAAAGTATGTAACAAGCAGTAACAAAGGGTATCAAGCTGTAACAAGTTGTAACAAATCGACCAAAAATTGTAACAAAATTTAGATGTTCAAAATTTGTAAAAAATGCTGTCACCCCTGTTTCAAAATTCGACCTTCCGTGTAAAAAGTATGTAACAAGTAGTAACAAAGCGTATCAAGCTGTATCAAGTTGTAACAAATCGACCAAAAGTTGTAACAAAATTTAGATGTTCAAAATTTGTAAAAAATGCTGTCACTACTGTCTCAAAATTCGACCTTCCGTGTAAAAAGTATGTAACAAGCAGTAACAAAGTGTATCAAGCTGTAACAAGTTGTAACAAATCGACCAAAAGTTGTAACAAAATTTAGATGTCCAAAATTTGTAAAAAATGCTGTCACTACTGTCTCAAAATTCGACTTTCCGTGTAAAAAGTATGTAACAAGCAGTAACAAAGCATATCAAGCTGTAACAATCTGTATCAAGCTGTAACAAATCGACCAAAAGTTGTAACAAAATTTAGATGTTCAAAATTTGTAAAAAATGCTGTCACCCCTGTCTCAAAATTCGACCTTCCGTGTAAAAAGTATGTAACAAGCAGTAACAAAGCGTATCAAGCTGTAACAAGTTGTAACAAATCGACCAAAAGTTGTAACAAAAATTAGATGTCCAAAATTTGTAAAAAATGCTATCACTACTGTCTCAAAATTCGACTTTCCGTGTAAAAAGTATGTAACAAGCAGTAACAAAGTGTATCAAGCTGTATCAAGATGTAACAAATCGACCAAAAGTTGTAACAAAATTTAGATGTTCAAAATTTGTTAAAAAATGCTGTCACTACTGTCTCAAAATTCGACCTTCCGTGTAAAAAGTATGTAACAAGCAGTAACAAAGCGTATCAAGCTGTAACAAGTTGTAACAAATCGACCAAAAGTTGTAACAAAAATTAGATGTTCAAAATTTGTAAAAAATGCTGTCACCTACTGTCTCAAAATTCGACTTTCCGTGTAAAAAGTATGTAACAAGCAGTAACAAAGTGTATCAAGCTGTAACAAGTTGTAACAAATCGACCAAAAGTTGTAACAAAAATTAGATGTCCAAAATTTGTAAAAAATGCTGTCACTACTGTCTCAAAATTCGACTTTCCGTGTAAAAAGTATGTAACAAGCAGTAACAAAGTGTATCAAGCTGTAACAAGTTGTAACAAATCGACCAAAAATTGTAACAAAATTTAGATGTTCAAAATTTGTAAAAAATGCTGTCACCCCTGTCTCAAAATTCGACCTTCCGTGTAAAAAGTATGTAACAAGCAGTAACAAAGCGTATCAAGCTGTAACAAGTTGTAACAATTCGAACAAAAGTTGTAACAAAAATTAGATGTCCAAAATTTGAAAAAAATGCTGTCACCCCTGTCTCAAAATTCGACTTTCCGTGTAAAAGGTATGTAACAAGCAGTAACAAAGCGTATTAAGCTGTATCAAGTTGTAACAAATGGACCAAAAATTGTAACAAAATTTAGATGTTCAAAATTTGTAAAAAATGCTGTCACCCCTGTTTCAAAATTCGACCTTCCGTGTAAAAAGTATGTAACAAGTAGTAACAAAGCGTATCAAGCTGTAACAAGTTGTAACAAATGGACCAAAAGTTGTAACAAAATTTAGATGTTCAAAATTTGTAAAAAATGCTGTAATCCCTGTCTCAAAATTCGACTTTCCGTGTAAAAAGTATGTAACAAGCAGTAACAAAGCGTATCAAGCTGTATCAAGTTGTAACAAATCGACCAAAAGTTGTAATAAAAATTAAGTTTTGTAACAAGTTATCAGAATAATTCAGTGAAATAAAGATTGAATTATCTAAGACTTAGACATACCTCTTGGTTTGACTCCCTTGCACGAATCGATTTTAACACCAGACTCCATAACCTTTTTGCATAGCATGTTCTCGAACTTGTTTGCTGTGATATCTGGCCAATCAAATGCCATCCAAAAACTTAGTCCCGTATCTAACTCTTCACCCTTCTCCATTGCGGTAACACAGCTTATCAACACTTTAACTGGAACAATATCCTTGAATATATTCTCCAAATCTTGCCTTCTTGTAAACATATCCGAATAATTCTCCTCCTTCCACAGCACTCTTATCGCAAGAACATTATAACTATCCACAATGTTTGAAATTACATAAGTTTTCAAAGCCCTCTGTAGAGGAACTTCTCTAAATGATTTATTCGGTTTGAATTTTTTATTTGTATTCTTTTTGGCAGCAACATTTTGACGAAGAGTGGTTCGCTCATCACTTGAAGTTTCACTACTGTCTGACATTTTAATTTTAACACAAACACACCATACAAGCTTATCACTTGTATAAAGATGCGTGGTGTGAGAAGAGAAAATTCGATCATTTATAGGTCACACAAGTTTTTACAAAAATTCGCGGAGGGAATAAAAAACAATCGAATGGCTTATTGGAACTAATTTTCGCGGGTTTTAATTTTAGCGTTTTTCGCGGTTTTTCGTCAAAATCGCAAAAATTTGATCCCGCGAAATACAATTTTTTCCAATTTTATCGAAAAATTTGAAAAATCCCTAGGAAAATGAAAGAAATTTGTCCAAAAAAGGACAAAACCGCAAAAATTAAAACCCGCGAAAATTCCAGAATGGAAAAAACCGCGAAAATTAAAACCCGCCAAATGCAATTTTTCGGATATTTTTTTTCGACCGCGAAAATTAGTTCCCACGAAAATTAGTTCCAATAAGGTACATTTATACATTGACACCTTCAACTCCAAAGATTTTGAGGAGTGATGTGATTGCGCTAAATATCACTCCTCAAAATCTTTGGAGTTGAAGGTGTTACGTTGCTTAATTATCGCATAATTGACACTCCCCGAAGAGTACTTATCAAAAGAAAGCGATCTAGATCGCGTAATCTTAGAGTGATTACACTATTCTCACTTTTGGTAATTGTCATGATTAGAACTAATGACACCTTAACTCCCGATGCACCCTCGAAGTTCACGTTCAAGTTTTGACCTAGTAAACGATTTTTCGTCACTTTTTATACTTTCTAAGGGTAAACCTATGCGTGTAAATGTCTTTCTTATCATTTTATTATCTGGGGATATTGAAACTAACCCAGGTCCTCGTACCACTTTGTCTAACAAAATGATTTGTGAGCTATGTGTCCGAACTATCGCAAGAAATACTAACCCAGTAGTATGTTCTGAGTGCCAAGGTCTTTTTCATAGGAGCTGCTCTGGAGTCACTGTAAGCTTTCATAAAAAGTTATTACGAAATGAAAAATCCTATGTTTGCCAGAATTGTTATGTTTATGTTCTACCTTTTCCTAACGATGACTTTAATATTGAGACTTTTGATGATGAAGAAGTTGTTATTCCTCTTGATTTGAACGACGACCTTGTACTAACTGACAAATCATGTCTAAACACTGGCCATCTAAATATCAAGGGTCTTCGGTCTAAAATAGATTTTCTAAAGATTTTCTTGAGGCAGCATAAATTTGACATCTTGTGTCTTAACGAGACCAAGATCGATTCAACGGTCCCTGACTCTGAAATCTCTGTGCCTGGATATGCTATTTACAGACAAGATCGAACTTGTCATGGAAGAGGTGTCCTTATCTTTGCTGTCGATCACTTAACGACAAAAAAGTTGTCTCATGTCTCAAAAAAATCAAACGAGACTTTGTGGGTTGAAATCAAGCGAAAAAAGTCAAAGTCTGTTTATGTTTGTGCTGTGTATCGTCCACCTGTCAGAGGACAGAATCTAGATGTTGTTGAACGTTATAAGTCTTTCTTAATGTAGTGTGTAGATAAATTACCAAAAAATTCTGAGATCTTTATTCTCGGTGACTTCAACTGCAATATGCTGCAAAGAAATCGACTCTCTGGTATTATTAATGATCTTTGTAAGGCTAGAGGTCTTTTTCAGTTTGTAGATGTTCCTACTAGGATCACGGAAACATCTTCAAGAGCAGCCGCCGGCGCATTTTTTCGAAATATCTGTTGTTTTTTTCTAGGAGGAAAAATTTTTGGGTGTTTTCCAGGGAACACGTAATCGCTGAACACCCAGTCGAAATCTAGGAAGCAGTACACAAAATCTGTTAAGAAATTCCAGGCACGGTCTCGGACAGCCTTGTATCTGTTTGAGAAATCCAGGAGCCCCATGAGGAAAGAACACATTAAATTTTCCAGCAGCCATTAAAATAATAATATTCAATTTCAAAATTATTACCCCTGTAAGCAATAAGGGCAATTTTTCGCAACGTTCCCAATGGAAGTGTGTGATGCGATATTGATCTGTTATGCAAAATGCTCATTATTTTGGGAGCCCGGTCCAGGCTCTACGACGCCGGATTTTGTCCATAGGCCAGGGCTGGCGGATAATGACAACGCAAACAATGCGAAATTTCGCAGCGTCGCGGATCTATGCAATTTCCCGAACTGATTTATAGCCTTATCACGCCTAGAGATGGGAGGTGTTCATTTGAGGGGGCGGCTGTTTAACTTTTTTTTCTCAAAGGAGGAGAGTTTTTTCCAATTAATATCACAGATTTCTGTAAGCCGGAAGGGCTAGATGGAGCTAAGGCTTTCGCCTGCGGCGCAAAATAACAAAATATTGTATTCTTTGAGCCGAATCATTGTTCCGACTTAAAAATTCGAAATTTTCATGAACCAAAGAAAATCAACAAATGGAAGTCTAAGCATACAAATAAGCATGAATAAAGGCTGAAAATGAGATTTTGCTAAGCATTGAGTCTCGGCCCAATTTTCCCGTATGCTCATAAAAAAGAGAGTACAACAATCTTTTCGGCCATTACACGCCATTTAACCCTATAGAATTTATAAATCCGCGACTTTTGTACGGAAATTTTTATAAAATGAGCATATTTTTCAGAATTAACTTGCTTTACTTGCAAAAAACGTTTTTCCTTTTTCAAATTTCAATAGTTTGACTTGGAAATGCCGATTTCGGATACTTTAATCGTAGAAATTCTAGCGTATATTAGCGAGTCAGGAAAATCTTGAATTTTTTGGATTTATTTTAGTGAATCACGATTTCAAAATGTTTCGCGTGGATAAATTTTAGCGAATATTCGTATTACATTATTGACTGAGTTCGTTTTCTAGCATTTCTCTGCACTGAAACCCTTCGAATTGACAAAAATGTATCAAGGCAATAAAACTATAAATTTTGCACGGATAAATTTTAGCGATCTGTCGATTCGGCGTGTTATAGCGTGATTTATTTTAGCGATAGAAAGTAGGGAAAACTCGCTAAAACGCTAAAATTAGTCTCGCTAAAATTTCTATGATTAAAGCAAATCTTTTATTCTTGAAAGATTTTGTTAAATTTTGAGGCTCTGTCGATTTCATATCAGGACCACAGATCTGTAAATGATTTGTGGCTTTTATCGAAAAGTGAAGCCTAGGTTTGGAAGGATTTCCTATCAGAGTCACGTGACTAAAATATGCAATTTCACCGGTTTGAGAATTGTGAATTAAAATGCTAGATCCTATCCATCGGTACGAAATTTAAAAAGTCAAATTTTTGCTGGAGAAAGCTTAAAGTTGCCTATCCAGCCCTTCGGGTTTTACAGATAGCTGTGATCAGGACAGTGTCTGCCTATTGTTATATTATGCTGATATGGGCAAAAAAATGATTTTCTTATCCTCTTACTGGCTAATCTTAGCTCCACACCCGTGTCAATCAAATGAGAAAAAGCTCGTGAATTAAGATTGATGCGTAAGCAAACGATATCACTCTTATTTAAAAAAAATCCTTTTAAGGTTTTGTTTTTAAATAGAAGTGATGTCGTTTGCTTACTCATCAATTTTTATGACATGGACGTGGAGCAAGCTTGCTCAAAAAGAGGAAAAGAAAAACAATTTTTGCTTATACCAGCATAATAACAATAGGCAGACACTGTCCTGATATGGAATATGTGACTGATTTGAAAAGGGAACACCTATGTAAAAACAAAACCTTTAAGGGATTTATGTTAAAAAAAAATTGCTGGACACTAAACTCGAAAAAGGTGGCTAGATCGGCCATTGATTAAAAGCTTAACTCTCAAATTAATAGAGATCGATGGCTTTATTTACCCCTACAAAATAGACTAAAATTAAGTGGTGAACTTTCAAACGATACTTTTTCAAAGTCATAGAAATATAATTTAGAAAAAGAGGGATTCAACCACCGTTCCCAAAAAATCTGAAGAAATTTTCTTATTTCATGTCATACGAAAAAAAAAGAAAAGAATTTCAAGAGAAACTGGAGAAAAAAAGAACGAACAAAATGTATTTTTAGTTGTTGGAAGCATATTTCCTTTTTATATATGACCTTGGGGGCTGCAGGCCCAAGTTCCGGACCCAGTTCCCCAAGGCCTGGTCCGTTGTATCATTGGTGGGCCCGTCCTTCACAGCTAGCAGGAATTCTTTGTATGTGCGTTCTACAATAGAATTAATTACAGTAAATTGTTATTGAGAAAATAAAAACAAAAAATTCAGAAGAATTTTGGATTCCTTAGAGCCTAAATTCCAGTTCAATGGAGATGGTAGGAGGCCAATCCTTATGTTCAGTAGCATCTTTTGTGGGACTCAACTGCATGTGATTGGTTTGAAAGTAGAAGATTTTAATTTTTTAGCGACAAATTTTTTAAGAGACAAAAAAGAAGATAACCCCATTTTCATTTTTGTTTACAGACAATGAAAAAATGATTTTGATGGATTGAATAACTTACCAATACACTTTTCAATACGATGCTCCTTGACGAGCTCTTTTGTTTCCCTCTGCATTTCTTGGAGTGCTTAAGAAGAAAAGAAAAAAACAGTTATCAGTCACCTGAAGCAGTGGGTAGTATTTAAGGAAAAGGAAACGGAAAAGAAAGGAAACGGTTTCTGTGATAGAATAGGAGATGATTTTGAAGAGGAAAAATTCGTCTTATAAACAAAATTCGTTTGACGCACCGAATTCTCTTTTAAGTGTAAGACCGATACTTACATTTCAACGTGTTGGCCATCTCTTCCAGCTGCAACTTCAGGCCCACGACTTCTTGGTGAAGATCTTCCGACATTGTTTTTTACGTTTTTGCCTGTGAAAAGTTTTTAAAAAGAAGAAAATTTTTAAATGTTACCGAATAGGATCAACAGAATCAGTCAGAACAAAGACCAATTTAGAAATGACTCAGGTATATATTTCGTACAAATGAAACCATTTCAAACTCATTTAACTCTCAGCAAAACTATTTAATGCACTACAGAGACTTGTTAACTCTCGAAACTGGGCAAACTGGATATCTTCTTTCTGTACAGTGTCCCAGAAAAATAACTGAGTAATAAAAGGACAATCAATCAAATGCTGTTTTTGTTCTTTTCGTTTGAATTGCCGCTGAAGTTTAGAAAGCTTTCGGTTTGAAAGAGAAAAAGAATCAAAAAGATTTTCTGGTGAAATCATTATTATGAGCATTTGACTATTTTTTCTGGGACACTTTCTTTCATATTGATCTCCTCCTTGTGCTTCTACGGTTTCTCTAAAAGAAAGTAGGAAGAAAGTAAATTTAATTCCATAAAACTTTGAACAAATGTTTGATGTTACTTACTACTGGTTCATTAGAAATTTCCGAACTAAAAAACAAGAAAAAAAAAGAGGAAAATCCATAGGAATGGTTTTATTACAATCTACTTACTTACATGGTTGTTTTGCATTCAATAAAACTTGACCGGGAGAGACATCGCGCCACGTAAAATACTCCGCCAAGAGTTGTTCTACATGAATTCTCCTGAAAATAAAACAAAAGAAAAAGAACCGAAGACAAGCAGTTTTGGATTCAAACAATAGTCAGCAATGCAATAAAATATGACACAGGTTACGAATTAAAAGTGAATCTAAAAATAGGAAGTGCCACCGATTTTAGTGTTAAAAAGTGATAATTTTTTTTGATAGTATGCGGGAATTAGTTCAAAGAGGCATCATCCTAAAAATATTTTGAGGCTGAAATTCAGCATCCAAGTCTCTTATTACCTCAAGAACCACCAGGAAAAAAAAACGAAAAACACTAATTTTCCTATTATTTTCATTTTTGAAAATTGCTTTTAATTGATAATTTTACACTCCCTAATATCTTTAAAATAAACACAAAATGGTAATCCAATTCAAATCTTTTCAAAAGATCAAATGATCTATTTGTTATTGGCTAAAGTCACTTACCTCTATTACACGAGCATGTGATTAAGCTTCAAAGCTGATTTTTATAGTTGCATAGCAACCATAAACATGTCTGGTCCACCCAACCACCCTTTCATAATGTGTAAAATTTTGAGCAATTGACAGGGTTAAAAAGTCGATAAAAAACCTAACTTAGACGTCTCGTATGATGCAGAAAATTATAAAAGACTGCAGAAGCAACAAAATTTAAAAAAAGATTTCTTGAATTTTACATTCATTTAAAGAAGATAATTTAATTTTGATTATCGAAATATTTTGTCATTCTAGCCTTAGCCCTAAATTTGAGTGAAATGGCAATTATAGGCTCCTTTAATTCGGAATGTAAAGAATAGATATACTTATTTTATAGCAACCCTTGTAATTTTACACAAAATGACAACCAGACAGGCTCGTAAGCTCCACACCCAAATTGCAGGAATGTCAGATTCGACTGCAAAATAACACAATATGTACGAACAACAATGTTCTCAGTACATGACAAGTGGCAGGAATGTCAGATTCGACTGCAAAATAACACAATATGTACGAACAACAATGTTCTCAGTACATGACAAGTGGCAGGAATGTCAGATTCGACTGCAAAATAACATATGTACGAACAGCAATGTTCTCAGTACATGACAAGTGGCAGGAATATAAATACAACTGCTGTGTTAAAACATATGTACGAACAACAATGTTCTCAGTACATGACAAGTGGCAGGAATATAAATTCGACTGCTGCATTTTAATAATCATATGTACGAACGACAGGTTCTTGACAACATTAGGGCATGAACTTAAGCATAACTGTAAAAATAACTCCTTCTTTGTCTTAAAATTGAGCTTTAAATATTAGATAGTCCTGACTATGTTAAACGTTAAAGTGAATGTTTTAACAGAAAACAACAAACCAAAAGTGGCATAATGAAAATACAAATTCATAATATAAAAAATTAGTTTTTATAAGATAGACCAATCTGATTAGTTCTTTAACAGCTCTGAATGACCTGAGCCAAATTTTTTATTTTAGACTTTTTGATCAACCAACCAACCAACTCTTTCAAAGTTAACCAACCAGCATGTAAAACATTTGAATGAAAGACTCGACTCGCCCAAATTGATCATTTCGCATATACATTACAATAAAAATGCACTTCTAGCCACAGTGAAAAGTCCAGGATCATTTAGAAAAAGTTAACCAAAACCATTGAAAACTTGCATTCAAATCTTTTAAATAAAATCTCAAAGATTACACATCTCCAAACCCAGTAAGTCTTCACCATCAAACAATTTTTACAATTTCCAGATAATCTCAATCATAAACATAGTGAAAAGATCATTGTTTAGACCACAAAAGGCTTTTGGATAGATTGGATGACGTGATTAAGTGGCCTGGTGTATATTGGCGACGTTTTGTTTTTAAATGTTGACAGAATCTACAGATCACCCCAGGTCCTTTGACAGCAAAACAATTCAATAGAATCTTGAAGATTTCACACAGTGATTTTGAAAGTTTTAATTCAATATTATAGAAATCAGGGTCAATAGTGGTACTCATAATGCCAATTGCTTCTAGTCAGCATCAAAACGAAAATGTCAGCCAAGATTAGACTATCCTGGTGAGATGTAGGTAAAATTTTAA
Source organism: Clytia hemisphaerica (assembly GCF_902728285.1). Lineage (NCBI taxonomy): Eukaryota > Metazoa > Cnidaria > Hydrozoa > Leptothecata > Clytiidae > Clytia > Clytia hemisphaerica. The sequence goes on from NW_027104149.1 coordinate 98,657, forward strand.
CCAAATGGCTGTAAGTTGAAATGTAGCATTCAGCACAACTTGTGCTAATCATGAAAGTTATAACATTCAAATTCAGTATCTGAAAAGTTGCATGTGACAAAAGCACAACATTTGCACATTCGAGTTAATTGGAAGCTACCTATAAACAATGCTGAACATGCCAAGAGACAGGAGTAACGTACATGCTATTGCGCTATTCCATTTTAATTTAACTTTTTCACTAAAATAAAAGCAAGTCTTTTAAATTGGGTGAGATAAAGAGACTCCTAGCTGTACAAAAACAAAACAGACTTAAAATTGCAAGAATGGACTATCTTAAAGAAAGAAATTTTGGAAGGAGTTCAATATTATTCATCAGATGGTGAAAAAAGCTTTACTCTGATAGGAAATAATTTTTGGCAAACAGTGGGCTTTAAGTTTTAAAATCAGTACTCTTAGGTGCCAAATAAACAGGGGGGGGCTGGGTTGGAAATTGTACTTCTGTAACCCCGAAAATTAAGGTAAATATAGCCTAAAATCAGGATATTAAAAGCAAATAAGAGGCCTTCTCTTTGACAGCTAAAAATATTCTTAAAAATTAATAAAGGGGGGGGGGGTCCTTATGAGATCCAGGGGGGGTTGGAAAATTTTTGAAAAATTAACAAGCGGGTGGGTCCGTTTATTTGGCACCTAAGAGTACCCCCAATTTGTTTCATTTAAGGTAGCTATGATATTGAATGGCTTATTCGTGAGATCACTTCTAATCCTAGTCAGGAGATTTCTACGAAAAGAATGAAACACAATGACCCTGGACTTTAGCTAGGTTAAGAAAATTAAGAAAATATTTAATTTCGTTTAAAATGATTGTGTAAAATTTTTTTAAAATATATTAAAATAAAAGGCTACCCTTATGCTAGTAAATTCTGATAAATTATTCATTTCTAGAAAAATTATCCAGAGTCCATTTGTCTATAGACACTTTCTATATGCTTTTCTAAAGAAATCAGATGGAAGATTGCGTTATGTCTGTAAACACTTTAGTAAAACCTTGAAATCTCAATAACTCTAGTATTAAAACATTTGATTCCATTAATTTTTACCAAGATTCATAAAATCAAAATTAAAGTTTGCTCCTTGAAAAATAGTTAACCATGTATTCCCTAGAAAATATTTAAAAATAGAAGATCCTCCTTGTTTTCTCGATATTTCTCAGTATTTCAACAATCTTTGTATTCAATCAAAAAATTGGCCAAGAGAAGTTTGGTTCAGGTTCAGGTCCAAAAAGCACAAAAAAGATTAATTTAGGAAAGTGGGAAGAAGATACTGTGACTGATATTGATAAGATACACTAAGGGGAAACTCATAATAAAAGGCTTCAAAGAAAACGTGCTGAAACTCAAATTAAAATGGCAAAATTCAATTTCCAAACCTGAGATATTTTTTACAGTTATGACATTCAAAGTGCCCTTCTCCAGCTTCAGCAAATTTAACATTTTCATTACCAGCAATTTTTTTAAGACAATCAAGATGGTACTGCTGATTACAATAGTAGCATTTGATCATTTTATCTGAGGCTGGTAAAAAGCAATCACAAAATACAGGGATATCTACTACAGATTGATCCTTAAAAATTGCACTTTCATTATCAAAATTATCTCTAGGAAAGCGCTCCATTCGATTTGAATCAAGACAAGATTCAAGATGATTTCTGAATTTATCTTGAAGATAACACTCTTTGTCTGGTTTAAATCCACATGCAATGTCTAAAGCATAAGCAAGACAAAAGAGCCCACAGTCTGAATGACCTTTTTGCTTCAACAACTTAGGAAAAGTAACATGCAGGTAGCCATCTACAATAAAGTGGCGATAAATTTGACATAATTGTCTTTCCAAGTGGGAGTCAGCTTGACAATATAGACTGTCATACACAAATACATTCCCTTTTCTGCTCATAGACAAAACCCAATGGTTACCTTTTACATGATGAATTTGAATTGTTTCATCGGTTACACAAACTGTTTTAAAATTATTTTTTTCTGAAAGCGAAGAAATCTTAGCACCAAAGATTGAATCTTGTAGACCCTTTAATTGTGGAAATTGTTGGCGTATAAGCTTGCAAGCCTTTTCAATTGTTTTGTCATTTAACCACCTATCTTTAACAGATGATGGCATCTCAACAATTGGAGTTCTTCTCTTTCGAGGGGGACTTTTGGTCAAATCAAATGTTAAATTACTTTGATCACTTTCACACATTTGTGAAATACTGCGTTTTAAACCTTTCACTTTCTTTCCTGATGAAGATAAGGATAAACTAGACTCTTTCAATTCAGTTTTCTTGGTAATGGTTTTGACAGGTTCATTTTTTTCACTTGATTTAACTTTTTTTGAAAAAGTGTAAATAGATGTTTGACGCTTATTGCATTTACTGGTCTCATCTTCATTCGCTTTACTCATATCAGCAAAAAGGGGTTGAGTAAGTCCAGTTCTTCTATTGTAACGTACCGGGCGATCAAAACAAGAATAATTCAACCAGGCTGTCACCTCAGAATTTTTGAACTTGCAATGATAAAAATATTCTTGACTTTTAGGATCGAGTTTCCTTTCAATGATGCTATCTATTTCTTGATACTCGAGAGGTGTTAAAGTTTTAGAAACCTCTTTGGCAAGAGTCAAATCTTTTGAGTTTCTAAATTCATTCCGGCGATCTGTTAAACAAGTTTTGAACTGGGGTAGTATTTGAAAAAACTTTTGGCAACTGTTTTCTTCAACTCTTTTCATTACAATCTCCTCAAGTATGCGAGAAGCTTTCAATTCATTTGTCACAACCACAGCCTCAGGAAATTCAAAAATAAAGGATCCTTGAGACGTTTCTTTTAAAGGAATTAATCTACACCTAACAGTGTCATCTTCGCTTGAAGCACTAGGAAGTGAAGATCCATTTTTTGTAATCGAGGCTACCTTACAAACAGTAATTTCATTACCAACATTGGCAATGACAAATCGATAGGCAATGATATTGTGTTCAGTATTGATGTCTGCTTTACCTGGCAAAAAGTTACTAGCAATATGACGACGAGCTCTGTCACGAGACACATGCTCACGGGGTGTCAAGGCTTTTAAAGCAGCCATTAAGTGCATCTTAATCAGTTTGTTTCCCTGAAATCTGGTAATGTACCACTTATCAGAATCTGTCTTTTTTTCCAGATTACTATTTTGGAGGGTCTCCTGATGTTCAATAATTACTGTACTATTTTCATCAGTTTCAATTTTATTTTCACTTTTTTCCATTTCATCCAGCAATTCAAAACCTTTTTCATCTTTAGAGGCAACAAAGTATTGAGAAATTTTGTTTTCTTTCTTTGTGGTTGTTTTACACAAATATTTTGACGGTTCGATATCGTTTAACACTTTATGACTGTACTCATCATCAACAAACCCATTAAATTGATTTGTTTGAGGAACCTTTTCATCACAATAGAGAAAACTAAATGTTTTGACTTTGTCATTGGACTCAATATATGCAATACCATCAGGACAAAGTTTACGATAAATTTCTATTCCCTCTTTTTCACCTTTTTTGTGGGCTGAAATCAAGGATTTTCGAAATTCGTCAAAGGTTTTTGGATATTTATAAGGACCCAAGGTGACTTGGGTCAATTTATCATTCAGTCTCCTTCTGTTTGTTGTATTTTGTTTTGTGGCTCCTGCGGCCTTCAATCTATCTTCTGTCAAATGGTTACTTTGGATCTTTGAGAGTTTGTTAAGAAGATCAGATAAAACAGGCTGAGAATCCAAAGATTGAAGTGCATTTGTTTTACCTTGGAGATCACTTCTCAACCTTTCGTAGTAGTTTTTGTTTCCTGATTTAAAAGGGGACAAACACTGAAGGTGACAAATCTTTAAAATGAGCAAACATGGCTAACATATGGTAAGATAATGCTGAAAACAAAATTTCGGCAGTTTGATAACAGCCATATGTGACAAACTTCCCGCGTTTGCTTTGCTCTGTTGCTGCATTTTTTACAGCATGTATTCTTTTACTTTTTAATTTGAGGATTTGTCTCCAAATTCTCAAAATTGTAATCCCTTTGCTAGCACTTGTTTGCATTTTAATGGGATCAGAACAAGGCTCTAAGAAGGGTTGAAACAAAGCAATTACAGAGCGAATATAGAGAACAGTTCCCTTTGAAGCATCTATGTGAAGTTCTAATAAATCAGCAACTGACTCCTTAAAAATTTTCAGTGCAGAGTCTACATTTTGATCAAAATAAGCAGAAAACAAAAGATCATTATTAGAAAATCCTAATTTCTGACCTGAACCATCACACAGAGTTTTAAGTTCCTTTAAATGATCGATAGATGCTCTGCATGAGGAATTAAGCCCCGGGAAAAAGTCAAGGTTTAAAGTGGAATATTTCAAGCATTTTAAAAAAAGACGTAGACAATGGTCATAATCAAGGTATGCAATAGATGGCAATGGGCCAAAATATGGAGCAGCAAACTTTGTGACTCCTATACCAAGGGTTAGGTATTTAACTCCTAGTGTTAAAAGCTCACCGTTTGGAGTCATTAAGGCAACTGACGCAGCAAGCTGAAAGCCTGCTGAGTCAGTCGCGTGACCTATCAATTTGATAGGGTTACTTTTCAAATCACCGTTTTTGTCAAGAAAACAATTCTTACGAACTAGGTCCCACACTTTTAACAAGTGCTCTCCCTTGTAACCTTTGTTTGGTGTGGGCCAAACTAAATAAACAATAGGTTTGCTGTAAACACCAGACAGAGCTGAAAGATTGTGTACAGCAGCATCTTTGGATAACAAATTATCCTTTATAACTCTATCTACATATGATTTAAGGGCAGAATATTCATCCTCAAACTCCTTAGAAAGTACATCTTTAAGTAGAATTGATGAATTTTCCCATTCTGCACAGTCCGCATTAAATGACTCACCAATTAACTCAATTTCACCATCCTCGTTTAAGACAGGTGAAATGAAACGAAGCAGCCGAGCTTCATCTGTGGCATCTACCACAGGACCCCCTTCATAGAGAACTTCCGCACTTTCAAAGGTGTTGAAATTCAAACCAAGCTTTAATTTATCCAGTTTTACATGTGCTTTTGCACAAGTCTTTCCTGGAAGACCAAATATCTTTTGAAATAAAGAATAATTTGATTGCCCTAAATTGTTAATCAAATTAGAACCAATATCTTTAACAATGTCGCAAAATTTGTGGTTATTTTTTGATTTTAATTTACCAATCAAGTTTCTACAAACTTGATATTGAATAGACATTTTTTCATCAGGCTGCTGAAAAAGACTCACCATGTCAACAGCAAGTTTTGTTAAATCATTGTCATCGCAAGATTGCAATAACATATGCTCCCAGGATCTCTTTTCAAATTTACTACGTTTTTCCATTTTCTTAATTTCTTTTTTAAGATCCTTATTCTCTGTCTCAACTTTTTTCACATAGTCTTGGCGTTCAGACTTTGTTGAATAGCCATGCCTGAAACCTTTTCGACCAATTCTAGATTCTGATGTCAACAATGCAGCATTTTTACCTATGTTCATTAGGTCCTGTAAATAACTTTTATGAGATGCACAATTAATGCACGTGAAAGGATGTTTCCCATCAGATTGAGAAAACAGGAGACACGGAGGATCTAGACTCTTTAATGAACCATCCGAATTTATTGGGTTGTTGTTTTACCAGGAATATAAACAAGTCTAGATGATTTGTCTGATTCTCTACACAAATCATTATGCTCATCTGGGTGATTTTTTCTCCATTGAGCAAACTCAGAGCAAACCTTATGGTCTTTCAAACCTTCGCATATTTTCCAAAGTTTTTTTTCCCTAAACAGAGTTGTGGTTTTTTTTGTGCGAATGGTAGTGTTATCTCTGTACCTATCGACAAGATCTTTGTCCCAAATATGGTAACACGGGTGCTTTTTAAGTTTCTTTGAACTAGTTTCTTCAAAATACTCAGTCAAAATCAGATCAGATTTCTCAGTTTTCTGGGTTTTTGGATTAGGATATCCGACCTTAATCTCTGACATCCAGTTTAGCACTTTCTTGTGGTGAATTGTAGCTGCATGCTCATAAACCTGGCGGAAACCAGATAAATCTCTAGTTCCTAGATCAGTTGTTTTTTTCCCTAATGATATTAAAAATTTATTAAAAAATTCACAAACATCACATTTGAACAAAGCGTTATTTTTACTTGGCTCATTGACAACAGAAATTGTGGGAGTAAATCTCCTTCAGTTAGATCTTTTAAAAAGGAAGCTGCTACATTTCCAACTGGCACTGGAGTAAAAGAGGAACACAAAACACTTTTCAATCGTTGTTCTATTGGATTATCAGTGCATGTTGCTTTTAAGATCAATCTTTGTATTTTGTCACTCTGAGTATGTGATACTTTGAAAGTTTCTTCTAAAAGTGTTTCAAATGAATCATACTGACTTGGTAGATTTAAAGATGTTGCAGCTTTAAAATTTTCAAAATGACGAGAAAAAACCAGGTTGTTGTAATACTTTGATTCTTTGGATTTATCTCTAAATTTGAATTTTTTAGGCAAATAGTTTGAATCACTTTTCTCTGTGCAACTTTTCCCTGTAGAATTGAGATATTGAAGCAATGTTCTTTTTGCTTTTGAACCAGTTTTTGGTGGTTCAACAGTTTTTCGTGTTTCAAGCAGTTCAACATCTAGTTCATTTTTATCTGCAGGAGAACTCGTTTTGAATTCCTCTTGGGAATAATTCTCTAAGCTTACCATCATTAGGTCACTATCAATAAAGCTGCTGTTGGATTTATTGGTTATGTTGTTTGTAGAAGAAGTTATTTCTGAGGAATGGTTTTGCAAATCATTTAATTGAGTGATATCTTTATCAAATTCAATATTGGACTCAATACTTAACTTAGTTTCATCATCTTTTTGTACTGAAGAATTATCAAATTTTGGAACTGAAGAAGTTTCAAATAACTTTGAATGGGTTATGACCGAAACATGACACAAAACTTCTTCATTGTCCTGTTTATGGCATACTTCATTGTTTTTCTTCATGGATTCCTTGAAAACCGGTTCCTTTTTACCTTCATTTTTTAATTGAAAACCATGTAAAATATGTAAATGTTTTCCTTCATATTTTTTTTTAAACAAATTTGATTTATTATCAAGGCTATTTTTTAATAAGTTGCAAAAAATTTGATCATCGATATGAGTAACATCATAATATTTCATGTAAGATTTTTTTAAAACTTCTACTTTTACCCATTTTTTTTCTTTTGAAATAAGAGAAGCTTGAAACCATTTAAGAACGCTGTCAACTGTGGGTTCCATGACCTGAAATAGGAAATAAAAATTATCTATTTGTAGAGTTTTAACATTAGCTTAAGAGTTAATATAACCATAGATATAGACAGCCATTTAAGCTTGGTACTCGCGTATTAAAAGAAGTGGCATTTAACACTTGTCGCGCATGTCCAATGTTAGTCACGGACGTTTAACTTTTCTACTCACTGAGCTTTTTAGCAAAAAGAGATGGAGAAAGAGGGAAAAATTGAAACGAAATCGAAAATGAAAACCAAAAATTTCAAAAGAATTAATCTTTGAACCTTTTTTGATGTGTGTAACAATAAACGCGTACGCGACTAATGAGTGTACTCACTTGGGTGAATTTTTCTTAGTCGTGCGTGTCTAGTGTTAACAAAACCGACTAGTGTTAAACGCACTTGACTAGTGTTAACAACACTTTTTAAATATGTGAGTACCAAGCTTTAACCCTTTCCAAATTAAAATGTCCAATTAAAAAGTGGAAAGCTTGAAGTTACAATTTTCACTCAGTCAATAAATCCTGAAAAACACCAAAATACCCTGAAATGTCAACGCAATTCTGACCATAATTGTAATTAACTTGAAATAGACATTTTTACATAAGTGTTCGTTAATATCAAACACGTGATTGATACCAGGACAGTGTCTGCCTATTGTTATAGTAGGATATAAGCAAAAACAATGTTTCTCTTTTTCTCTTTCTGACCAATCTTCTTCCACATCCATGTCAATTTCATATCTTTGGACCCTTCTCTATTTCAATTATACCACACTTTAATTCAACACAAAAAGCAGTTTCGTATTGAAATATCGCCTTTGAAAACTGACTGGTCTATCAATAATTCAAAGCATGAAGACAACCACCAATAGTTACGTGGACGAAATAGTAATAGCCTGTAAAAAGCTTTTACTAATCACCACACACTAATTTAATAGTTCCCTCAAGAGGTTGTCTCCATACAATAAATCATCGAAAGACCAATCTGTCATCAAGACAGTATTTCACATGCAACAATAACACACTTTAATTCAAATTTTACCAAAAGTCAGTTTCATATTAAAAAATTGTCTTTGAAACTGACTGGTCTATCAATAATTCAAAGCATGAAGACAACCACCAATAGTTACGTGGACGAAATAGTAATAGCCTGTAATCAAGCTTTTACTAATCACCACACACTAATTTAATAGTTCCCTCAAGAGGTTGTCTCCATACAAAAAATCATTAAAAGACCAATCTGTGATCATGACAATTTTTGACATGCAACAATTACACCACAATTTGATTCAAAATTTACCAAAAGTCAGTTTCATATTAAAAAATTGTCTTTAAAACTGACTGGTCTATCAATAATTCAAAGCATGAAGACAACCACCAATAGTTACGTGGACGAAATAGTAATAGCCTGTAATCAAGCTTTTACTAATCACCACACACTAATTTAATAGTTCCCTCAAGAGGTTGTCTCCATACAAAAAATCATTAAAAGACCAATCTGTGATCAAGACAAAATTTTTACATGTAACAATTACACCCCAATTTGATTCAAAATTTACCAAAAGTCAGTTTCATATTAAAAAATTGTCTTTAAAAAAACTGACTGGTCTATCAATAATTCAAAAGCATGAAGACAACCACCAATAGTTACGTGGAGGACGAAATAGTAATAGCCTGTAATCAAGCTTTTATTAATCACCACACACTAATTTAATAGTTCCCTCAAGAGGTTGTCTCCATACAAAAAATCATTAAAAGACCAATCTGCGATCAAGACAATTTTTGACATGCAACAATTACACCACAATTTGATTCAAAATTTACCAAAAGTCAGTTTCATATTAAAAAATTATCTTTAAAACTGACTGGTCTATCAATAATTCAAAGCATGAAGACAACCACCAATAGTTACGTGGACGAAATAGTAATAGCCTGTAATCAAGCTTTTACTAATCACCACACACTAATTTAATAGTTCCCTCAAGAGGTTGTCTCCATACAAAAAATCATCGAAAGACCAATCTGTGATCAAGACAAAATTTTTACATGTAACAATTACACCCCAATTTGATTCAAAATTTACCAAAAGTCAGTTTCATATTAAAAAATGTCTTTAAAACTGACTGGTCTATCAATAATTCAAAGCATGAAGACAACCACCAATAGTTACGTGGACGAAATAGTAATAGCCTGTAAAAAAGCTTTTACTAATCACCACACACTAATTTAATAGTTCCCTCAAGAGGTTGTCTCCATACAAAAAATCATTAAAAGACCAATCTGTGATCAAGACAATTTTTAACATGCAACAATTACAATTTACCAAAAGTCAGTTTCATATTAAAATAGTGTCTTTGAAAACTGACTGGTCTATCAATTATTCAAAGCATGAAGACAACCACCAATAGTTACGTGGACGAAATAGTAATAGCCTGTTATCAAGCTTTTACTAATCACCACACACTAATTTAATAGTTCCCTCAGGAGGTTGTCTCCATACAAAAAATCATCGAAAGACCAATCTGTGATCAAGACAAAATTTTTACATGTAACAATTACACCCCAATTTGATTCAAAATTTACCAAAAGTCAGTTTCATATTAAAAAATGTCTTTAAAACTGACTGGTCTATCAATAATTCAAAGCATGAAGACAACCACCAATAGTTACGTGGACGAAATAGTAATAGCCTGTAAAAACAAGCTTTTTACTAATCACCACACACTAATTTAATAGTTCCCTCAAGAGGTTTGTCTCCATACAAAAAATCATTAAAAGACCAATCTGTGATCAAGACAATTTTTAACATGCAACAATTACAATTTACCAAAAGTCAGTTTCATATCAAAATAGTGTCTTTGAAAACTGACTGGTCTATCAATTATTCAAAGCATGAAGACAACCACCAATAGTTACGTGGACGAAATAGTAATAGCCTGTTATCAAGCTTTTACTAATCACCACACACTAATTTAATAGTTCCCTCAGGAGGTTGTCTCCATACAAAAAATCATCGAAAGACCAATCTGTGATCAAGACAATATTTTTACATGTAACAATTACACCAGACTTTGATTCAAAATTTACCAAAAGCCAGTTTCATATCAAAAAATTGTTTTTAAAATTGACTGGTCTATCAATAATTTAAAGCATGAAGACAACCACCAATAGTTACGTGGACGAAATAGTAATAGCCTGTAAAAAAGCTTTTACTAATCACCACACACTAATTTAATAGTTCCCTCAAGAGGTTGTCTCCATACAAAAAATCATTGAAAGACCAATCTGTGATCAAGACAATTTTTGACACGCAACAATTACAATTTACCAAAAGTCAGTTTCATATTGAAATAGTGTCTTTAAAATTGACTGGTCTATCAATAATTCAAAGCATGAAGACAACCACCAATAGTTACGTGGACGAAAAAGTAATAGCCTGTAAACAAGCTTTTACTCATCACCACACACTAATTTAATAGTTCCCTCAGAAGGTTGTCTCCATACAAAAAATCATTGAAAAACCAATCTGTGATCAAGACAAAATTTCACATTGGGATAATGAAAAAAGTTCATAGCTTCGCTGAATATCTGTTTTGCATACTCTTTCACACCTTGGCATTCCCCTAAGAGGTACATACCCCTTTTTAATATTATCCTCCCTCACAAAAGCTTTGAGGTTAAAACGGTCTATTGTCCCTCCTGAAATTACCAAAATATTGGTACTAATAGTCTTTTTAGCAAAAAAATATTGAAAAAGTTCCCTTTTTGACCTCCAACAGACGACGCTGCCTTTCCTTTATAAAATATGGCCTGTATGCACCCAGACGGTGACAATCGAACAACTTCGAACAAAAATCGCAATGGAACCAATCGAATGTATAATCCCACAAATCTCAATCGAATGGCTGATTCCTGGGTAATATTCGATTGTGTTCGATTGCGTTTAAGTAAGCTTAAATTGGTTCGATTGATAGTGAACTATGTTCGATTGTCGAATAATCTTATATTTCGTTTGGTTAGGTTCATGTTTGATGAGTTTGATTAAATTAAATTGGATGACGTTTTATTTCTAATAAAAATGTCACAGTGTCACAATATACGTGCATCTTGGTGCATTTCTACTTGACCTCCCCCTCCCTGTCACGTATGTATGCTTTCATTTGTTTTTTGTGGTACACTCCTCCTATGCCCCTGTAGAACAATTATCTCACATCTTTAATTCAAATTGATTGAATTTGATTAAGTTCAATGTGATCATCAAATCATTTAAATCATGAAGCATAATTCTGAAACTCCACTTTAATAATTCAAATTCGATTTGCTAAGAAACAACTTGAAACAACTTGAAACAAAAAGTTATAATCAGTTATATGTTAAGAAAATCAAAGAAAATAATACAGTTACCTTAATTTGTAAATCCCAGATTGGTCTTTTTGAATCTTAAGAATTTTTTAATACTTGATTGTGGTTTTATGGTTGCAAGCTTGGTTAGGATCTTTCCTCCAATTCTTGTATTTGTTGTATCTTCACAAAGGCGACCGCCTTCTTTGCAAAATGTGGTTGAAAAAGATGGCGGATTCGACTTTCGCGCTAGTGAAAGCCGAAAGAGAGCTGGAACCGAGTATTGATTTCAGAGAGGCAAACGCGCGCATTCGCGCGTGGTGATATATATTATGCTCAATATGCTATGTTATGTTATGCTATTATTGTATTATTCATCATAAGTGTATAATATCTAATATCTGTGCGGTTAGCATAAGCGTGATACTACAAGGCACTCACAATCTCTAGATTATATCAAAATAATAATAATGGGATTTCATTTCATAATAAGGATTTCATAGACAGTTTGCCCGCCGTACGCGCGGATAAGAAGAGAAGAAGTTGGGTTCATTTGGTTTCCAGCACAAGCCAGCAGCTGGCCGGGAGATGGAAGTTGGCAAGCCAGACAAATTTTCCAGGAGCACTCAGTTGGCAAGCCAGACAAAGAGGAGAAAATTTTTTCCAGGAGCACTTGAGAGAGGACCAATTCTCCAATTCCCAAGAGCACTAAATCATACCCAGAACAGATGTAAATTTCCAGGAGTCTTAATTTTCCTCTCGAACAGATAGCTTATTCCAGGAGTCTAACTCAATAAAAACAGTTCAATTTCCCAGGGAAATTCACCCCTCCGAACAGATATTTCGTACTCTCTAGCCGGCGGCTGCTCTTGCATCTTCGACTTTGATTGATCTGATTCTTTCAAATAGTGATCATTCCATGGACTGTCACCATTGTTTCATTAGTATTAAGAGAGGGGAATTAAAAGTTGAGCCCTAAGTTCATTGAGAGTAGGTCCTTCAAAAATTTCAGTGAAGAAATTTTCTTAGATAGGCTTTGGAACCTTGATTGGACAAATGTAATGAATGCGTCAAACGTTGAAGACGCTGCTGAAGCCTTTAATGAAAACGTCTTACAGGTTTAGAACACTCTAGCACCTGTCACTAAAAAAAGAGTGCGGGAGTCCAATCCTCAGTGGGTCACTAAGGAGCTCCTTGCCTCTATAAAATGTAGGGATTATTTGAAAAAAATTGCCTCAAGATCTAAAGATGAAAATGACTGGCTGAATTTCAAACAGCAAAGGAATTTTGTAGTAAATCTCAAAAATAGGTTGAAAAAACAATATTTTCAAAATGTCATTGATGAGAACAAAGATGACTCTAAAAAACTTTGGAAAACTTTGAATTCATTAATTCCAAATGACAAAAAGTCAAATACCACTACTCATTTTATCACTCACGAGGGAAAAGAGATCACCAAAAATAAGCAAATTGCTGAAACTTTTAACAAATTTTTCTCAACGGTTGGCTCTAAACTAGCAGCTGCTTTCACTTTTTCTGAAACCTCTCACATTTCTTCTAAATCTGTTTAAGATGAGTTTTTCTTTCATTTTGTCTCCCTTTCGACTGTTTCAAAAATTATCTCCGGGTTGAATAATGGGAAAGTGACAGGATTGGATGACATCTGCGTAAAGTCGCTCAAAGCAGGTTCTCCAATCTTGGCTTACTATCTAACCCACATATTCAATCTTTCTCTCAGATCAGGTTTTGTACCTAAGTGTTGGAAACGAAAACGAGTCACTCCTCTTTTTAAAAAGGGTGATGCTGATGACGTTAACAACTATAGACCCATTTCAATCCTTCCCATTCCCATGAAGGTTTTCGAAAAAATAGTTCCCCATTCCCATGAAGGTTTTCGAAAAAATAGTTCATTTCCAGGTCTCTGAATTTCTTGAAAAGAACAACATCATTAGTGAGTTTCAATCTGGCTTTAGAAATAAATGTTCCATGGTTGGTGATTGTAAATCCTCTTTTATGTTTGAAGGCAAGTATGGAGTCCCACCGGGTTCTGTACTTGGCCCGTTTTTATTTTTACTTTATATCAACGATATTTTTGATTGTATCCACCCAAAAACCTTTTGCCACCTTTATGCTGATGACACTGTAATAATACAAAGTGCTAAGAATCCAGAATCTCTCAAAGCTGGCTTGGAAATGCAGCTCGAATACCTGAGTGCTTGGTTTTATTGCAATAAATTATCTGTAAACACCACAAAAACTGAAGTGATTTTCTTTGGCAGAAAACAGAAAGTTAGTGAATGCAAGGATATGCCTCCTATATCTTTTCAAAACTGTCCAATCGAACCTAAGTCACATGTCAAATACCTTTGACGAAGGTCTACCCTGGGAAAAACATGCCGCTCTTGTTAGACAAAAAGCCTACTTAGGACTCAACAAAATCAAAAAGGTGAGCTCAACTCTGAATAATGATACGAAACAGTTATTGGTTAATACCTTGGTATATCCCCATTTGGGTTATTGCGTCAATACTTGGAGTAACACTCTATCACATGTTCGAAAACGTTTTGAATCACTGTCTAGACAGATGGATCGTGCTACTCCGATGAACAAATCATTTGAAAAGGTTGCAAACTATAGTACAGCTCTTATGACTTTTAAAGCTGTTCAAAATATATGTCCTTCTTATCTTTCTAAACGTTTTGTTCTTCGTGGTAATGGTGGTGGACCTGATGCCCAAGGTGTAAATATTAGAGCTGGATCAGAGAGGAAAATTCGTGTACAAAGAACAAGGAATAAGTTTGATTCGAAAACCTTTTTACACAATGCTACAAATATTTGGAACAATCTGCCCACTGATCTTCGCCAAACTAAATCTTTGGTTACATTCAAAGCCAAAGCGAAATCTCATTTTTTTCAATAATCAATAATTCTTTTTCCTTTTTCTGTTCTTTTTGGTATTCCTGTTTTAGTTACTGTTCTTGTTCTGTTCATAGTGGCCCTTCGTGGAAACATTCATTAGCTGCCTAAAAGCTATTGAATTTTTCGGAGCATGCCTGGTAAGTTAGAAATAATAGCTACTTTAGGGTTCAGTGGTTAACCCTAAAGTAGCTATTACCTCTATATCATCAGAATAATAGCCACTTTAGGGTTTTTATTTCTTCCAAAACAAGTAGTTTTTATCTCCTTTGAATAGGGTTGTCAAATATTTCATGAGTGACAGATCTTTTTACCGTTATAGAGCACCGAGAGAACAATAAGACTACCCGATTCATCATTGATGCGGTAGATACTAATGCTCTATTATTAAAAG
>NW_027104149.1:123622-131943 GCF_902728285.1 Clytia hemisphaerica
TGTGTCGTCTCTCTAGTGAATAAGAGTAGAGTTTTTATGGTATAACTCATTGCATTAAGCGTCAGTCAAACAAAAGTTTGTTTAGTATCTTAAATTTCAAGAACGTTTAGTTTAACTCAGTGGCCAAAACAAGATTTTTCGTATAATACAGAAAATGGATTTTACACGATAAACTAGCACTTGTTCTTGAAATTAGAGAACTTTAGCAACAGGACGGGAGATGGCGGGGAGGCGGTGTGACGTCATAAATTTGTCCGGTTGGATGTTCTGCGCATGCTCCGCTAGAAGAGGAAAACCCTTCTCCTCCGTCCTGTATTTGCAGTCGACCTCAAAACTAGCAGCTAGACGTAGTGAAAATGGCATAACAAAACGTGAGTGTTATTTGTCATGAATTATTTGAAAATTAGTTCATTTAACATTTCTTTTTAGTATAGATTAAGGCTTGATATATCTTTCAAATATATTGCCTCAATTTTGTGCTGTACATGTCATTTTCTTCTTTTGTATTTTGGCTTGTTTTGGTTATCTGATGCTGATCTCTTCCTGCCTGCAAAGATTATTTTTTTCATCAATGATTTATTCTACAAATTCTACAATATTTGCACTCGTTTTTTTTTAGGACTGCAATGAACTGGACTGAGCCACATGATGAAATGCTTTGTCGTGAGATAATCCTCGTGCAACCATTTGCCTACAAAACTGGCTCAAGAGAAAAGGGGCAAGCCTGGTCCAGGATTTCAGAAACATTGAATTCGATTGAACAACCAAAATTCAACGTATCTCAAAGATCTGTCAGGGAACACTTCTCGTTAATATTGACAAGGTTCAGAGCCAAATTTGCTGCAGAACGTGCTGATTCGGGTGCAAATCACGTGTTGAAACCATCAGAGGCATTGTTGGAGGATATTAATATAAGAATAATTGAATGTGAAAGTGAATTTGATGCTAAGTCGAAAGAAAAACAAAGTAAAGTGGAGTCTGAAAATCAGGCTATCAGTGATGCAAGAGCTAAAGCAATGGAAAATCTTTCAGAGACTTTGAAAAGAAAAAACAATGATGAAACTTGCAGTGCAAACACGAAAGGTAAACGTCAGCGATCAACTGGTAGTGAAACGTACAGTTATTTGAGAGAGAAATCTGAAAAAGACAATGAATTGAAAAAAGCACAAATTGAAATTCAGAGACTTGAGGCTCAAAATTTTCAGGCCTTGATTCAACAGCAACAAGCACAACAGGCTCAGCAACAACAAATGAACCAGCAAATGATGCAGATGCTTTTAACACAACAACAGGAACTTTTGAAAATTTATAGACAAAATATGTTTACAGATGAAGAATGATATTAGATTTGTTTTTTTCTTTCAAAAATAATGCTTATTTTTTGCTAGAAAGTATTTTATCGACCCTGAACTGGAAATGAAAAATGGCTACTCTGCTGTAGCAGCTGTGTGTCCTGAAAGTAGTTTTGAAAGCACGTTCAATCTTCTTACTCTGAAACACCTTATTTTAAAAGTTGAATATTCTGGCTTTTTATGATCAAATTTTAAAAATTGTTATATACTGTATAGAGGATTGTTTATTTTTAGAATATATTTATTGGTTGAATTGTACATAAAATTTTATACTTGAATTATACAAAGTTTAACTTATTGCATTGATCTATGAAAAACACAGACATTTCGTAAATGAAATTAATTGGCTTCAAAATTTTCAAAATTCCTGGTTATTCTCTCTTACTTTTTTAGACCTGTTTTTACAAAACTGATATTTTTTCTACAGCTTGCCAAATTCTCTCTGAAAACTCTTTGGTCACTTACTAAATTGAATTCCAATTGGAAATAGTAAAGTCATGAACAGTGATTTAGAAATTTTGGACATTTTTTAGGTGGGGAAGGCTAAGAGTATTTTGAGAAAAAGCTTTACAAGTTGAATTACTTTTGGTCACACACTCTTTTTTATAAGAACCAATAAATTTTTGCTCATTATGATCAGTTAAGTCTCAGAATTGTTCTAAAATTCCTTTCTTTTTAAGTACAAAGACAAGGGCACCTAGACAAAAGGTATATGACACTACAAGATTGACAAGTGATTCTAAAAACAGTTAATACTCTTTCACTCTGTAAAAATAAGAACTTTTTAATCATTTTTCAATTTTGTTGTGTGAGGGTTAAGTTTATACTGTACAATCTTCTTTTTCTTTAGTTAAAGTGTTAACACTCTTTTCTTAAGTATAAATTCCAAAATTAGGATTTAAGATAAAAATTTTCAAAAAATAATGACTAACTTTGATAAAATTTCACAAGTTAAAGATGATAACAATATCTGCATTAACACCACCTTTTTAATCACTGAAAATAGTTTTCCAAAGTAGGTTTTTCCACGTAGTTGAAGTATTTAGCAGTTGTGTTATCATACATTCTGGACACGATTCTTCAAAACGAACTGTTAAACATGGAGTTCCTCAGGGCTCTGTATTAGGACCACTACTCTTTCTAATTTACATAAACGACCTTCCTCAAGCTATATTGAATAGCGAAACCAACCTCTTTGCTGATGATACCTGCCTTCTTTCGTCTGACTCAAATTTGAATTCACTCGAAACCAAAGTGAACTCTGATCTAGTTAAACTTTCTTCTTGGCTTCGTGCGAATAAAATTTCTCTTAACACTGCGAAAACAGAGGTCATTTTGTTCAGAAGCAAACATAAATCTGTACCTTACTCTATGAATCTTTACCTTGAAGGACACGCCTTAAAATTCACAAAGCATGTCAAATATCTTGGTCTCATTCTAGATGAATTTCTAGCCTGGAATTTTCACTTTGATCATTTATCCACAAAGCTTAGAAGATCTAATGGTATTTTGTCCAAACTACGCCACTTTGTTCCACAACTAGTTCTCAAAACTTTATACTATGCTATGTTCCATTCTCATATGTCTTACGCAACAATTATCTGGGGACAAGGCCTTACTCAAAACACTCGAATAGGAAAATTACAAAAAAGATGTTTGCGTATTCTAACTTTTTCAGATTTTAATGCTGAGACTTCCCCTCTTTTTCAAAACCTTAAAATCCCAACTTTACCAAATACTGTTATCAATTCAATATTCAACTTGTACATCAAAACTCTATCTAATCTTTCTCCTGAAGCCGTTACAAACGTGTTAAACTACAAAACCCTGACACACATTTATCACACAAGAAATAGTTACCTGAAACTTTTAGAGCGCCCCAAGGCAAAAACACTCAACTTTGGATTGAGATCCATAAAATATCAATCACTTTTAATTTGGAACCAACTATTATTACATACAAAGACTGATCTTAGACCATTATCTGAATATACGATCAAAAAGAAGGTTAGAGACTTCCTTCACATCTAATCCTCTCGCATACCTTGAAAATGAAAGTTCATCTCTACAAAACCTTGAAATTCACATACAATGACAATTAATATTTTTCAGGTTTTTCAATAGTTGATGTCATATTTTTTTGTATGCATTATTATTTTTTCCTTTTTTTATTGTTTATTTATGGTTAGGTATACATTGTTAATTTCGCTTCGCGAAAGTATTACGATTATCTGATATTCCGATGGCGTATTGGCGGCCGCCCACGCTAAAGCTCTAAAGGAGCGGGCCAATATACCATCGGAGAGAAATAGTAGTCATCCATTGATGTGCCGACATAAGTTTAGCCCTCATTTTCGGGGCCGTGCTGAACGCTCAAAAATTGTTTTTTTGAGATCTGGCGCCTCAAAAAGACCGTCAAATCACTGTCGTTAGTTACCACGTCATGAGTATGTCGGCAAAAATTACAAACAACATGGCTGATGTAATTTTCAAAAAATGTGTGCTGTTATGGTTGTTTTTGGTTTCTTTTGATGGATTTTTTGTAGTTTAACTGTACTTATCACTCCCTGAATATTAGTTTTAGTATCCAGTGTAATTTCTGTATGTGCACCAACCATGGCGTTCTAAATTCAAAAAAGTTGATAATCATAACTTTAATTGTATTGGTTTGTTTTGATGGCTGATTTTTTATGCACTTTCTCAAATTTTATACATTCAAAGACCAAAGAAACTAAAGCAGGTATGTTCCTATGGGCTTAGGCTTTTATCAGTAACTTTCATGTTGTTTATCTATCTTAGACCGTCCTCCAAATATAACTGTTGTCCACCGGCCGACAACCGACAAACCGACTTCAGTGTTCCAGAACTGAAGTTGGATAAAATCTTTATTAAACTTCACAAAAGTGTTCATTGAGGGTTAGTATTCATTTTCTATAGCTTTAGTTTTTCTTTTAGTGTTATTATAGATGCTGATTATGACTTTTCTCTTCTTTCAGGCTTTTTTGTGTACAATGTTATTTCTATTTTGTTTTTGCTTCTGTGATCAGTTTAAAGAAGGAAAAATACTTATTTGAGTATTTCTACATGCCCTCCTTGTGAAAAGAATGATAATATTTTGCATGATTCCTTCTCCAAAAAGTTTTGTATTTGAATTTATTTCGTGAATAACCTTTTGAAGTTATTTCTGACCCAAATTTTGTCGGCCATGACACCTTCCCTGTCCAAATTGCACTCGGGCCCATTTTTCTAAAAAATTACGCGGTCAGGCGAAATTCCGTAATGTATTTCTTCCAGATGTTGAAAATTTTCCCGACCTTCAGAGCTTTAGCGTGTCGGAAGAAAATTTCTACATCGGGTGCCAGATTAGTATTACGATAGCCTTTCTGCGGCGGCGGCGGTGTCATCGGAAAAAAAATTAGAAAACGAAAGTACTCGATACGGTGGATGAAGTCACTAAATTTAATTTGTTTTTTTTTACCTTTCCTTGGTCACACTCACCATGCATAAATATTGTGGTCGTTTCAAAAAGAAAAATAATAAATATAAAACGTACAATTTTGAAACAATTCAAATATCATTAAGATTATTTGCTCATCTTCATTGTACTTTAAACAAACACTTTATTCTTTTATTATTTTTTTTATGAATTTTCTACTTGACATGCGTAAATGAAAAACAGAGAGTGGTTATTATGCGTTTAAAATAAAAAGGATTTGGTTGATAAGCGTAGTCAAATGATATGGACAATATACCTTTCGTCCTTTCGGATATTAATTCCTACAGAGTAAACAAAGGATGGCATAAAATGCGGGAACATTTTATTTATCATATAGGCATTTACCTTATAAGAATCTAATCAATAACTTTTGAAACACGGTGATATACCTTTCGGTAATTAGTTCTTACAAAGTCTAAACAAGGGACAGTGCACAATGGGAATGTTATTTTTCTTATAAGTATTTACTTTATAAGAATCTAATAAATAACTCTTGATAGACAGCCATATACCTTACGGTAATTAGTTTTTACAAAGTAAACAAGGGATGACGCACAATTTGAGCACATTTATTTTTCTTAAAAGCATTTACTTTATAAGAATCTAATCAATAACTCTTGATAGACAGCCATATACCTTTCGGTAATTAAATATTTCCCGTTTTCCAAAAGGGAAATATTTATTAAAACGGGCTTTCTCCGTCATAATAATAATTTCCCGTGTCAAAACGCCTTCCGTACGCCCTGACTGACGCTCGTTTTAGCACCTAAAGAAAGTCTACTTTATAAGAATCAAATCAATATCTCTTGATTGAAGGCAAATATGCCTTTCGGTAATTAGTTCTTACAAAGTAAACAAAGGATGGCGAAAAAGATGAGCATATTTATTTTTATTATAAGCATCTACTTTATAAGAATCAAATCAATAACTCTTGATTGAAGGCAATATGCCTTTCGGTAATTAGTTCTTACAAAGTAAACAAAGGATGGCGAAAAAGATGAGCATATTTATTTTTATTATAAGCATCTACTTTATAAGAATCAAATCAATAATTCTTGATTGAAGGCAATATATCTTTTGGAAATTAGTTATTAGAAAGTAAACAAAGGATGGCGAAAAAGATGAGCATATTTATTTTTATTATAAGCATCTACTTTATAAGAATCAAATCAATAACTCTTGATTGAAGGCAAATATGCCTTTCGGTAATTAGTTCTTACAAAGTAAACAAAGAATGGCGAAAAAGATGAGCATATTTATTTTTATTATAAGCATCTACTTTATAAGAATCAAATCAATAACTCTTGATTGAAGGCAATATGCCTTTCGGTAATTAGTTCTTACAGAGTAAACAAAGGATGGCGAAAAAGATGAGCATATTTATTTTTATTATAAGCATCTACTTTATAAGAATCAAATCAATAATTCTTGATTGAAGGCAATATATCTTTCGGTAATTAGTTATTAGAAAGTAAACAAAGGATGGATAAAAAGGTGAGCATATTTATTTTTATTATAAGCATCTACTTTATAAGAATCAAATCAATAACTCTTGATTGAAGGCAATATATCTTTTGGAAATTAGTTATTAGAAAGTAAACAAAGGATGGCGAAAAAGATGAGCATATCTATCTTTATTATAAGCATTTTCTTTATAAGAATCAAATCAATAACTCTTGATTGAAGGCAATATATCTTTCGGTAATTAGTTCTTACAAAGTAAACAAAGGATGGCGAAAAAGATGAGCATATTTATTTTTATTATAAGCATCTACTTTATAAGAATCAAATCATAACTCTTGATTGAAGGCAATATGGCCTTTCGGTAATTAGTTCTTACAAAGTAAACAAAGAATGGCGAAAAAGATGAGCATATTTATTTTTATTATAAGCATCTACTTTATAAGAATCAAATCAATAACTCTTGATTGAAGGCAATATGCCTTTCGGTAATTAGTTCTTACAAAGTAAACAAAGGATGGCGAAAAAGATGAGCATATTTATTTTTATTATAAGCATCTACTTTATAAGAATCAAATCAATAACTCTTGATTGAAGGCAATATATCTTTCGGAAATTAGTTATTAGAAAGTAAACAAAGGATGGCGAAAAAGATGAGCATATTTATTTTTATTATAAGCATCTACTTTATAAGAATCAAATCAATAACTCTTGATTGAAGGCAATATATCTTTTGGTAATTAGTTCTTACAAAGTAAACTAAGTATGGCGAAAAAGATGAGCATATTTATTTTTATTATAAGTGTCTACTTTATAAGAATCAAATCAATTTCAGAACTTTCGGCGTTTTCACTGTGATAACATGTGAGCGACAACTTCTCTTTTTGAGACGTGAGCGACCGTCTATCCCATGTCATCTCAAAAGTAAAGTTGAAACCAAGCTTTCTTCCAACTTAAATTTTATCGATAAAATGAATTTAAAATCTACACATGTGTAATCTTGCTTACTTAGGGATATAGGAAGCTCTGCGGGGCATTCTTAGCGACAGCTACTTGCTAGTATATGTCAATAATGACCTTCATTTTTAAGGAAATATTTAGTCGCATTTTTGCGAATCTTGTTAGTTTTTACAAAGTAAACAAGGGACGGCGCACAATTTGAGCATATTTACTTTTCTTATAAGCATTTACTTTATAAGAATCTAATCAATAACTCTTGAAACACGGTGATATACCCTTCGGTAATTAGTTTTTACAAAGTAAACAAGGGATGACGCACAATTTGAGCACATCTATTTTTCTTATAAGCATATACTTTATAAAAATCAAATCAATAACTTTTGATAGCTGGGGATATACTTTTAGGTAATTAGTTCTTACAAGGTAGACAGGGGACTACTGGTTGCAACAGTTTTAATATGGCTCAGCCTCGCTTATCCATCATAAAAAATGACCGTGTCCGCATCATTTCTCATGACTCGAACTAAACCTTTTTTCTAATCCACCTCGTAATTTTCTTAACAGCTTTTTCAGAGCTAGCATTTTAGCATACTTTTTGCAAATATTTGGCGAAATTTTCGACTTCAAGTCGTCTTGTTTTTATTCTGATTGTTAATGTTTAAATAGTTTTAATAACCCTTAAGATACCTCCCATAATGATATTCGACATGACCAGCTCACGCGACCAGGTGTTCATTCCATTTGATTAGACGGTACGTCTATTGGATGGACTCCTGGCCTGCATTCCTCCCCTAATTTATACAAACTTAAAATATGTAAATTTTTAATGATATGCAGGCGAATAAATTACTTTGAATTGAATTGAATTGAATACAAAATTGTGCGTGCATTGTGTAACAGTCCACATACAAGATACATCTTTCCAATAGGGCTCAACCCTAGTTTTAAGTTCTTTTTGTAATCCAGAAACTTAAAATAATTCACGATATCTCCAAAAACCCACTCAACAGAAACTCTGACAGAGCTCATGGATTTATTAAAGAGCGATTGAA
>NW_027104149.1:132481-396663 GCF_902728285.1 Clytia hemisphaerica
GTCCGCGGTGGTACCCGAAGAAAGTCATTTTTTTCAAATTTTGACGAATTTTTACAAATTTTCAAGCCTTTTCACCAAAACCTTTTCACGCCTTTCCAAAGCCTTTTCACGCCTTTCCAAAGCCTTTTAAATTAAAGGCTTTGGATGACTGATGGAGGGTGCTTGCTATGAGGGAGAGCAAGGCAGATGGTACCCAAAGCGGTCCGAAGGGCTGTGGGGGCTTGTAGAGGCCTCTCAATTGGTCTGACCGGGGGTGGTACCCAAAGGAGGTCATTTTTAATAATTTTTGCCGGCCTTTGACGACACTATGCGGACCTTTGAAGCACCCCCACTGGTGCAGGCATGTACCCTCTCATCCCCCCTGACCAGTGGGCACTGATTGGACTTCCCGGAACCCCAAGGGGCCGTCCACGGTGGTACCCAAATGAGGTCATTTTTCCCAATTTTCACCAATTTTCCAATTTTTCCCGGCTTTTGACGACGATTTGAGAAACTTTGAAGGACCCCCACTGGTTAAGGCGTGCACCCTCACATCCCCCCTGACCAGTGGGCACCGATTGAACTCCCTGGAACCCCGGCCGGGACCTCCAAGGGCCGTCCACGGTGGAACCCAAAGGAGGTCATTTTTTCCAATTTTGACAAATTTTCGCCTATTTTCAAGCCTTTCCAAGCCTTTTAAAGGCTTTGGGGTGGTGATGGAGGGTGCTGGCTTTGAGGGAGAGCAAGGCAGATGGTATCCAAAGGGGTTTGAAGGGCTATGGGGGGCTGTGGAGGGCGGTAGAGGCCTGAATTGGTCTCAGCGGCGATTTTTCCTGGTGAGATGGGGGTGTAACAGTCTCAATTGAGAAGGACATTTTTGGCAATTTTTGCCTGCTTTTGACGGCACTTTGAGGAACTTTGAAGGACCTCTAACGGTGCAGGCGTGTACTATCACATCCCCCTGACCAGTGAGCACCGATCAGACCCCCCAGCACACCAGCCGGGACCCCCAGGGGCCGTCCACGGTGGTACCCGAAGGAGGTCATTTCTTTTTCCAATTTTGACCAATTTTCAAGCCTTTCCGCCTTTCCAAGCCTTTTAAAGGCTTCGGATGACTGATGGAGGGTGCTGGCTTTGAGGGAAAGCAAGGCAGAGGGTATCCGAAGTGGTCCGAAGGGCTGTGGGGGCTGTAGAGGCCTCAATTGGTCCCACCGGGGCTGGTACCCAAAGGAGGTCATTTTCGGCAATTTTTGCCGGCTTTTGAAGACACTTTGAGGAACTTTGAAGGACCCTCACCGGTGCAGGCCTGTACCCTCACATCCCCCCTGATCAATGGGCACCGATTGAACCCACTGGAACCCCGACCAGGACCCCCAGGGGCCGTCCGCGCTGGTACCTAAAGGAGGTCATTTTTTTCCAATTTTGACCAATTTTCGCCAAGTTTCAAGCCTTTCCAAGCCTTTTAAAGGCTTTGGAGGACTGACGGAGGGTGCTTGCTTTGAGGGAGAGCAAAGCAGAGTGTATCCGAAGGAGACCGATAGGCTACGGGGGGCTGTGGAGGGCTGTAGAGGCCTCAATCGGTCCCACCGGGGAACTTTGCCTGACTATTTAGTCGGTCTCACCGGAGAACTTGACCCTCATCACACCCCAGCGCTCGGCCAGCAGTTAGCCCAGTGGTCCAAAGTTCACACACTGGGGATCCCCTGATCGAATCCGATCCGGTTCAGGTCTACTTGGAAATTTTTGACCAGGTTTTGATATTTTATGCTTTTTTGGTGTAGATTCCAAAAAAAGTGGTCCAAAGTCCTGAAAAGTTCACGGAAAGGCTGTAGAAGGGGTACCAGACCATCTCAGAGCCCCCGGTGTGATGGAAAGCAGTGCGACGTTTCTACAACTCGTGAACCACTTGGCGGTGGCGTACACCATCAACCAAGTTCAAAATATAAGGGACCGTAGTGCAGTGGTAGAGCATCCGGCTACGGTGCGCAAGGTTGTGGGTTCAACCCCCAGCCGGGTCATACCAAAGATTCCCAAAATGGTACTTGATGCCTCTCTGCTAGATGCTCAGCAATTAAGAGAAGGATCAAGGGTAAATGGAGCAATCCAGGGAGAAAGAGTGGCGCCCTCCCCTACCTTCGGGTAGACAGCTATCGAAAGAGGAGCCTTCGGGTCGCCTCCGACTGCGGTCGCAGACTTACTTACTTAAGTCCAAAATATACTCTGAGGAGTCCCTAATGAGCTCTGGGCCAAGTCAAGCTAGCGAAGGAATGACACCCCTGAAAAACTTCGCCAGCGCAAGGCTTGAAGTTGGCCCAGTGGTATAAGGCGTTGGGTTCATACCCTGAGTATCAGAGGTTTAATCCCAGTCCCGAAAAAAGGTGATCTAACAAAAACAGACAACTATAGAGGTATTGCACTATCGCAAATTGCTGCCAAAGTTTACAACCGTTGCATCCTAAATCGAATTCATCCTGTTATCGATAAGGTTCTCCGACCCAATCAAAATGGATTTCGTCAAGGCCGCTCGACCTCTGCTCATGTCCTTGCCCTCAGAAGAATCGTCGAAGAACTGAAAAACCACAAGAAAGAAGCCGTCATATCATTCATTGACTTTCGAAAAGCCTTTGACTCCGTTAATCGTTCAAGAATGTTTGAGATTCTTACCGCCTACGGAATTCCTGTTACTATCGTTAATGCCATTAAAATCTTATACAAAGACACAACCGCTTCAGTTGTCACTCCAGAGGGAGAAACCGAACCTTTCTACATTAAAACAAGTGTTCTACAAGGCGATCCGCTCGCACCCTTTCTTTTCGTCATAGTCTTGGATTACGCTCTTCGAACTTCGATTACTTCTAACTATGGTTTCACACTTAAACGTTGTCAAAGTCGTCGCTACCCAACTGAACGTCTCTCTGACTTAGATTACGCTGACGATATCGCTTTAATCGAGGACGAAATAATTGCTGCTCAAGAGTTGTTAACAGCTGTTGAAAAAGCCTGTCAAGACGTTGGTCTCTTTCTGAATGCACCAAAAACAAAATACATGCATATCAATCCCTCTTCGAACACACAATTAAACTCATCCGATGGATCCAAAATTGAACGAGTCGACGATTTTAAATATCTCGGGAGCTTCACTGACACCAACCACGACATGGAAGTACGTATCGCTCAAGCTTGGAGCGCCCTGCATTCCCTATCTAATGTTTGGAAAGCTTCCATTAAAAAATCTACAAAAACTGATGTATTTAAAGCCTGCGTAGATTCAATTCTCCTCTACGGATCCAAATCCTGGTGTCTCAATGTCAAACGAAGTAAACGACTTGATGGAGTTTATACTAAAATGCTAAGGCGTATATACAATATTTCTTGGCAACAACATGCTACGATCCAACAAATTTACGGCAATCTTCCCCGTATCACATCGGTTGTACGCCAACGGCGACTCAAACCTCACGGATGAATCAAGGCAAGGCAAGGCAAGGTATCAGAGGTTAAGTTTTCAAAGAATATATTAACCTCTGAAGACCAATAATAGGAATTTTATCGCGCATGTGTCAATCTAATCACTGTAGAAAGAATCAAAGATGAAGAGTAAATATTACCTTATTAATGTCTAGTAGACTGTATCAGTATGTAGTCTAGACTTTTTTTCAGTTGTGTTTTCAACGACGGGAATAAAAATATCAACTTTGAACTTCATCCAAGATCTTGGATGGTCGTCATGGTTACTTTTGTCTTCGTTGATTGCACGCTGAATAGAATCTCGATTCGTCGGCACAGCTTCGATATATGATTTCGACCTGTGCTTTTCACGGTATTGGGTTCACGCATTGGGGATCCCCAGTTCGAATCGGGTCAGGGTTACCTTTAAAATTTTAAAAGTTGACAGAAGGGCGCTACGGGACCGTAAATGACCCCCCTCTCCTAGCGCCGGACTGGGTGGGTCTCACGGCTTGAAACTTTCTGGAGACATCAAGCATATCGGAGGGGGAAAGCATGCCAAATCTTATCACCCGGCTACGGGCCGCGAAAGGTGCGCTGCAGGACCTTCCCGTAAGGACGATTGCCGGGCCGTACGGCGTGAGTGAGTTTGTTAAAGCAATGAAATAGTCAGTTTATCTAAGCGAAAAAAAAGTGAGTTTAACTGAGCGAAAAAATGAGTTTATCTATGCGAGAAAATGTGAATTTATCAAAGCGAAAAAAAGTGAGTTTAGCAAAGCGAAAAAAATGAGTTTATCTAAGCGAAAAAAATTATTTTATCTAAGCGAAAAAATGTGAATCTATCAAAGCGAAAAAAAGTTATTATCTGAGCGAAAAAAATGAGTTTATCTAAGCGAAAAAAATGAGTTTATCTAAGCGAAAAAAAAAGAGTTTATCCAAGCGAAAAATGTGAATCTATCAAAGCCAAAAAAAAGTTATTATCTAAGCGAAAAAAGTGAGTTTATCAAAGCGGAAAAAGTGAGTTTAACAAAGTGGAAAAAGTGAGTTTATCAAAGCGAGAAAATTGACTTTTATCTAAGCGAAAAAAATTAGTTTTTCTAAGCGAAAAAGTATTCCATTACTGAGCGAGAATTTCATTTTGACCGAAGCGAAAGCTAATTTATTGAAAGGCAAGATGATATAGTTTTGCAACATAAGGCGCATCATACTTTTGTCCTAATTCTAATGTATTAGCCTCCTTTTCGAAAATTTTCCACCCAGGCCATTTTTATTCCAGCCCTCCCCCCGCTTATTAATTTTTGAGAATTTTTCCACCCCCCCCCCTGCTTATTCCAAACCCCCCGGCTATTAGGTACCCGAGAGTATATGGACAAGATGCAGGTACCTTGGAAGAAGGAAAGTCATATCTTGTGAAAAACGTAAGGTTGAACTCGAGTCTGTTAAATGACGCGCCTTACGCGCCCACTCGCCTTACGCGCCCTACGCGCCTGAATTTCGACGCGCCTTTAAGTTTTGACGCACCTTCTTACGCACCTTATTATCGATGTGCCCTAAATTTTTGACGCGCCTTACTAACTTGCCTTATTACCGACGCGCCCTGAGGTTAAGTATCAGTAGATAACTCAGGACGGCGGACGAATTTTTGAAGCCTTCGTTCGCGCTACGGCACTTTTCTACAGGCTAACCCGAAAGCTAGGCAGACATACCCCGGGCAAAAATATCGGATTTGCTCTAGAACGAGAACCTGAACGGAAACGTGTTCTAGAGCAAACCCGATATTTAACCTCGCTATTAGTTCTTTTCAAAGCAAGTAAGGAATTGTGTTTAATGTCAGCATATTTATTTTTCTTATAAGCATCTTCTTTATAAGAAACCAATCAATAACTTTTGATTTGAGGGGATTAGGCTTTCGGTAGATTAGATTATTTGTGTGTATAAAATAAGGTAGTGTGCATCCAGGGTGTAATTTTTTAATTTAATTTTCTTGGTTTATCACCTGGTTTTCGATTTTCATTCAGAATTCAGGATGCAGCACGTGCGTACCACGTCCATTTTCCAAATTTTGCAATTTCATATTACATCCCTAAGGCTAAAAATAGCAAGGATAATATTTCCTTTTCCTTTTTCACTGAAATAATATCTATCCATTGAAATAAACCCCTTTTTAGTCTATTTTAGATATTTTCCGTCCAAGATCTGATCAACCCATTTTATTAGGCACCTAAGAGTAAATTCACGTGAAACAATTCTGAAATTTGGTCCGTGAATTAATCAATTGTAAGACGATACTATAATCCCAAGTACACCACAATCAATTACATTTTTAAACTAGCATTAACTATCGCTATAAATGCCCCCATAGCCCTGAATTTATGATAATTTAATAAGGAATGCTACTTTTAGCCTGAGTAATCGCCCTACCGTTACACTCTTATTTATTTATAAGCATAACGCTTATAAGCACAATTTAGCTAAAATTTGGATAATAATAAGGCATAATCAATTAAGTATGAACTCGCAAGAAAATAACACACTGAGAATTCAACCAGAAAATGAAATATTGATAAAACCATGTGTCATTGAGTCTATAAATAAATTTTTACGAAGTCTTTTTGATAAATATGATAAATGATAAAGAAATAAAATCACTTCTGTCTCATAGAGAATGCTAAAAATTTTGGATTAGAAATCAGAAAAAATGAAATGAACCGCCGTTGTTGTCGTCTTTTTTTCTAAATAATATTTTGCAGAACATTCGCCTTTCACGTGCCGGGGGGCAATAAAAATCACGTCAAAATTTACAAAAAATTTAAGGTAGTAATACTGTAAGACACGTCAAAAATTTAGGGCGCGTTGATAATAAGGCGCGTAAGGCGCGTCATTTAACAGACTCTTTGAACTCCTACAATGTTGGAAGTGTATACATCAATACAACAACTTACTTACTTACTTGCAGCTTTAGCCGGATCATCATTGCGACGACAGTCGGCGATCAACGTTTGGATGATCATGTCCTCCTTTCTTCTTCAAAGCATCTTTATAAAATCGATCTTTGGTGACATTAAGCTTCTTTATAACTTTGTCTTCGAGTGACTCCATTGGACGACCTTGTTTTGTTCTTTTGTTGTCATTAAACAAAAGTCTCTTTGTCAGCGAATTATTTTGTTGGCGAGCTAAGTGTCCCAGGTAGCTGGTTTGTTGTTTAAGGACGAAGCTTTGAATGTCAGAGGTTTTGCATCTTTGAAGAATCTCATGATTGGTCAACATGTATCTAAACTCTTCACGTTTGCATCCGTTTCTCACAAGTTTTCTTAACATTGAAACGTAGATTGAATTGATCCTTTGCATTTGTACCTCTGATAAGTTCCAAGTCTGGCATGAGTATGTGAGACGACTTCTAACAAGCGAGTTGAAGATCATTACTCTTGTGCTTAGATGGATCTTGAAGTTTGTAAGCTTCTTTATAATTTCGTAAAACTGGGCTTGTGCGATATTGATTCGTAGGTCAATCTCGGCATCTCCCGTAGACGGCTCGTCGTATTTTACTTCATCACCAAGATACCTGAACACCTTGACATTTTCGATTGGTATATTTTCGAGAGAAACGATAGACTCAGGATAGACAGAATCAAAGTCTTTTTCGATATATTTGAAATTAAAAATCATTGTTTTAGTCTTTTTAATATTGTGCAATCCAAATTTGTTGAATAATGAATGGAGAATATTTAGGGCTTTTTCAAGATCGTGAACATTTTCAAGAAAAAGTTCAATATCGTCAGCATATCCTGACCAATTCACATAATGATCACCTTGATATCCAGACCTTCTTTGTTCACGTGTACATGCAGTCGGACGTATTCTGTATTTTAGTTTAACAAATTGGATATTCTCTTGAGCACATTTTTGTTCGAACACCCGCATGACATAGTCCATAAATAGATTATAGAGAGGAGGAGATTCTGGACCACCTTGTCTGACTCCAGTCGTTAGGTTGAATATATCTTCCGGTGTTTCCGATAGAGCAGTAGTTGTGTGCGAATAGACAGCCTCCAGAATTTGAAAGAGTGTGTTATCGGCATTAGGAGGAAACCTTTGTTGGATGGATTTGAATAGCCAACTTCTCACGACATGATCAAAAGCTGAGCTGAGGTCGACGAACAAAACAAATGCAGGCTTTTTCATCATATCGGTTATTTGCTGTATTCCTTTCGTCACGAAAATACCGTCAGAGGTTCCTCTTCCCGAACGAAAGCCTTGTTGTTGGTCGAGTAGGGTCTGGTCGTACCAGCCTTTCAGTCTATTTAAGATAGTGATAACAAGAATTTTACACATAATGGTTCCAATCTGAAGCCCTCGATATGTTTTAGGATCTGTTGGACTTCCTTTGGATGCACCTTTCCACAAACAAACAAGTTTCGAATGTGTCCAGTTGATCGGAATGATTCTGGTTTCCCAAACAGCACAGAATATTTTGTAGATTTCATCTAACATTTCTTCCGAGTTCACAGAGTACTTTAGAAATTCAGGAGGGATGTCAGTAGAAGCTTTTCCATTTTTTAACGATACCAATATATTTTTAATTTCTTCGATGGTCGGTGGGCTCTGATCAAGATCGAAATGATGTGAGGTTTGTAAGTCTCTAATGAATTGCGGTGATTCTTTTAATTCATGAGGCGTTTCGTTTGGAGGGGCAACGTTGAAATGTTTAGAGAAATGTTCTTTCAGTTTTTGTGGTTCACATTTACCAGTGTTTTTTAATGATTTAAAGGAAGAATCGTTATTTTTCATGAGACGGAATATTTCTTCGGTTTGACGACGGGTTGCGTGGCTGTTGATTTGTTCAGCTTCACGATGGAGACGGCTATTTCTGAGATATCTCACATGTTTTTTGATTTTCTTGGTCAAGAGTTTGTAAGTATTAGAATCTTTTGGTTCTTTCGATCGAATATCAAGTAGTTCGTTGAGTCGTTCATCATCGTGAAATTTGGTTGATGTATCTATTGCTTTCAGTTTTTCTGGTAAGATTTCGTTGGCTGAATCAGAGATAACGTTTATCAGGTTTTGTGACCTTGATGATGCATCAACATTTTCATTTTTGGTATTTATAATCTGTTCATTTATTCTGGCAGAGAATCTTGTACGAATATTTGGATCTAAAAGGTTTTTTCAGATCAAGTCTCTTTTTGGGCGGGGTAGGGTTTTTGCAATATCGTTTTCTTGCGTTTCTGGTGGAAGGAGCGTACATAGTAGCTTTTATAAGGCGGTGATCAGTTTCGACATCAAAACCATTGTAGACACGACAATCTGTCATAAACTGTTGAACATATTGTTCGGTTAAAATATAGTCAAGTATTTTTCGGGTTTTATGGTCGTTACTGTGCCAAGTGTAGCGATGGAACAGACGGTGTTTGAAAAACGTCGAAGAAATACTGAGTTTCTCAGCTTGGCATAATTGTTTGAGTCGCTGGCCATTATCATTACAGTTTCGATCTATTATTACATTTGTGTTTCCGCTGAAATTACTTTTGAATTTTGCAACATTGGTTGTGGCGTTGAAGTCTCCAGCAATAATCAGTTTTTGGTGTTTCTGTTGCTTTTTGCTGGCTTTCTTGAGATCGGAGTAGAATTTGTTCTTTTGCTCATCTGTACCGTCACAGTCTGTGGGCGAATAAACATTTACAACACGAAGGTTGAAACCATGTATTTTAAGGTTGACTCCCATAATAAGTGGAGTGTTGAAATCTGGGGCTTCAATTTCGGTAAACTTATCAATTCTAATCAATATACCGACACCAGCTTCACGTTTTCGTTTGTAGCCCGACCAATGGAATTCATATTTTTCTCCAGTGTCAAGTTCAATTAATTTACTATCGACACCTTTCCATCTGACTTCTTGAAGTAAAATAAATTGTAGGCCTGTTTTTGACATTTCTTTGGCGACCGTATATATTTTGGCTTCGTCATCGTTTTCTTTCCCGGTACGAATATTAAGTGATCCAAAGCTCCATTCGCAGTATTGATGAAATTTTTTGGTGTTTTTCTTTTTGTAATTTTTTTGTTGGTTCATTTTGAAGAAGTGATTTAAGTCGTAGAGATGAGAAGCAAAGGATTTGCTTTGTAGGGTATGAAGGACAGTAAGGTACTCTTTCGCTCGGTGATAGATTCACTTGGTAGCTGTACTAAGGCTTCCTTGAAGCGAGATTGGTGAGTTAAGCCGCGCTGGACACCATCCCAGAATTTGACCTCCACGGTAACAGAAAGAGAATTTAGCTTCAACGAAATTATTTCACTGCATCAGAAGTCACTATCCTTGCCAAAATTGTTGGTATTGGTTCGATCAACTTGCATTGTGATGTGTAATGCTAAATTTTTTGCACCACCAGATACTGATGAATTTCAGTGTCAAAAAGAATAATGTAAATTCTTAATGCTTTAGAAAATTACAGAAAGTTTTGCAGTGTCACTCTCATTGTCGCAGATATTGAAAGCAATGCCAAATCAACCCTGTTCTTCAACATGGATCAAGTCATGAAGCTTAAGAATATGTAGATTTTCCATTTGTTTAAATTGGATTGGCAAAACATCTTTTACAATTCCAAGACATTATAGAAATCTCATTTGATTTTGTCTCTAAATCAGTTTTGAAAGTATTGATTGTTACTAACTTTATCGCAGTTTTGGGCGAGGGCGTGAAATTATGGTTAGTGGCGGTAGACAAGAAGACCGCCCTCGACAAGTCCTCTCGTGCATGTTGTTGTACCCAGACCCCACGTGTTCTTCCTTCTTGGACCCACTCAGTATTCGGTCGTGTTTTCTTTTGAGTATTTTTTTAGAAGTTTTAAATTTTCGTTTTGCTCGCACACAATCACATTTCATAATGCCAAGCAGATCCACATCGTCGAAGAAGAACACAATGCCCGACAACGAACGCTCCACCAACGATTGGGGAAAACTCACAGTAACGGAGCTAAAGAACAAACTAAAACACTTAAAGCTCCCCGAAGAAGGAAGAAAATCAGACCTTCAACAACGACTATTCAATCACTTTCACCCCCCCCCCATCAAACCCCACCAACGCTAATATTCAACTGGCCGACATCTTGCACGAATTCCAGACCTTACGCACGGAGGTCAATTCACTCAAAAACAAGCAAACATCCCAACCATCGCCATCACCCTCATCATCTCAATTAGTAGACCCCTGTATCACTTCCATCGAAAACCCGACACAAAAACACGGCACTTTCGTGAATAGTAATGACCCTGTAGCACCGGACCAAAACATTAGTCAGCAATTTATTTCAGGCGAACAACAAGAACAACAAGAACAGCCATTCGACTTCCAGCAAACAAATACACAACAACATCATCAACATGGGCTTCAAGGTATGTTTACACAAAATAACCCATACCCCCCCAGGTATAAAAGCTGCCATCCTAACAAAAATTAGGAAGGGCGAATATATAGACTTTGATGATATCCTGCCCCCTCCACCATCCACCAACAACTCCACCGAACTGCTTGGTTTATAGCTTGATACCAACAACAACCTCCTCCTTAAAACGAATCAAACCAAAACTAAAATATGGGACTACCCCTCTTGGATATGTACCTGGAATCTCTATTATCAAGCGACACTACATTACCACCCGGGAATGCACTTTAAGCTTTTCAGTTACTTCAAAATCATGTAATCATGTAATCAACATTAGTACGTAAACACAGGTTCGATTGTGTGTACTCGTACGACAAATCCCAACGTCAAACACTAGCCGCACAACATGCTTTACCAACTGACCTTTGCACCGCATCCTGGACAAATATCAACGAGGAGCTATTCAATACCTACCTACGTGACAACTTACTTCCCTCCTGTTACCATTACTTGACGTCAACTAGAGCACACGCATTTTTCACAGCTCAACATTTTTTCAAGAAAATCTCAAAAATCCTCAAAAAACAACATTTTTGACTATTTTAAACGGAAATCTCATTCATATCCATCATAATGAAGAGAATTCTTCGGAGCAGTCGAACAGTCACACCTTCACCATTGCATTCACCATCATCATTGGAAGAATTGAGTGCAAGCTCACAAGATCTGGAGACTTGTACACCATCACGATGTATCACCGACAGGAAAAAAGATCGACTCAAATGCACCGAGTGCGAGAGAAGTGTTCACTATTCGTGTTCTGAACTTCCTCCATACTACATCCAGCTGATTGTTGGAAAGACGAAAGGAATAAAGTTCATTTGCGTGAACTGCGTGACTATGACCAAGAATATTGGTGCATATACTTCCCCAAACCAAAAGGTGAAATCTCTGCAGAGGGACGTGGCAAATTGTGAAAACATTATCAAGGTCAAAGCTGAGAAAGAAGCAGAGCTTCTGAAGAAGTTCAAAGCAGACAAAATTGCGGCCGATGCCAGAGAAAAAGAACTCGCTGACCTCAAAAAGAAACTGGACAACAATCCAGCACTCCACACTTTGGAATACGTTGAACAAAAGATTGAAACCAACATGGAGAAATTCAAGCACAGTATGCAAGAACTTATCAAAACAGAAATGAAGACATTGTCGGAAAAGTCTTACGCTGACGCTACAAAGACCTCTGAGGTATCTGCCAAGCAAACAACTATCAGAGAAGCTATTAGGGATGCATGGCGTGTAGAAGAAGCAGAAGAAAATGACAAAATCAAAAGATCTCGCAACGTCGTCATCCATGGCTTAGCAGAACAAGAACAAGAAGATGACAGTTCATGGGCCGAAGGTCTTGTTAAAGACACTCACACACGCGCTACTATCAAACGTGTCAGTCGCCTCGGAAAACCATCCCAGGAAAAGAAGCGCCCTTTATTAATCTGTCTATCTAGCGAAAAGGAAAAATTTTCACTTCTCGGAAACCTTCCTTCTCTCAAGGGCATCCAAAAATACAAGACAACGAGTATAACTGAAGATCTAACACCAGATGAAAGAAAGAACGTAAGGGAACTATCGTTCAAAGCTAAAACTAGAAATGAGAATGATAACTCTGATATCTATAAATGGAGAGTTCGAGGGGACTCAAAAAACGGATTCGACATCATCAAGGTCAAAATCAGATCCCAAACAAAGAAGACAGACACGAAGAATGTAGTATTCGCCAAGAATCTTACTCAAACGAAAACAATCGGAGAACAATAATTCAAGAAAACCATAACGTAAATCAAGTAGATGATGTTGAAATAAAGATCAACGAAATCAGGATCTTTTATTGCAACGCCGACACGCTAACACCTGAGAAGAAGCGACAACTGGTGCTTGATGTAGAGAAACATCATCCCCACATCATTGCGATATGTGAGGTGAAACCAAAGCACGGTGGACTGCGAGAGCTACACGAACACGAGCTTAAACATTATAAATGTGTCAGTCATACGAACATGACCACTGGCATCGGTCGCGGGATAATTATTCTTGCTCATTCATCGATCAAACATTTGGTCACCGATGTCAACCAATCAATGAACCAAGTCAATTTCAATGAAGTATCTACAATCGAAATTCGTCTATCCGGAAACGATCTCCTGGTCTTCTCCTGTATCTATCGCTCCCCTACGAACAATGACACGTCAGCTGAAAATAACAACAAGTTGAATCATCTAATCAAAGATATCGCATCAAACAACAAATACTCTCATAAATGCTTTGTCGGGGACTTTAACTTCCCAACAATCAATTGGAAAAATTGGACGACGCCACATCTCGAGGAAAGTAAAGAAGAAAGATTTCTTGATGCCCTTCGCGACTCCTTTCTCCACCAAAGTGTAGAAGAACCAACCAGATGCCGTGGGACTGACGACCCATCTTTAGTCGATCTCATTCTAACAGGTGAAGCTAACCAAGCTCTATGTCTAGAGTATCTCAGTCCTTTGTGTTTAAGCGATCATAGTTGCTTGACCTTCAGTATCAAATGTGATGCTGTATTGAAACCTAAATCAGAAAGATACAAGTACGAGGACGCAGACTTTGAAGCAATGAAACAAGATCTCAACTCTGATGATTGGTACAAGCAATTCCCGGAGATGGCTAATTCTAAGTCAACCGAGGAGCTTTGGCAGCTTTTCCGAAAGAAGATTTTGGATATACGAAACCGTTTTGTACCCATAAAGATCATCGGTGGTCAAAACTGGAAGAAGAAAGGTAAAATACCTATTGGAGTTCAACTTCGGAAAGAAATAGCAGAGAAGAGACGCCTCCATCGGAAATGGATGAAATCATCGCCCGAAGAAAAAGAATACAATCGAGCAAAATACACCCCTGTAAGAAACAGAGTGAGCAAATTGATGAGACAAGCTCACAGGAACTACGAACAAAGAATTTGTGATAACGCAAAGACCAAACCGAAGATCTTCTGGTCACATGTGCGTAACAAGATGAAATCTTCTAGTACAGTTTCATCACTACTTGAATCACCAAATGTCAAAACCTCGTTAAAGCATGAAGATCACGAAAAAGCTAATATACTTCAACGACAGTTCTGCAGTGTATTCACAAAAGAAGCAGTAGGTGAGCTTCCTGCATTTGAAAAGAGAACTGATTCATCCATCGGAGATATTCATATCTCTGAGGAGATGGTACAGAATCAATTGAAAGAGCTCAACCATAATAAGTCATTCGGTCCAGACGAAATACACCCTAGGATACTAGCGGAATTATCTGACTATCTGTCTCTACCCTTGGCTGTAATCATGAACAAATCTTTAGTTGAAGGCTCATTACCACAAGATTGGAAGGTGGCACATGTCACACCTATCTACAAAAACAAGGGACCTCAGAATTTGGCAGTCAATTATCGACCTGTTAGTTTGACATCGGTAGTGTGCAAATTAATGGAATCAATACTGAGGAAACACATCATGAAGCACCTTTCTGATCATAATCTTTTATCGAACAAACAATATGGCTTCATTAACAACCGTTCAACCGTGACACAGCTTTTGTACTATCTGGATAAATGTTATGAGAGCATCTCTAAAGGAAACGTTGTTGATAGTGTCTACTTCGATTTTGCGAAGGCTTTCGACACTGTACCCCACCGTCGACTATGCAAGAAACTATCAGCATATGGCATCAACGGTTCAATCTTAAAATGGATAACGTCATTTCTAACAGGTCGAACTCAATCAGTAAAAGTGAACCAGTCCTTCTCGACTACAGACCCTGTAGTGAGTGGTATTCCACAGGGTAGTGTACTGGGACCAATACTGTTCGTGCTATACATCAATGATCTTCCTGAAAAGGTCATCTCATGGATCCTACTGTTTGCTGATGATACCAAAATCTTCAAAGAAGTCAACTGCATCGAAGACTCTGTTTCCCTTCAGAATGATATAGACACACTTGTAGAATGGTCGAAAGACTGGCTATTACTATTCCATCCTGAAAAGTGTCACGTTCTGACGCTAGGAAAGTTTGGAAACATCAAACATGCTCATCCATATTCCCTAGATGGACGCCAATTGGAACACGTCTTTGAAGAAAAAGATCTTGGAATCCTCATTGACTCAGAACTTACATTTGAAGAACACATTGCAAAGCAAGTCAAAAAAGCAAACGCGATACTTGGCATAATCAATCGAGGATTTGTAAATATGAGTACAAGTACATTTAAAACATTGTATTGTGCGTTTGTTCGCCCGCATCTGGAGTACGCTCAGTCAGTATGGTCTCCGTTTCTACGTAAACACGTAAATCTGATTGAAGGAGTACAAAGACGGGCAACAAAACTTGTTCAAAAATGTCGTAATATGTCTTATGAAGAACGATTGCGTGAATTAGATCTTCCTACGCTCGAGTTTAGAAGACACTTTTGTGACATGGTCCAACTTTACAAGCACATCAACTATTACGAAAAAGATACCATCCCAAACAAGATAGCCCGTCGAACGCGACCAAACAGAAGGCACAACTTTGAGATGATTCCAAACTTTGGAAGCGATGGACTCCGTGGTGTACAAACGAATTCCTTCTTTTATCGAACTATACCAACCTGGAATAAATTGCCAAAAGATGTCGCTGAGGCAAAGACAGTCAAAGTCTTCAAAGAAAGACTCAACACTGCATGGAGTAAACACCCGAAAAGATTCAACACAAGACAATTGTAAAATACGTATAATCACGATCAGTTCCAGAGGCCCTCGTGCGCCTAGAACTTTGTTACATTATAATAATAATAATAATTACTCATCGTTCGGTCATTTTGCATCTTCATGTTCCTATAAATTTACAGAGCACCAGAAACAAAATTGCCATACCTCGAAAATTTAACAAGGGACATTAAATCAATTGCCTCAAAGTACGAGACAAGTCCAATCTGGATTGGGGGCGATTGGAATCTACCTGATATTGACTGGTCAACAAACTCAATCGTCAGTCACAATTACTCAAAACAAATCAACGAAACAGCAATTAAAATGGTCTATGACTGTAACCTTGACCAAATCATTTTCACTTTCCGACAAGAATAACCAATAACCTTGATATAATATTGACAAATAACTCTTCACTCCTGTCAGATGTGAGGGATTTCCCAGGGATAAGTGATCACACTGCTATTGGTGTAATAGACGTTATGTGCCATCCTATCAGGCAGCGCTCAATTAAAATAACAGTCCATGTATGGAGTAAAGCGAACATTCCATTACTGAAAGAAGACCTAAAAACAACATTTGCACTATTCTGTGCTAAACATGAGAATGGAGATTTTGCTATTGACACGGTATGGGGCAAGTTTAAAGACATTATCAACGAAACCATGAGAAAGATACTAACCAAAACTCTACGTCAAAGATTCAGCCAGCCATGGGTAAATCGAAAGTGTAGAAGATTATCCCGCTTTTTTTTTAGGGTGTATTACAAAACGTGGTGCATTTTCACAAATTTTATTTCTTCTTAATTTCCACAAAATTTTTTTTTCTCCTGCTTTGATTACCTTTTGGAAAACTATTTTCCACTACAATAATCCAAATAGTTGAAAAATTTTTGAAAATTTTCAATTCTTATGGTGTGCTCTAGAAAGTTTTTATGTCGGACGGACATTTGGTAAATCATAGATGGGTTCTGATGGAAACTTCAAATACCTGTAACTGCATTAGATCATAAGTTAACATCACTAACAGTTTCGAATTGTTCAATGGTTACTTCTGTCGCAATCAAGATTTCGCCGAAAATGCTGCTTCTTATTACAATGTCCGTCCGACATAATAAAAGACACCTACAATATTTTTTATAGAACGAAAAAAACATGTGCATGTCTTACCACTACTCTGAGCTATCAACTAATAGGGCTTAAAATACGTCTTCAAACATCAATTTTTCTAAAGGAAACTCAAATCAATGCTATTTTCGATTAAATTTATAATGTCTGTCCGACATAAATATCAAAATGCCATGTATGTTAGTCCTCTGACGGTCAATAGCTCGATTCAGGTATCACTTAAGCTCTTTTATTCATATCGAGTATTAACCCTTAACCCTTTTTACTTCATTTCGTCCTTAGTAAAGATTTTATCAGCTTTTCCTCTGTGTAAAAGTGTCTGTCCGACACTGAAAAAAAGAATAATTACACACTGAAATTTACTTCTGGTGCTGCAAATATTACTTTTGATATTAGTATGTCGCACTTTTGTAAATCCTAATGTTAAAAAATATGTATAAGTGTAGGCCCGCGTAACTCTTTAAACTAATCCTGCCCTTAAGGGCTCTGACCATAGTAAGAAAATTGATTTTAGTATCTGAACATAAAAGTTATGTTTTAGATTCTCTAACACTTTTAACAAAGAATTGCCTTTATAAATTGCTTTTTAATCAAACCCCTTAAGAGTAATTAAGAACTTAATTGCCAAAATGACGTTATGAACTTTAAAAAGACGTTAATAATATGTTGCATCACCTTCTTTT
Organism: Clytia hemisphaerica; assembly: GCF_902728285.1. NCBI lineage: Eukaryota > Metazoa > Cnidaria > Hydrozoa > Leptothecata > Clytiidae > Clytia > Clytia hemisphaerica. Next base: position 149,854 of record NW_027104149.1, read on the forward strand.
ATAAAAAGTGCTAAGTTTTAATGGGTAATTAACCTTTTTGTTTCAAACTTTTTTCAAACTGTCCGCAAAGAATTGGACTATTTTAAATTTTGCGGAAAATTTTTCTAAAAAGATGTGTCAAAAGTTAGTTTTTTTAAGCAAAATCCATATGAAAAATTGATGAAAAACCACTATTTTGAAGATTTCGAGACAAAGAAACATTTACAAAAAAATTTTCCGCAAAAATTTTTATTGTTCGGTAAAAGATACACCATCTACTGCGAAAATTTTTTCAAAATGTTTTTTCTTCGCCGAAACTAAGCTCTTCAAAGTTGAAATACTCTTCCTCGCAAAAGTCTTAATTTTCTTCTTCATCAAATTTTTTCAATGCAATCTTTAAATTTTCAGATTCAGGAATAGTTTGTCTAACAGAAAATGTATAACATGCCATAGTTTTGTGGGTTACATCAGTCAGAAAACACATTTTAAACACGGCAATTATGAAAAATTCACTATGGTCAGAGCCCTTAAATTCAACAAAAAATTTCTGTGTCCGTCCGACCGACATAAAAACCTCTTTTGTATGTATGCTACTTATCAAATCAGATACAATGCGAATAAACTTTTCGAATATTATTTTCAAAACACACGTCACAAACTTGCGAAATTATTCTATTGCACGTGTAAAAACTCTTCCTTAAACGCGAGTGATATACTTTTCGAACGTTTTTAAGTTTCGAACGTTCGAATAGTCTAAAATTGTCGTGATTTATTCGCAAGAATGATAGCATACATGATCATTTGAAGACAAACTGCAACGGAAATCGGTCACAAAAATGGGGCGTCCAAGAAAAGCTAATCCGACAAGAAATGCTGAACGATGTAAGAAATACAGAGAAAAAGATCTAGAAGCTTCCAGAGCGAACGATGCATTGGGGAAAAGATTGGCAAGGCTGAGAGCAAAACAAGATCTTGAAAAACGTAAGGCGACGCTTAAAAAAGAAGCTGCAGCCAAAAGGGAGAGAAGACTACAAAAAAATTTATTACTTGAACAAAACGGTATTTTCTTTCTTTATTCTCAAATTCTTTGTTTTATCTTTTTTAAGTAAATAACTGAATGCAATAAGAGTCTCCCCCTTGGATACCAGGCTAGCAAAAACCAATTCGAAATCAAAATTGAAAATGAAGATTCCTCAGGAAGCAAGAATCTTTTTTCCATCTCGGATACAAAATAAACTTAACTATCTTGTACATTTAGAACAATCAAGTGCCAGCAACGTCAACGACACAACCGACACGACTCAACCACCGCCACCGCCATCTTCACCGCCGCCATCCACCAACAATAATACAGTAGACCCTGAAACTCCAGCCAACCAGCCATCGACCTCATCTTCTTCCATTAATTCGGCATTTAAGCACCGTAGCACAAAATATCGTTCTTTATCACAAGCTGAAAAGAGCCTGCCGCATAGCCCACGAAAAAGAAACGAGATTGTACAGCTGATGGCCTCAAAGCATTTGAAAATCAAGTTTAACAAAAAAGGAGGTCGCATGAAACAAACATTGCTGAAGGCTGAAGAGGAGTGGCTATTAACCTTCTTGGACCGTCCGGACATCTCCCGCCAAACGCCAGGCCGAAAGGACAATGTTTACATTGGGAAGGTTAATGGTAAAAGGGAGTATGCGCAAAAAAGATACCTTCAGTGGACAATAAGAGAGCTACTTGACATCGTGAATGGGAATAGCGAAGTTGAAGGAAGCCCGACGTTTCAGGAAGATTTCCAAAGGGATTTGACATTTAGACAGCTGTACGATTTCCTGAAAAAGCGCAAACAGTACAAGTTTTCGAATCAAACTCCTCACGAATCCTGTACGTGTGAAATTTGTGAAAACATTCGCCTCCTCGTAACGGCTGTTAATAGGAAAATGAAAAACATCGACGCAAGATTACCATCAACCGTAAACGACCTGATAGCTGAATTTACATGCCAAAACGCCGGTGAAAATTGCATGAAAAGTCTTTGTGAAGACTGTCCAACAGTCAAAATCAACGAAGAAGATTTCTTGGATCAAGACTCCGCATCGGCAAAATCAACCAATGACGACAACTCAGACAGTGAGACGGAGGAAGATGATGATATCACGTTTTATCAGTGGGTGAACGTAGATGGAAAAGCTGCCAAAACACAGAAGTCCGTCACTTTTGACGAAATCAGAGAAGTCATAGTCTCCAGAATTGAAGAACTGAAGCTTTCTATGTTTATGAAAATAGCTTTTAGTTTTTATGTCGGACAAACATTTTGTAATTCGTTTCATATAGAATTTGGGTAGTTCATAATATAAAAAAACACAAGCAAATAGTTTCAATTCATGTCTCAAAGTTCCGGTGTGTTTTGTTTAGCCTGCAAAAATATTTAGTGAGAATAACACCAACTTCTCTGATACTGATAGTTTTTATGTCGGACGGACATTATTCTTTGATTTGAATTTAAAAAAGGTCTGTTCACTTTCACAATTTGGAATTTTGAAGACAGTTTTCGAATATTAGGAAGATTGGTTAAAAACTCTAAAGGCAATAATTTAAGAACATCGATTTTTTTGTCGCAAAATGTCCGTCCGACATGTCCGTCCGACATAAAAAAATGACTTGCCTGTCCAATCCAATAACTTTGATTAATCCATGGCGATAATAACCTAATTTCTTCCATCCTCTAAACAATATACGAATCTTGATAAATCCCAAAAATTGAGTCGGTGCATCTATTTTTGAGATAGCAATGCAAGATTTCATCAAAAAGTAGAAAATCAGTGTTTCTATCGTGTCCGTCCGACATGAAAAACATTTTTGCACAAAAAAAATATTCATGTGCTGATATTTCTGTTTTCTTTTTACTTTCATAAAATATAGCACAAGACAAAACTTTGGCCTTAGTTACCTTTGAGTTCACTTTTAATAGGTTGGCAAAGTATCGATTTGTCCGTCCGACATAAAAACTAGTTTCGTAACAGACGTAACAGACGTTTCTAAAGAAACGCCTATACAAACGCGCAAAACGAACACGACTCGAATCAGATTGGTCCAGGTTTCGAAATGTTGTCAATGAGTGCCGGAAACAGTGTCGTAAAGCACATGACAAGTACATCAATGAAAACATCCTAGAATCATCTGACACCAAGCGATTTTACAAGTATATCAAATATAAACAAAAAGACAATATCACAGTTGCCCCATTAAAGAAGAATGGGAGTCTTATCATCGACGATCAGAAAAAAGCAAATATCCTTAACGAACAGTATTGTAGTGTTTTCTCTATTCGTAACAAAGATATACCACCCATTAGATCGCCAACTGTTGAGAATTCAATGTCCGAGATCGAAATAAACAAAAGTGGTGTCGAAGCGCTACTTAACCGGCTTAATCCACAGAAAGCAACAGGACCGGATAGCATATCATCAAGATTCCTAAAGGAATTTTCAGCTGAGATTTCTTCACCCCTCACAATGATATTCAAACTGTCCCTCAAATCAGGTACCCTTCCCAAAGACTGGTCGCATGCATTTATTGTACCTGTGTACAAAGGGGGTAACAAAGATAAGAACCAGGCTGAAAATTATCGACCAGTTTCACTCACATCGATTTGTTGCAAGTGCCTGGAACATATTATTTATAGCAATGTAATGACACACCTTAATGATAATAATGTATTGAGTGACTTCCAACATGGTTTCAGAGAAAAACGCTCATGTATGAGTCAAATTTTAACCACCGTCAATGACTTTGCTAGGAACCTTAATGATAAGAAACAAACAGACTCTATCTTACTGGACTTTAGCGAGGCATTTGACAAAGTTAACCACTTCAAACTTTGTCTAAAGGCATCACACTATGGTATTCGAGGCACCACACTTAAATGGATAAAAGCATTCCTATCAAACAGAACGCAACAAGTTTTATTAAACGGGAAATCCTCAGATACGGCTAACGTTTTGTCTGGTGTACCCCAAGGCACCGTACTTGGACCACTACTATTCTTGATTTACATCAACGACATGCCATCATACGTTAAATCTAACATTCGCCTATTTGCAGATGACGCTTACTTGTATCGCATAATTGATAGTATTGGTGACCAAATCACACTTCAAGATGACCTCACAGCACTTCAGCAATGGGAGACACTATGGGATATGGAATTTCACCCTCAAAAGTGCAAACATCTCCCAATTACAAATAAAACCAAACCCATAGAAAGCACATGTTCTATCCATCAAACAGAGCTTGAGAAAGTATCTAACGCCAAATACCTTGGAGTAACCCTGAACAATAAGCTCAAGTGGAACACTCATATTGACACAATATGCAAAAAGGCAAATCAAAAGAGATCTTTTCTTCAAAAGAACCTGAGGAATTGTTCACGTAAAATCAAAGCGAAAGCATTCAATACATATGTTAGACCTATCCTGTCCTATGGGGCCCCCCTAGCGGTTTGCGTGAATGCGTGAATGGGCTTTTTTGGTTGCGTGAATACGTGAAAATTGAAAAAAGATTGCGTGAATGCGTGAATTAAAAAAACTTGCGTGAACATGAAAATCCATTTTCTATTGCGTGAATGCGTAAATCTGCCCTGTTTTTTACGTGAACTCGGGGAATTTCCCTTTTCACCCAGTTTGCAGAACGTGGCACGTTTGTTCGAGATTTTGAGTGCAGCACTCGCCAAAAGTCGAGTGCGAGTATAGTTTAGTCAGGCCTCACCACAAATTTTTAATTCAAAGAAATATTTAATACCCATGATACAGACTTTTGAGAACCGCATTTCTAGGCAAAATCAGTCTGAAATGGAGTCGTATTTAAGCACATCAGAGTGTGAAAATAGAAATTTTCCCCTGTCGGTGCAAACCATGGTTGCGCCTCCCTTAGTCACTATGTTTTCGGCCCCTCCACCTTAGGAAATCAAGACGCGAGCCCTAATTAAAATTTTTGTTTGCTCGCTTCGCTCGCAACAAATGCTCGTCCTTTTACTTCATTTTGCAAACTATCAAGCGATAGCACCTCGCCTCTTAACGAATTTAGACTACATTCTTTTTCAATGGTGTTAAAGATAGCATTTTTAGCCAAACGCGAGGTGACAGAAATGCAAAAAATTTCCTCTCTGCGAAAACCATGATGGTTGCGCCTCCTTACCCCTTAGCTAAGCATTATGGTGTCACCCTGGAGTTTGTTTGACCTATTTTTTATAATGATTAAGATATTTCTTGTACAAAAATTCTAAACGACAGTGAAATGTTAGAAGAATCATATATTTTGCGTGATGGCATATGATTAAAGTTAAAAACTTACGTAGCGCTTTAAGCTAATGTGCTTATAATCAGGTGTACAGGAAAAAATCACTACTGAGTTAAGTTTTTCTCAAGTGCATGACCAGATCCGGTCGAAAAATATCTCGAGTGTAGCAGCCTTGCCATTTTGGTTCCACTGGGCAGGGCCGGCGAAACCGGGGGGGGGGGGGGGGCTAGGGGGGCTATAGCCCCCCCCCCACTTTTTTGCAAAAAAAAAGGGAGAGAGAGAGAAAGAGAGGGTGAGAGAAAAAAGAAAAAGAAGAAACGTGGTAACGTTTCTCAAAAACACAGCTGGGTTGACGTTTTTTAAAAACAACAATCTTGCTTTGCTCCACATTCATAAAAATCTAACGGATAAACTTGATGAAGTTGGTAGAGAGTTTGTGTAGACTCGAGAGAATCGCTTTAATTACTTTGGACAATTTCAATCTTTGATTACTGTATGCTTACTGCCTGTTAAAAGCATACTTTAAATCTAATTTTAGTTATTATGTAGTAGTATATTCTTTGGCGATTATCAGTATAAAAAGACACCTAACTTCTTTGATTTTTTAATTCCAATAGCTTCATAAAAATTAAATTTAGGCCGATTCTAAGCTAATGTAGAGTACCATAATTTCAAAAATTTTCCCGCCCGTCGGCCCCAACCATTGTGGGGCCTCCTTAGTCACTATATCATTTAGCCCCCTCACTTTTAAAACCGGTTCGCCGGCCCTGCTGGGGGGCCTCGTATACGAGGGCATTCTACCATTTATATATAGTGGATTGTAATGTCTAACGTCTGTCCCACTCTCGACTACTTAACAAAAACAAACGACTTCTCTGATAATTCAAACTCTGCAAACTGGCTTTTCACCAAAATTTGTAGAAATGTTTCACAATTTCCCCGATTTTTCCGAATGAATGCGTGAATTGCGAAATTTTTTGGCGTGAATGCGTGAATTTAGGGTCCGCTGGGGGGGCCTCTCCTATGCATCTCCAGTGTGGAACCCAGTATCGAGCCAAACCTTATGTGATAATATTGAAATGGTCCAACGTAAAGGAGCCCGCTTTGTTTTCTCGAATTGGTCATGGGATGCTAGTCCTACTAGAATGTTGAATGATCTAAAATAGAAAACTTTGGAACACCAAAGAAAAGTTGATCCTGTTGCTGTATTTCATGACATAAGACCAGGAAAGTTGGAAATGCAGAGAATTCTCCCAAAACAAGTTCGTGATAGTGTTAAATACCAGCCAATACACGGCAGAGTAATAGCATACAGAGATTCTTTTCTGCCCATAACTGTTAAATGGGGGAATGAGTTGCCAAAAGAAGTACTGAATATTGAAAATAGGAGTGAATTTAAAATCGAAATTTCGTCTTATTTTGACAGAAACTAGATCATATGGTATTTTTTTTTCCTTGTGTATCAGCCTCTTGTGTTTCCTTAATCACTAACACCAGGTTGCCTTGGCCCTAGTTCAAGCTCGTTTAACACTAATTCCCAGGTCAGCATCAATTTACATTCTTGAAGCCTTTTCCAATTAACTCTTACTCAACACAAGGAGTAATTTCTAGTATAATTTCTAGCATTTCTAACTTTTAGTGATTTATTTCCATATATTTTTATTTATTTAATTTATCTTACCTTTTTATTTTGCATGAAGCTAATGAAACTTCCTATTTTGTTGCAAGTTTAGGTTAGCCTCCACCCATGTTTTTATTCTCACTAATTTTAAATTCTTTGCCTTTGTTCACCTTACTCTTTCTTACATCACTTATTTTGAAGCCTTTCTCTCTGAAACCATAAAAATATTTTAAATGTTTATAGCTATTTATCTAATTTATTTAACTCATTTAGTACTTATTTTTGACTTGTACTTCTCATCACCGCCAACTTACATTTTCAGCTTGAGGATTCAACTTAATTTCAACTCCTAGTTTTCACTACCGCCCTGCCTTCACATTTTGGTATTCTCAGTACCAAGCCATTATGTTAAGCTTTGTGTCAATATTCTCAGCCTTTAGTTCTCAACTTTACTACTTATCCTCGGTTTGATATGAGCTTTTTCTTTAGGAATTTTATATTATAAATTATTTTTGAATAAAGAACCAAATATTTTATTTTAACTCATTTCCATTTATATTTTTTTGTTAAATGTTTTTATATGTAGGGAGAACGAACATGTATGTTCTGTTACTACTTAAATATATAGATAGATAGATAAACCAAACACCCACGCAACCATGAAGCAAAATCCTTACGTTTATGTAGCCGACAAAACTTTTCGGAATAACAACAACAACCAAGCACTACAACAACCCTCTTCATAATGGCCCAGCACCGGACCAAACAACACACCACCTTCCAAAATAACTCCTCTAGCACGCAACTCTGCAAGCGATATAACCACTATGGATCCTGCAATCTTCCTGGGTGCAGATACGCCCATATGTGCAATAAATGTTTCACCCTCGGCCACCCAGGATCAAGGTGCCAAGCTTCATCCTCAGCAACCCGTACATCATTCAGACCTTTATCCGACTAATTCTCTACCAGAAGGTTTCGTCACACCTGTAAATATTAAAAACTTTTCTTCCGCTCTACTAGATCACCCAGATCAAGAAACTTGTAAATATTTGATTGATGGCCTCACTTACGGCTTTGATATTGGTTACACTGGTCCACATTCTGCATCAAAACCAAAAAACTTAAAATCATCATTAGAACACACAGACGCCGTCACCATAGCAGTCTGTAAAGAGTTAAAACATAAACACACCTACAACCTCCAATTCCTAATCTACACTTCTCACCACTCGGTTCAAGGGAAAAAAAAGGATGGGACACGACGACTGATCATGGATCTCTCACAACCAACAGGTGAATCGATAAACGAGGGCATTGACAAAGAGGACTTTACAGTAAAGTATGCGAACTTCGACCAAGCTACAGAACTTTTTTTTAATTCAGGAAAGAACTGTCTCATGACAAAGATAGACATTCAACGCGCATTCCACCTTCTCCCTGTTCAACCATCTCAGTGAGTATTGCTCGGCATCCATTGAAGAGACATGTACTTTGTTGACACTCGTCTACCCTTCGGGCTACGCTCATCGCCAGCCATCTTCAATTCTTTTGCGGACACTGGATCCTGCAGAACAAATACAAACTCCAGGACTCTACACACTACTCTGACGATTTTCTATTCGTCCACGAACCTTCACTACAAAAGGCTCGACTTGAGGTCCAGACCACACTGTCCGCCTTCCAACATTTAGGAATTCCCACCACTGACGACAAGACTGAAGGTCCTGCATGCTAATTAACATTCCTAGGTATCGAAATCGACTCTTCGAAACAGATCATTCGAATACCCAACGACAAATATTCTGAACTCATGGAAAGTTTACCATTTTGGATTTCGCGTAGAAAATGTACAAAAAAGGAACTGCTATCATTCATTGGGAAACTATCATTTGTTTGTAAAGTTGTTCGACCAGGTCGCATCTTCCTACGCAGGCTAATTGAATTTCAACTTCCGTGGAAAAACTCCACCATCATATTACCTTGAATAGCAAAGCCCGTGCAGACATTCAATGGTGGATCGACTTTCTCCCAACGTGGAATAAAACATCTATCATCTCAAATCCTTTTACCATACTATCCAGTGACATTAAACTTCATACAGACGCATCCAACATAGGACTTGGTGCAATTTATCGGAACGCCTGTGGATATCACCCTGAAGAGCCAGAATTTTTGCACGCCATCCGGGTCTCCAGGGTTGGCGTAGACCGGAACAACATCATGTGGTTGCAGATCTTGCTTTTCGATTTCTAAAGATGATTTAAAAATCATTAGCCATGTAAAATTAAAGTAGCTAAGAATTGTTGTCCTTTTGATCAAATTAACCATTTCAAAAACGGAATTAATCTCAGTTTAGGCCGTTGTTAAAATGATCTCTAACAGCCATTGTTTGAACTTTTATACATTCGAATATCTTACACACCCTTCTCCTCAATGTCAACTCGTTTATTTATTCCAACTTATTCAAATTATTAACGAAAAGGCATTTAGTGATTTAGTTAGCTAGACAAAGAGAATTAATTCACGAGGCATACCATAAACACCTGTGGAAATACAAAGTTCCTTTCTTTCGTTTTTGTGGCCGCCAGATGGTGCCAAATTTCTTGGAGCAGGAGCAACAGGTCTGTTGAAAAAACAGGAGGGACAACGACGTCTGTTGGACCAACAGAAGGAACAACGACGTCTGTTGGACCAGAAGGAGGAGCAACAACGTCTGTTAGAAAAGCAGAGGGAACGAGGTCTGTTGGACCAACAGAAGGAACAACGACGTCTGTTGAACCGGCAGGAGGAATAACGACGTCTGTTGAACCGGCAGGAGGAACAACGTCTGTTGAACCGACAGGAGGAACAACGACGTCTATTGAACTGGCAGGAGGAACAATGACGTCTGTTGAACCGGCAGGAGGGATAATGACGTCTGTTGGAAAAGCAGGAGGAACAAGGTCTGTTGAACCAGACGGAGGAACAACGACGTCTGTTGAACCAGCATCAGAAACGACGACGTTTGTTGGACCAGCAGTCGGTGTGTTTTCTCGTTCTTGTTCTTCAAGGTATCCTGAATATTTTATTTCATAATCATAATAACAACTAGACATGATACTTTTCTAGAATTTCATGTTTCCCGTCATTTATTTTTTGTCAACGAATTGGGGCTTTAAAGAATGACCTAATGTATCTTGATTGAAAGTGGAAAACGAATGCTCAAAAGTCTAGATATGATTAATCTGCAATGAATTAGAAAACAAGGTATGCAGAGATGTTGGTCAGATATAATCAAGATTATTTTTCGATGTAACTAAAGTAGTAAAAACAAAATATCAACTAGCCTTTAAAAGCCGTCTTAACCACACTCTTTATCATTTCCCCCATGTTTTTCTTCCCTTTAACATTTGACTCAGTGTGGAAGAATTCCTCAGCAAATCCAGGCGTACAATAACTCTCCATTGTCACATATTTCTCAGGCTTATGGATTAAAATACAAATTGCATTGTACTTTTCTTTTTCATGCAGATTGAGAAGCTATAAATTTGAGAAAAAAAATCTAATAAGTATGTAATAGTTATCGGACAGTTGCGAGTACAATATGACAAATATTTTACGAGTTCCGAGATTTTTCCGTACAATATTTCGTACATATACGGAAAGTCCGGAACGAGTTAAATATTTCCATATTGTAAGAGCAAATGTCTGATAACTGACTCAAAAAATACACTTTTTGTGTTGGAAAAAAAGCACAGGGCAGTTTTGTAGCAAAGTGACGTTAGATTGCTGCTACCCCTACAATGCAACAACATCTTTTCGTCAATTTATATTTTGTACATGTAAAATACAAGATATATTGTACTCTTTTTAACCAATCAGATTGCAGATATTTTTTGGATCGCCGATAAACAATTGTACGGATGAGCTCCTTTTATTTTAAACTTTGATATTTTTTATAATAGTAACAAAAGGTAACCAAAAAATGTACTATTTTTTTAAATAAAACCTACTCTTCCATAAATGATTTTTTTTTGCATGGTAGGGTCGACTTCACCCCCGGTCACCCATTTATCAAGCGTCTTGCCTTTGCGCAAAATTGCCTCTCCACAAGTGGAACAGTATTTGCTAGCCACTTCATTTAGTGCTTCGCAGCTTCTCACTGCATTTCTGATGATAAAATAAAAGGTTTATCATTAACATTTCACAACAGTAGGGTATTTAATTAATTCCTACGAATTTTATGTATTTTAGATTTTGCTTTATACCTTCATTTTTTTTTCGTGCTTAAGGTCTTGCTTTTTCAAGGCTTTTCGTTTCAAGCCATTTGCTTGATTTTTTACGGCACCTAGGAAAAATAAAGTTAACCTCAGTTGCAATTTATTAGACTAGATAATTTCTTTTTTTTAATATGGAAAATAAAATACTGTACTGTAATTCTGTATTATGTTTTAGAATGACTTACTTAAAAAAATACTAGTTAATATAATGACAGTCAGTTTTTCCAGTCCGTTTTGTTCATGTCAATTCAGTCAGTATATTGTCAGCACAAATGTCAGTAAATTCATGTCCATCGTCATCTCTGTAAAATAAAATTTATTTACTTTAAGAACTTAAAATTGGTTTAAAATCTGTTATAATTTCTGAAATCTAAAGCTCAGATTGTTCTTAATTTGTTCTTAGGTTTTAGCCAAATTTCAGCCTCGTGTTCTTAAAAAAAAATTATAAAAAAGCGTGTAAGTCAAAACAAAACAGTAACATTTAGCTAAGGTCAATATTTTGGCCATAAAAGGCCAGCTGAAGTGGCAATAACTTTCTTGGACAAACAAATTTGTAATCTATGTAGTCACAGTGGGTTCTAGGTCCCACCGAAAGAATGAGCAGCATTATCTGAAACCCTACCTAATATTCTGAATGCTTGATCCCACATAAAACGAGTCTTCCCGACTCCCCAAGCCAATTGTGTGGACCCCTTAATTAACTATAAAAGTTATTCCTAAAGATTAGACCAATTCTGATCTTTTTCTTAAACAAGAGAGCATGAAATAGCAAATTGAAAGAATTTTATTATCTCTAAAAATACAACAGGATCAGGAACGATATACAAGATACACTTTTCTTGTTCGAATTTTAAAATTAAATCAGCTTACTATTCTAAGGACTCTTTTATCTGAAATGATGTAAAAGTGTAAAAAAATAGTAAATAAAACAAACTAGATATTGAATTGGATTATGACAGTGCTTTTATTTCAGCTGAACATTGAAAAAGTACTACAATGAATGAAAAAAATAAATAGAAAAGGTTTGCAAAAAGCAGACCCATAGTGTCTTTCAGGATGTTCCCCCATGCCTACAATCAAAATATTCCATCCCCCTCCTCGTTTTTCACCACCCTAGCTTCAAAAAAAACCCTTTGGCCTCAAAACCCATCCACCCTGAATCCAAGGGGTTGCAGAGGGGGAGGGGGCACTATGAGACCAAACCGAAAAATGTGAACAAACATGAAAACAACTAGCCTCAAAATGTGCAGCTCTCTAAGCATTAGACATTTTCAACTCATAAGACTGCTAACATTAGTTGGAGCTTCAGTAATTCATTTGGAACCTTCTTAGAGCATTAACCACAACATTTCTGCAAAATGTCAATCACTCCTTCCTCAGGTTTATCCATGAAAGACTGTTGTCATACATTTAAAGTTTAATGAATGCTTAAAAATCTTTGCTCCTTTTTTTAAAGATACATTAATTATGAGGTATCTAAATACCTAAATATTATGGGTTAAAATGAAATAAAAACATAAAAGAAAAGGGGATCCCTTTTACTTCACCCCAGGAAATTCCCCAAAAGTTCAGTCCTCTCTTTTGGGGATTTTCTGAAAGTCCAAAGCCCCCAGGAAAAAATGTAGGATGAAATTGGTTATCTTTTCTATCTTAATGTTTTGCAATTCTGCAAAAGTCCATCAACAGCCGATCAACCATTTCATACCAGACAGTCCTACTCCTCAAAATGATGGATATTTTTTTCCAATGCCTAATCCAATAAGCAGTAAAACACTTTTCATAAATTTGATTATGTTGCAAAATTTGCTTGTATCAAGCCAGATCGAACCCTAAAAAGTCAATCGAACCAATCAAATATTGCCTAGAATTTAGCTGTTTGATTGAGATTTCTGTCAATAAATTGTGTACGATATATACAATCTGTTTCAATCCAACCAGATTGAGATCATCTTGTGATAGTTATCATTGATTAATTCAGCATTGTTGTCCAATCGGGATACACTTTAATGCTAACGTTTATATTCAAATGAAAAAGGGGAAAAATTGTGTGAAAAGAGGAAGCTATTAAAGAAACCTCAAAAAGAATAATTAATAATTTCTACTCTAACTTTTGACCCGAGGATTTAAAAAATTTTCCTAACCTTTTCCATGCAAGATTATTTCTTCAAATTTCTACCTAGCCAGTAGATATCAAATCTCTTAGCTTGTAAATTTTTTTGGAGTTTGATACAAATAGTACAGTCAAATTTAAGGGTAGCATATTAAGACTTTGTATAATTTAGTATAGTAGGTAAGACATAACATCATTATAACATCTCTTTAACATTCAATTCACGTACATAACCCTTCAGGGGTGTCTCAATAATGGAAAATACCCCTTAAAAAGTATCTTTAAATCTACAAATTCACCATTTCCTTGCTACCGATTAAAACAGTTAAAAGACTATTAAAGGATTATTGGTTGTGTAGCGATCGCAGCGTAAAGATCGGGTGGTCTGCCGGAACAATCTACTCCCCGTTCTTGCTCTACCAGTTGATTGAAATATTTTAAATCTCAAATATATAAACTGAAGTAAAATTATTTGCCAAACTGATTGTCAAAAAAGCAATAAGTTATCGATAATTTATGAGTCATCACCATTCAATATCCTTTAAAAGCTAGTTGATGACTAATCAATCACTAGCCAGGCGGTTATATTGATTACAGTCGATAGCTAAATTGACATTAATCGATGACGATGGATTCATTATCAATTAGAATCAATAATTGATAGCTATTTGGAGTCAAAAAACTGTGAATATTGATTATAGCATTGTTTTTTTTTAGTATAGATTTTTATCAATATTACTGATCATTCATACTGATCATCCAGTTTAGTTCTAAAACTATAAAAGAGCATCATGAAAACCAGAATGTGCATGTTCAAGAGAAATCAAAACAGTAAAGTGCACTCACAAACATCGATTTGTCAGATGGAACAAAATTAATAACGTCACTGTCATCATTTGGACAATCCAACAAAATAATTTCTGTCAAGAATCTTATAAACATTCAAACAACTTCCATCTGAAATGTTCTGTCACAGCTAACTTCTACTATTTAAAATAAACATGAGCGGATCGGGGTCTAGCCCCAGTTTAAAAAGTCCACCCTCCTGAACGCCCACGATCACCCTCTCGGATGGACAATTTTAATCTCTCAATAATCATCTCAAGTGAAGACTTTGCAAGTCCTAATAGTCCTTTTAATTTTCATTTCTGGAACATTTGCAAAAAATATTGGAAAAATAGATGTATTTTTTAGTTTGATCCAAATACTGCTAAATTTAAAAGATTTTCTTTGATGCATTTTTTTGCAAACTTCAATAAACTCTATTTTGACCTGCTTTTGTGGGTTATATTTATTTAGCATTATTAGGTGAAATCAAAAGTGCAGCATTGGGTACAAAGTCCAATATATTTTCTGTATATTTTGTCTGAAGTTTTAGAGCCGTACTGTTATCAAAGGAACTAAACAGATTATTCGCGTTAGAGTCAGAGAACTATAATGCAGAGTTCGGCCATCAACCATCAACGAAGCAATTTCGTATGGAAAGTCACTTGTTTTTCCCCCCACACTAGTTCAGTGACAGTGAAGGCAAGGGTAAATCTACTACTACTACCAGTCTGGAAAATGCGGCTTGTGCCCGGCACAGATTTGAGATTTGAGATCTGCTGCCTTCAACTTTTTCCAGTTAAGTTGGCCCAGCTCCGGCGTAACATTGCCCTTCTTTCCAGACTGGTACTACTATCACTACTAGCCATACCCTATCTACATTTGTTTGGCTGGTGATATGATATGGGAGGCGGAAGGAGTCAGTTAAATAGGAAGGATATACGTATATACTCTGTGAATTTATAGAAATAGAAATAGAAATTATTCTAAATACACAAGCTTGCAGTTTAGCATATTTCAACATGCATTCATATAAGTGTCTTACCTTCAACGGTGCTAGATGTTGCTGTTGCTGTTGATGTTGATTCCATTTTATTTTAAGGTTTTCAGTTCAGACGGTTTTCGCAATACACGCTGGGAATTCCTACACACTGGACTGTTTGGTAGGACTGTTTCCCGCTCTAAAGTCGCTTCTTCTCCAGCATCTTTACTTATCTTTATGCTATCGCTCAAAACCACCTCCAAAAAATCATTATAATCGTGAAAATTTCGACTTTTTGAAAAACTATGATAATCATGAAAATTTCTGCCGCTAGAATGTTGTTTATTTCAAGGTAAGACCTTTTCAGTAAAAGTATGAATCTTGGGATCTTGGATCATTGATTTAGCAATTTTACTATGAGAATGTGTATTTAAAGATTTTCGATAAAAATGGGCAAAATTGTATTTCGCGGTCTCAAGGTGGTATACAGTGGAACCTCTAATTAGCGGACACCATCGGGGAAAGGGGTTAGTGTCCGCTAATTATAAGTGTCCGCCTTTTAGAAACTTTTGATCTCGGAGCTCCAATTTTGAAATTAGGCCATCCCAGGGTGTCGAAAATACAAAATTGTGGTCTAAAGTACTTATCTGCAGACACTAGGCCATAGAAGAACAAGAGAAAGGTTATTAAAACGCAACAATTTAGTTTTTAACAAATAAAGGAAAATCTAGAAATATAACACCAAAATTTAAAATACAATTCGTTAAATGGGTCGATTTTGGACGTCTATGATCCGTTTGATATTCAATGTCCGCTAATTGGAGAGCTAAAATAGGGGTTTTGGCCATTTCTGGCGAAAAAATTGTCCGCTAATCAGAGGGTCCGCCTTTTAGAGTGTTCGTTAATTAGAGGTTTTACTGTATTCATATTTGAGCCGATGCGCAGACACCTGCATTGAATAAAAACCGATTATTTTATCGATCGAAAAACGTTTCGCTCATTTTACCCGATGAGTGTGAAGAGCGCCAAATCATGTTGAGAGAATTTGGCAATTCATCACGGCAACATCAGACGAGCTGGAATAGTTTTCTCCCAAATACTTTAAACGAAAGTATCGATTTTTCAGCCTCCAAATTCTATCAAAGTTGGGAGAATTTGACAACTGATCAATCCTAGGTTAGCCTTACCATCAAAAACTTATTTACTACCGTATACTATTTTACATGGTATGTGAAACCCAGGTAGGTCCTTTTCCAGGAAATCTTCATTTAATCTAATACGCAGTATCTTCTTCAAACACTTTCTACTCTGCTGTGCTTCGATCAGGTTATCATAAAAAGGTTAAGGTAAAAATGTTGAAATTTTACACTGAAAGTTGAAATTTTACACTGAAAGTTAAAATTTTACACTGAAAAATTTAACTTTCATACGTTCTAATACATTACATTCATGCACACTTTATTTTCTGAATTCATCACAGTTACTCTACTTTACTTCACTTTGTGAAAACAGTTTTTTATGTTTTATTTTCAGATCAAGATATGGCTTCTTCATCGGTTCCATCATCACCTTGGACACCAAGGAAAAAGCAAAAGAAAGATGGTATGTCTTTGACCCTTTTTTCTGTAATATATAAATGGATTTAACTTCTCCAATTTCGATATAGCAAATTACTTAAACAACTTGCAGGTCCCAAGATAAATTCAGAAATCTCATTCACAACAAGTTGACCTCCCTGACCTGAATGTGGTCCAAATTTACAGTATTCAACACATTATATGATATGAGATTTTTATTCTTTGTCCTTATTTGTTTCAGATGGAAAACGAGAAGATTTGCTGGGTTATGTTGTTCACATTAGCACCATGAAGATGACTCCTGCGAAGACGGCGGATGGTAAACAAACCTCATTTTTTGATATCACAGTCTCAACAGAGTTAACTGAAAAACGAGTTGCTGTATGGGCTATTGATACACGTCCACTCATGGAAAAAAAACTCAACAAAGGTATTTTATTGGCAAATATGCGTACTGGAAACGATTTCAATTTCGATGAATACTCCAACATGCACGATGCCGAACCAAAATTCCCATTGAAGCGATTTTTACGTCCCGTCAGTACAATATCCGAAGCATTGACAAACAAGCCATTATGGTCAAGAGTTACGCTGAAGGTAAAAGTAATTGACATAGATCCTGTCATTTCTCACAACAACTTACGTATCATGTCGTGTCAAGTGATTGACACAAGTGTCAATGATCCAAAGCAGCTCACATTCTTTGATAAATTAGTAAATGTCGAAACTGTCAAGTTGAGTAAATGTTATGAAGTGACAGAAATTACCGTGTCAAAATTTAGTGGGCGTAGGGTATTCAAAGCCTCAGATCAAACTGTGATCACGACACTCGCCGACACCGAAATCAACATTGTTTCTCAATCTTCAGCTTATGAATCAATAACAGGAACAATTTCAAACGTGACCATGTCTTCACTAGAGCCTGTTTACATTTGCCCATATTGCAAAAGTATTGTAGATCTTAATGAACATATTTTCATTTGCACTAACAGTATTTGTTCGAAAGTCTCTGGAAAAGAAGATGTGATTAAGAAAGCTGAAGTTAAATTCAGTGTCAAAGCAAGTAGTGGTTTAGTAAATTTGTCTTGTGTCAATTCAAAAATAGTTGTGTTAACCACAGATGACATTTCAAACAAAATTTCATTTTTAAAACAACTAATTGGGATGCGTGTGAAAGTGAAATATTCAAAATTGACATTCATTGTTGACCAAGTTGAGAGGTCAGCACTAGCAGCTGCTGACGCAGTGGACGATTCTGATGAATCACAATAAAAAACTTAACATTGCTAAACTGTTTGTTTTTATTTGATATTAGTTTAGTTGATAGATATGCATCATGTTCTCACAATGGATAGTTCTTCCAACAGAAAGCTTTGATCGTTGAAGTAGTCTTTATATCACAATTTGCCTTTTTTAGTCTCATTATCATTTAGACTGCTATTCTTCTAACGTTCAGATTTTAAGCTTTTTTGGAGGAAATTATTCACTGTGTGCTTAGTTGTAAAAAAATCCAAGACCTTAACGTTTGCCAAAACAAAAATTTATTTACTGTATCTTTTGTCTTAAAATTAACAGATAGCTTCCAATTAGAGCTTGCAATTTTGAGTCAAAACAAATACCACTTACAACTATCTCTACCATATTTGTTATAATATTTTAAACCCTCTATACACAGCCGAAGAAAACTTACGTGCACAGAGCTATATACTAGGTCACAGTGTGGATGTAAACCACACTGAAACGACCGCCTTCCATCACGCAATCACGCATCACGCTCGCGAAAGAGCGCGCGCACATTATTAACGCTTACATGTCATGTACCAGATAAACATGTCATCTCCAGTACATTCTAGATTATTCATTGAAAACAGATTACAATATAGTCATTTTTCATGTCTCGATTATTCATTTCCGAATAAAAGACATTCAGCGAAAAAAAGAGAAACACCTGGGTAATATAGTTAAAAAAACCGAACGAAAATGGTAGACAAAGTAATGAGCCAAGGCAAAACGAGATTAGCGTACCACTATGAAAGAAACCGCCTCCGGCGGTCGATAACTCAGACAGAGTCGCTATCTCAACCATTGAGTTTCAAGCCCGAAGGGCTAGAGGTCAATCTTTAACCTTTCTTAGGCAAGGAAAAGTGAAGCCTTAAAATATGCGCCGTATTTTTGATGACGGATTGAATCTAGCAATTCCTTTGTTTTTGAGTGATATATTTTTCAAAATCAAGCGGTAAATTTTAGTTTCAATCTGTCATTTGTGTAAAAACCAGGCGGGTCGCTCGAGGCCGCGCAACTTTGGTAGGATTTGTTGGCTTCAAATCCTACCAAGGAGATTGACCTCTAGCCCTTCGGGCTTGAAACTCAATGATCTCAACCTCGGCCCGGCTAAAATCTATGATGGCAGTTTTTGTCATCTTCCTCCTCAACCGATGTGACCGAGGAAATCGAAAATAACTTCCATCAAAATCTGACGAAATGCCGACTCTAGGGTTTATTTAAGATGATATTCATGACGTAATCTTTTATACGGAAGCAACCGAGATAACCCGGAGCTAGTGGCAAAATTTGCCACTAGTCTTTTGTTATTTTGCCACTAGTTCCGAGTTATCTCGGGTGCTTCCGTATAAAAGATTACGTCATGAATATCATGAATTTAAGATCTCTATGCCTTCGTGCCGTCTTTGATTAAGGGCCCGTTTACATGTACTTAATAAACTCGCACCGTATTGACATTCGTCAGAGCAAACCCCCAAAAGCGATGATGTGTAGAGGAAACCCTGCACACGTTATTATTAGTGAGGTTAAAGGGGCAATTCGCTACCACATCGCACAGTTTGTTTTTGTTTTCAAAGACGCCGAGACGACGAAAAACAGCAAAAAATATTATAAATATAGGCTAGTGAAAATACGCAACGTGATTGGTTGAAACTCACTACACTAGCCTAAGCATTTCTCGTTCGTCGCGTCAATATACTTAACCACAAGCGAATTTCTTACTATAAATGTTCAGGCGTGTTAAAATCTAGTTCGCATTCTGAATGTGTTCAAGGTACCGGCTCTCATCCAAGTCACATAATGACCAGCCTAATTCGTTACTCTTCTAGAAGTCCTTTCAATGTTAATGGTTCAGTCTGTCCACATACTATCGGTACGGAGAACACTTTTCGGACTTTACTCAAAGCAAGTCAATGGGTCGGGAACAACACCTCAATACTTAATTAAAAGGACATTTTTTAACTTTTTCACAAGCCCCGTTATAAATATTCTTATTAAGTAGAGTAGACTCTTATAACAAGAAAACGTAAAAGGGACAAAATAGAGTCAAATTTTAGTAAATGCTGCCTTGTATACCTGCAATAAAAACAACGTTTTTAGAGAAATAGAAACAAACGTAAGAAAAGTTTTAGATCATCATGGAAAGAAAAACTTATCGATAAATTGACGATTTCAATTTTTCAATTTCTTCCAATGGAAAACAATTACTTCTATAAATATAAAAATAAGATAGAAACAAATACTGCATTCTATATAGTTATGACAAATCTTCATATAAAAAGTACACATTTTATTATAAACAGCCGAGTTGCTGAGTTGCTAAGGGCTCAGGCCTCAAAATGGCCCAAAAAATAAGCGACTTGCTTAGCAACCTTGAGGCCTCGAATCCAAATCAGCAATAAAAAATAACTTTGACACGACTTTAAATAAAAGCCTTTGCAAATCTTCGAAAAATAGCTCTACTGTCCATTTAAAATTGAAAAATTGTTGAAAATGCAAAAATGTGCTTTTCACCCATCTTAAACTAGAAAATTTTAAAGCAATCTGTCGCCTTACAAGCAACTTTGGGCCTGGATTTCAAAAAATCCTTAGCTGTTACCAACTCAAGGCCTGACTCGAAAATTGGAGTTGCTTATAAAAAAAAGAAAATGTGTGTATGAAAAAAATTTCGAAACTTAGCATCGCACGGCATCGGTTGGAAAAAGTACACATGGAAAGTCACCCCTCTGAAAAATATTTTATAAAATAACTCAACTATAAAATAAAATAGTTTTATTAAAGCCATATATTTCTAAAACTCTTGTTTCGAAGAGAAATTTTATGAAATCGTGTACCATGATTGAACATTCTTTACGCATTTCGTCATTGATTATAGAAATTTGACATCCATATGAAATAAATAAAAATAAAAATAATACAGTTTAAAGTCTCCATTATTCGAATGCAAAGCAAGTAATAGAGAGTTATTAGGCCTGGTTAGCTAATGTAATAAGACAGTAAAACATGTTCGATTTATGAAAAAATTCTAACTCAAATGACCTCAAGATATCTCAAGAATATTTATATCTATATTATCCTTTTTGGCTGACCTTCCTGCGCAGCTGGTTTATATAAGTTAAAAAGGAGAATATATATAGAAAAATGGCTGCAGATATTGCTAAGCTTAGAAACAGACAAGATTTTGTGGCTGGAGAAAGAGTATCGATTGATGCAAGTTATTTTGATGATATTAGAATGGCACCAGAAGATCGCTTCTCAGCAACCTGCAAGGAAGTGTTTGCAATTATACTGACAGTCTGTTCTCAATCCTGTAAAGTTTTGTTTGATGATGGTAGTAAATCATCTGTCAAAAAGTCGGAACTAAAACTCGTAGGTGAAGCAAAAATTAAGCAGGTTGGTGGGACATGCAATAACACTGATAAAGCAGGCAATGGTTTAGAATCGGCGAAAGCTCTTCTGATAGCAATGAAGATATTGATGATGAAAATGATGGGGATTGGGAAAAAACAGAGGAATCAAGCAACAGCAGTAGTAGTAGTGAAGATGATGATGATGATGATGAAGCAGAGGTAAAAATTACTTTAATTGATCTTTTGTGCACAAAAGCATTTCTTCATTTCTTTCGGTATCCTCACAGATCGATCTTACTATCTTACTATCAAAACATCAGAAATTTAATTTGAGAAAATACTCATTTTACAGGATGTTGTAGACAATAGGCTTTATCACCTTCTCCATGGGAATCTTAAGCTGTTTGTTGAAAAACTGATACAGGGAGCTGAAGTTGTCCACAACACACCATTACAGGGAATAGAACGGAAATTTGAAATAGTGTCTTTAATAAATGCATCAAAATGGGAGCAATTTGACAAAGATATCCATGTTGTTGGAATATTTATTGCGTGGGATTTAAAAAATACAGAATTAAAGGTTTGTATACTGTTAATCAATATTGTCTTTTTTGGCTTTGTAAAAATCAAATTCAAAATTAACTTGTGGTCCAAATTTGTGGTCATACTTGCACTGCAATCATTTCATACAAAGGAAAACATTCTTTATCTTACCATTGACCATTTTAGGTGCACACACATACACCACTTACATACAACATTTACGCAACACACATTCAAGATAGTTTACACAACAAGTCTACAATTTCGATTTTATGTTTGTGACAGAATTGTTATCTGTTTAAGGAGCATAAGTTTTTTGTCTTTCATTAAGCTCCCTCGCTCTATTGTTTCAGGTGACACCGAGAAGACCATAGGCTGCCTTGTAGAAATTTATACCCAAAGATGTTCTAAATGGGTATAAAGTTCATTTTGATCTGGGTTGCATTTCGACTTGTAGTGATGGTGAATGTCATTACAAAAATGACAAAGTTTACCATGAGTGGAAAAATTTATCCCAAAGCCAGCCTGAGACAAGCCCTAAGGAAACACGAAAGCGTGGGAAAGTGAACAAAAGGAAGCTCGAAGAAAATTGGCAGGTAAAGAGTACCAAACTAGCAAAGGAAAAACTGTCCCAGCACGAAAGAAAATGGAATGGCTGCAATGTAAATGTAAAAACAAATGTGAAGAAAAATGTAACTGAAGAAGAGCGACAAAAGATTTATGAAAACTTTTGTAGCCTTGAATCTGACAATGTAAGAAGGCAGTTCATCATTTCCACAACGTCGACCAACGCTCCAAAACAAAGAACAACACACAAAGGAGGAGATTCCAGAAGAAAACAAACTCCACTCTACTATCTTTCTGGAACAGCAGGGGATAAGATTGGAGTATGTGCTAAAGTTTTTTTCTCAACCCTTCAAGTAACTAGAAAGTTTGTTCGGTACACAAGAGAACACGCTACTGAAGGTTTTAGTAAGCAAGACGCCAGAGGCAAACATCAACCAAAGCATAAGCTAACAGATGAGAGACGCGAAACAGCAGTGCACCATTTAAACTCATTTCCAAAAGTTGAATCCCATTATGTACGAAAGAAAAGTACGAAGAAATACATCGAAGATACAACAAATTTTTCCAAATTGACTGTCGGCAAAATGGATAAACTTTACCTGAATAAATGCAAAGAAGACGGAATAACTGATCCAATCAGTTATACAAAATAACAACAAATCTTCAAAGAACTAAACCTTAAAATCCAAAAACCAAAAAAAGATCAATGTAAAATCTGCACATAATTTAACAGAAGTAGTCCTGAAGGAAAGGAAGAATTAAAAGAATCTCACAACCTCCATGTTAAAAGCAACAAAGATGTCATAACCTTGAAGGAAGAATATAAAACAAAGGGAAAAGAAAATCCCCACTTACTGGTTTTTAATTTTGATCTTGAAGCAGCACTGTATACACCATGTGGGTACATGTGACAAAGTCAGTACAATATTCTATATGAGAAAACTATGTACGTACAATTCCACAATGTTCAATCTGGTGATAAAGAAAGGAAACTGTTTCATATGGGATGAAAGTGAGGGCAAACGTGGAAGTAATGAAATTGGAACATCAATTTACAAGTTTTTTTTTTTTTTTTTTTTTTTTTTTATCTATAGTATAGGTAACACGAACAAATAGTACAAAACTAAAGGTTCCTAACCTCCCGCGAAAGGACCACCAGATCATACCGCCAGGAGGAAGGAACCCAAACTAAGCTAACAATAAATTAATAAATAAACTAATAAATGGAAAAATAAAAACTAACTACAGAGGATAAATACTAACAGAAATGAAAAAACAAAACAAAAAGAGCTAGGAGAGCAGTTAGAGTAAAAGACTAAAATAACGGTCCCCCAAAACGACTTGTATCACAGATAAATTTGATCGTTATGCTCAATATATCATGATTTTGGACAATGCTAAAGTCGGGGTCGCCATAAAGAAGTATTCTACACAATGTTTTGGGATTAAATAGAAACAAGGTTATGTCAAGTTGAAGAAGCCTGTCGAACATCGCAAGTCTGTCGTAATCAGAGCAATGCATTAGAAAATGTTGCGTTGTTTCTACTGAATTTTGTCGACAGTTGCAAAAGGGGTCAACTGTGTCTGCAAAATTATGTCTGAACTTATGCTCACGAAGATGACTGAAACCAACCCTTAATCGGTTAAGGAGAACTACGCCATCGTTGTCACTAGCTCTGAAAACTGAGTTAGCACTGGGTCTGAGGAATTGGAGAATAGCTTGCTTGAAAATGTCTCAAATCAAATAAGGTCGTTAATTACATTCGAAAACATAAAACAAAAGAAAAGAAAGAAAAAAAAAAGAAAAAGTCTAATCTATCAATCAAAATAAAGTCTTTATAAAACGGCACGAATATCGTTAAACAAATTTGTGGAGCAAGAACTAAAAGTTATCCTTTGGAAGAACAAAAACATTGCGTGCGAAAACGAAAGGTTAACAGACAGACAAACAAAACGACATACAGAATACCGCTATTAATATATAGATATATTTTTTTTATACTATTCAATTACTTACTTTTAGATATTTCATTACTTTCTTTATTTTGCAAGAGATAACAGTTTCCATTTCCTATCAAAAAGACCAATCTCAAATTTCTTTTAAGTCATAAGGCGTTATAAGGGCCAATCTATAGATTCGAACCTAGTTCCCAAAATCTGATTAGTAGAAAAATTATTTTTTTGCTTCAAAACAACCCTTTCCTACTCAACTTTCCCTCTTATAAAAGGCTTGGATTGATCTTTTTGGTTTGAGGAGAAATTACACATTTACTGTCTTCATTTTCAAATGCGATTTTCTCAAAATGCGATTTTGAGATTGAACCTTTAGTCATGTGAGGGACGATACGAACTTGATTTTTTCTGTAAAAGGTCGCCATTGAGTATATATATTGTCAACACTATGTTTGGGTCACGTGCCATTCGGTCTAGGTTGGCTATGCTACCACTTTCGATTTGAATCTGTCGAAAGTGAATATTTGATTTTTTGTTGAACTTTTGTTGTACTTTTGAAAATTTGCAGCTCCAACGTGGTTATGCAAACCAATGAAGGGTACTTCCGACAAATCGACGGACTTGCAATGGGAAGTCCACCTGCACCACATCTAGCTAATGGTTGGCTAGCCTTAATACAAAAGACGAATATCCATCACGTGCGTTAGTAATTAAATTTTGAATTTTCCTCTCTAGGGAGTTAGCAATTTTGTATTTTCTGACTTGTAAATATTGATTGAATATTTATGTGTTGATAGAGCTTGTATATGTGTATGTTATGATGAAAATATTATTTTTTTAAACTGTTTTTAACTGTTTATTTTATTATGTTTTTAGCCTGATGATGATACAAAAGTATCGAAATATATTGCAAAATAAATAAATGATATTGCTGGTCCAATTTATGGCTATTGAAAGTGAATATGACGCTAGATTCATGTTGGTAAAAGCGATGTAAATATTTTCCCTAGGAACAACATTTAAAAGTGAAAGTGAACCAAAAAGTTGTACAATTGTTAATGATCCCAAGGATTATTTGGCTGAATGTAGTTTCAAAACTACAGAAACTGGAAAAACTTTAGCCATATCTCAAAAAATCTGAGTCATAAAGACAATATCATAAACCTCTCAAAAAATTCAAACTCAGAAAAACTGACATAGAAGTATTAGAGAAAGGTTTGACTTTTGTCCCTACACCCGTTGTTACTAAAAGAAGTAACGAGTGGTAACGATGTGGTAGCGAGTAGTAACGATGTGGTAACGAGTGGTAATGAGGTGGTAACGAGTGGTAACGATGTGGTAACGAGGTAACCAGTGGTAACCAGTTGAAAACGGTGGCCCTAAGTCTCCAACTTTAAATTTCTCGATTCTGGTGTTTTTGCAACAGATGCTGATGGTTCTTGAGGTTCTGCAGTAGGACCTGGCAGATCTGATGAATGTGCAGTAGGAATTGGAGATTTAGCCGAATGTTATGGTGGAGTTGATGGATCTGGTGAATGTGATGGTGAAGTTGGTTGTTTGGGTGAATGAAATGGTGGAATTGATGGTTCTGGTGAATGTGACATCTAAGTTGATGGTTTGGAGGTTGCATCAGGAGTTGGCGATTCTGGGGAATGTTGGTGATTCTTGTGAAAAAATACTGGTGTTGATGGATTGATGAATCCAATGAGTGTTGATTTGTGTGATGGAATGTGTGGGGTTGTTTTGGTGAATGCAATGGTGGAGTTGTGGTTTGGTGAATGGCAGCAGTAGTTGGAGTTTGGTTTAGCAGTAGTTTATGCTTCTGGTGAATGTTCAGCAGGAGTTGGTGGTTCTGGTGAATGTGCATCAGGAGTTGATGGTTCTGGTTAATGTGCTGCAGAATTTGATGTTGGCATTGATGGTTCTGGTGAATTTGATACCGGCATTGAAGGTTGTGATGAATGGTTGTAGGAGTTGATAGTTTTGCTGAATTTGCAGCAGGAGTTAATATTTTGATAAATTGTTATTGAGATGTCATTCATGGATGTAATGAAAATACAGTTATGGTGAATCTGAAATTTTTCGCTAGTTAATGAACGTGTTGTTATTACATCCATGAATAACATCTCAATAACAATTTATCAGTATATTGCTGCAAATTCACCAAAACTTAACTCCTAAAGCACATTCACCACAACCATCAATGCCACTATCAAATTCACCAGAACGATCAACTTAACCATCACAGTCACCAGAACCATCAAATCATGCAGCACATTTAACCATCAATGCCACCATCAAATTCACCAGAACCATCAATGCCACCATCACATTCACTAGATCCATCAACTCCACTATCATACTCCTCAGAACCAACATTTCCTAATGCACGTTCACCAGAATCAACAACTCCTGTTACACATTCACCAAAACTATCAACTCCACCATTGCATGCACCAAAACCACATCCACCAGAAGCATCAAAGCCTGATGCAAATTCACCAAAACCATCAACTCCATCATTGCATTCACCAAAAGAACCAAACTTTACCATTACATTCACCAGAACCATCAACTCTACCATTGCATTCACCAAAACAACCAACTCTACCATTGCATTCACCAGAATCACCAACTCCTGCTGTACATTCACCAGAATCACTAACTCCACCATTACGTTCACCAGAACCACCATCTCCTGATGTACATTTACTAGAACCATCAACTCCACCATTGCATTCACCAGAATTACCAGCTTCCGCTGCACATTCGCCAGAATCAACAACTCCTGCTGAACATTCACCAGAATCAACAACTCCTGCTGCACATTCACAAGAACCACCAACTCCTGCTGCACATTCACCAGAACCACCCACTCCTGATGAATATTCACCAGAACCACCAACTCCTGCTGCACATTCACCAGAACCACCAACTCCTGCTGTACATTCACCAGAACCACTACCTCCTGCTGTACATTCACCAGAACCACCAATTCCTGCTGTACATTAACCAGATGCATCAACTCCTGATGCAAATTCACCAAAATCACCAGCTCCACCATTGGATTCGTCAGATCCATCAACACCAGCATTATATTCACCAGAATCATCAACTCCGCCATAACATTAGCCCAAACAACCAGCTTTACCATCACATTCACCAGATCCATCAACTACATCATAACATTCGCCTAAATCACCAATTCCTAATGCACATTCACCAGATCTGTCAGGTCCTGCTGCAGAACCTCAAGAGCCATCAGCATCTGTTCCAAAAACACCAGAATCGAGAAATTTAAATTTGGAGCCTTAGGGCCACCGTTTTCAACTGGTTCCCACCTCGTTCCCACTCGTTCCCACATCGTTACCACTCGTTACCTCTTTTAGTAACAACACCCTACACCTACTAAAATGGACGTAAAATCTCTAATTTTATCTGCACTTGAGCAACTTTTTAATAAGATGTCCATTGTTCATTTCTTTGGCAATAATTGTAATAATCATAAACGGGCAGGATTGAAACACTTGTACAGAAAAAGTAATTGGAAAGCAACCCCTCCTAATAACAAATCTCTGAAGGTTTTTTTCTGGAAAACAAGAAATGAAATTATTAAATATATAGAATCTAAGAGATTCCTTACCAACACAAATAATCTAAACCCTGTGCAAACAAAAAGCATTGAAATTATTGAAAAAAGGGAAAAATATTATTATCAAAAAGGCTGACAAAGGTGGTGCCATTGTAATCCTTGACAGAGAAACTATAAGGCTAAGGTCATGAATCAATTAAAGAATCAAGTATCCTATGAAATAGTCGAATCTAACCCACTCAAAGATTTATAAAAGGACATAGAATCATTTCTTTTAACAATTCTTTACTCGTACAAGGTTGATAAAAATACATATGATTTTTTACATCCTTTCAAAAATTCACAAACAAAATATTCCCGGGAGACCGATCGTGTCCTCGGTAAACTCACTCACAGAGAATAAATCAGAATTTCTAACACACTGCATTCAACCCTTATGTGCAAAATTGAGACCTCATATTAAAGACTCCAACGATTTCATGAAAGAAATGTTTGGGGATACTAGACTAAAACACTTGAAAAAAGACACTTCCTTGTATCGGTTGATGTAGTTTCACTTTATACCAATATACCTCACGAGGACGGGATTGACGCATGTCTACATTATATAGAAAACATCGTCAAGAAGTACCGTCATTCACCCCAAACAAAACCATTCTTAAAACACGTTTTCTTTTTGTCCTACAGAATAACTTTTTCCTATTCGAGGACACATTATACAAACAACAATGGGGTACCGCAATGGGGACAAGGGCAGCACCAGCGTATGCAGACTTGTTCCTAGGTAAACTCGGGTATACATATTCCCAATGGAAGAAAGGCAATATTGTTCCTGTTTATAAAAAGGGGGACAAAAGCATTACCAAAAACTACAGACCAGTGTCTCTTCTTCCAGTGTTTAGCAAATTATTTGAAAAGTGCGTTTACAATGTACTTTACAAGTATTTTGCAAGCAGAAATCTTTTTACTTTGTGCCAGTCAGGTTTTCGGGAGGGTGATGTTTGTGTCTCTCAGTTGTTTTCCATAACGCATGACATCTTTACAGGGTTTGACACTGATTCACCTTTGGACACGAGAGGGGTGTTCCTTGATATCTCAAAGGCATTTGATCGAGTCTGGCATGAGGGTTTAATTTATAAACTCCAGTCTTACGGAGTATCTGGTCCCTTACTTTCCCTTTTGGGGAATTTTCTGTCAGGTAGGTATCAGAGGGTTTTTTTGAATGGAAAGACCTCGGAGTGGAAACAAATCAAGGCAGGAGTTCCTCAAGGCTCAATACATGGTCCTTTGTTTTTTCTTATCTACATATCAACGACCTTCCCAACAATCTCGAAACCAAGCCTAAAATCTTCGCTGATGACACATCTTTATTTTCATTAGTGATTCACCAACTTTTGAGCAGTGAGGAATTAAACAGAGATCTTGCAATAATAAGTGAGTGGGCTCGTCAATGGAAGATGTCTTTTATTCCTTATCCCGCAAAACAAGCTGTGGAAGTTTACTTTTCCAAAAGGTTTTATCTTTCAATAATACTGACATAAGAATTAGTGAATGTCAGAAGCATCTAGGTCTTACTTTGGATTCCAAACTCTCATTAAATCATCATTTAGACGAAAAAATAAAAAAAACCAACAAAGGTATTGGCCTCATTAACAGACTTCGCAAACATGTACCAAGAAAATCTCTGCTTACTTTTTATAAATCTTACATTAGACCTCACTTAGATTACGGGGATATCATATACGAACATCCTGGAAATTTTACTTTTGTGCGTAAGCTTGAATCTATCCAATATAATGCCTTTCGTGGTCTCGAGAGTCTTGCTTATTGTGATGATCTTCTTCTACAAAATTTTGAACAATTTAGCCCCCTCTTATTTACCTAACTACTTACCAGCAAGACTTGCGGCACCAGATAATCTAAGAACAAGAAATCCAATTATCAACTTAATATTCGAACTGAGCGTTTCCG
The DNA here is from genome assembly GCF_902728285.1 of Clytia hemisphaerica. Taxonomy (NCBI): domain Eukaryota; kingdom Metazoa; phylum Cnidaria; class Hydrozoa; order Leptothecata; family Clytiidae; genus Clytia; species Clytia hemisphaerica. Next base: position 179,754 of record NW_027104149.1, read on the forward strand.
AAATTCTTTTTATCCTTACTGCATATCACAGTGGAATATTCTGGGTTGTCGTATAAGAGATATGCCTTCAGTATCTACCTTCAAAAGAGCTTTCTTCATCTGCTACTAATGAAAAGTTTTACGTTCGATATCCTTCTGTGTATGAACTTGTTCACTTGTTTACGTCGAATGATAAATCAAAAATTGTCCAACACTAAAGTCGACCAATCACATGCAACCGTTCTATAAGATTACATCATTTATATTTATACCATTTTTGAAAACAAATGTTGAAACAGTGCTCGATACACTGGGTAGAGCTTTGATACATTTATTTTCATTTGTTAAAATTTAAAATCCATATATTACTGTCAGTTTCACGCCTTGTGCCATCAGTTATACTATACTACAAATAAAACTTTCTCTCATAAGATGTATACACTATGCTAGAAATTGCAAACCGTTACGAATGAAAGAAATTTAATAAAATGTTCCTGGGAAAAACATTTATATAAAATATGATGGTGCCGAAGTGTGAATTGGTTGGCTTATATATATTGAATAAACTCAAGGATCTATATGGTATTGATACGTGTGGTCTTTATAGAGATGACGGCCTCGGATGCTTTCGTAAACGTAGTCCAAGACTGTTCGACCGCTTGGAATCAGAAATAAAAGATTTTTTCCTGAAATAATTTGAACTTAAAATCACAATCGAAACAAATTTAGAAATCGTCAACTTCTTAGATATAACCTTTGACCTAAAAAGACAGTTATACAAACCCTATTCTAAACCGAATAGTGATCCAATCTATGTCAACACGAAATCGAACCATCCTCCTAATATTATAAAATACATCCCTAGCATGATATCAGACCGCATATCGAGAATATCGTCCAGCAAAGAAACCTTTGACCAAGCAGCACCCTACTACAACAACGCCCTACAACCCAGTGGCTACAAAGAAAGCTTAACCTACAACAACAAGCCACGAAAATAGAAACGATACCGGAGACGCCAAATTATCTGGTTAAAAAAATTCTCCCCTTAGCCTAAATGTAAAAACGAACGTTGCGCGAAAATTTCTAACTATTGTTGATCGTTGCTTCCTGAAAAATCATAAATTCAGGAAAATTCTAAATCGAAACACACTAAAAGTCAGTTACAGCTGCCTTCCAAATATGGCTAGTATCATTTCTGCACACAACAAAAAGATTTTACACAAACAACCGAATCCTGTTGCTAACAATAACTTGTGCAACTGTCGAAATCGAAACGATTGCCCATTGGATGGTTCGTGCCTAACTGAAAGTGTCATTTACAAGTGCCAGGTCACACAATCAGAAAACAACGAAGGCAAACATTACATTGCTCTCACCGGTGGAAAATTCAAAGACCGTTGGGCGTCACACAATCATTCATTCCGACACGAAAAAGCTTCAAAATCTACAGAACTATCAAAATATGTTTGGGAACTGAAAAACAAGGGGGTTATACCTAAACTCTCTTGGAGCATAATTGATCGTGCTAGTTCGTACAAAAACGGCAGCAAAATTTGCAACCTGTGCGTGACGGAAAAGTTTCACATTATCACATCAAAACTACCTCTCTTAAACAAAAGAACACCGCCACCACTTAAATAAATTTATCTTGAACAATTACAAAGTCGTCCCACCAGACTAATTTTTAATGTCTTAAACTATTGTTTTTATTATCAATTTTTTTCCCAAGAGCATTTTATTAAATTTCTTTCATTCGTAACGGTTTGCAATTTCTAGCATAGTGTATACATCTTATGAGAGAAAATTTTATTTTTAGTATAGTATATCTGATGATCGCACAAGGTGTGAAACTGACAGTAATATATGGATTTTAAATTTTAACAAATGAAAATATATGTATAATTTATATTTATAAATATTTGCTAATTAGCGGGTTGTCTAGAATGTACTTTCAGCTCGCAAAATGCAATGGAGAGCTACTACTCTTGACGGGTATGATGCTTATATAAAATAAAAGCCCTCCCAACTGGCTCAAAATTGGAAGGAAAAGTAAACTGGGACAAGGTTGAGGAGTTTGCTGAAGTAGCTGCAGAAACACAGCTATTAAGAAATCTGAAAAAGAAGGAATGCTCGAACTTAATCCTATAGGACAATGAATTCGAGTTGTTTCTATAATAAAGCAGGAGTATGATAAGAAGGACAGGTTTTTGATACATAATTATAATGGCAGAAGTTACAACGGCGAACCGAGTTATGTGTTCAAAACTAGCAAATTCAAACTTCAAGTGATGCAACAGTGCAAAGCACTGATATGCTAAGACTCTTCTGGAAAACAATGTTTGAAGCTTTTGAAACTGCTTTTCCCGGAAGGCGTTTTAACCCATTTGGTCTCATTTCTGATGAAGCAGGAGCTTTCTGGAAGTCAGCATCAGAATATTTTCACAAAAAGTCATTGATAATCCTGTTTCATGCGAATTCCACTTTAAGGAAAATGTCAAGCACTCAGGCTCTTTTGGTGAGTTGTTTTACACTTTTAATTCTAAATTAATTAGGTAAGTTCAGGTAACTTGTCTATTTGCAACAAAGTTTTTTTAGATTAAAACGTATAATTGGTGGATCTTTCTGGAATATTTTTATTTAAAAAAACTCAAACACGAAGCAACTTCATTTTATTTGATTAAAGGAACATGATATTTTGAGTATTTTGAGGGTTTGGACCTGAAAGCCGATTACAAATTTAACAGGAAAATATGACTAGGATGTTATGTTACTTTAAAAGTTTTGTAATGCTACTTTAAATTATTATTATTTTTTAATTCTCACCTTAGCTTATTTATAACCAAAAAGTACACTACTTCTTTTAGAATGTGACAAAGCCAGATTCGAATTATTGGCGTTCAATCGGTTGGATGCAGTTGCAATTAATGCGGTTTGTGTAATTTACGATGCGCGATCCAACGATTCACGATGCACGATCCATGCATGATTTATGTCGATTTATGTTAATTATTCTAATTATGCACAAATAAGTACTCATAATGCTAGCTACAAACATCATATAACAATAACGAAAAAAAATTAAAAAAAGAAGGGGAAATAATTTATCATAATCAGAATGATTAAAAAACTTATATCTTCTGTGTAGAAAAACCAAAAATTGATAGCGAGAGTTTTTAAAATGAAAGAAAAAGCCTTGACGTCATAGAAAAGTTTTGGCGCGAAAAATTTATTAAATGAAAAATCATTTTTGTACGTTTATTATTTTTTTAAGAACAGTGAATAAGGTAAATAAGGAATCATTGGATACATTACTTTTGGCATGTTCTTATAAAATCCTTTTACCAACAGAATGGCAACTGGTGTTTTTATTTATTTGATTTGTTCTCTGTTTGATGATCAAGTTAATTCATTTTATTTGATCTTTCTCAAAAAGGTGAGTTTATACACGCGCTAAATGTCTCGCCAGAGTTGATGTAAATTAATCTTTTCAAACGGAAGCCAAATGGAGAAAAAATGAACAGGGTCGTCCTTCAACAGGTAGATAAAAATTGAATCTATGATTAGAATCAGAATTAGATAATCTAAACATTAGTTATTGATTTAAAATGAAAGTGTTTCTCCGGCTCGTTCGAAACGCAGGTTCAGGTTTCAGGTTACAGGTTAAAACGGAATAATTGCCAGACCAGATATATCATTTCGACTTGAAGTTTGCAGACCAGATAGAAAAAATTCTTTTTTATTTTTCTCTTTTCTGTGTATGTTAAAAGTTTTTTTTCTAACATGTATATAGTTTTCTTCTGTATATATTTCTGGTATACCTCTTGTGGGTGATAAAAGAGAAAAATTGACCGACTGAAAACGCCGTACTGCCCGGCAATCGTTCGTACAGGGACGTCCTGCAGCGTACCTTGCACGACCCGTTGCCCGGCGACCGATGACGGTGGAGTGATGAAATTTGGCATGCTTTCCCCCTTCGATATGAAAGTCTTCAGAAAGTTTCAAGTTGTGAGACTTACCCAGTCCGGCGCTGGGGGAGGGGTCATTTACGGTCCGTAGCGCCCTTCCGTCAACTTTTCGGGACCTACACCCAAAAAAACATGTAATGTCAAAACCTGGATAACAATTTTAAAGTTGACCCCAACCCCGGTACGATCCGGGATCCTTAGTGCGTGAACCCAACACCTTGTACCACTGGGCCAACTTAGAGCCGTGCTTAAGTGTTATTTCTCAGCGATATCATTCCTTCGCTAGCTTGGCTTGGCCCAGAGCTCAATAGGGACCCAACAGAGTATTTTTTAGACTTGGTTGAAGGTGTACGTCAGTACCAAGTGGTTCACGAGTTGTAGCAACGTCTCACTGCTTTTCATCCCACCGGCGACTCCAAGCTGGTCTGGAACGAGCTCTGACCCCCCTGTAGTAGGCTGCCTGCATCCCCTCTGATTACTTTTGATATAGGGGATGCGAATCGGACTCGGATATCACTTCCGAGAAGTTTGCAGAACACCCATGTATTTTACAGAATATTGACGAGTGTCTAAAAATGCGTCTGGAAGAGCTTACCCGAACTTTCCCAAATCAAGACAAACAAAATGGCGGCTAAGAATGGAGGGAAACCTGACCTGGCTGTCAAAATCTGCAGTGTTTGCCCTTCGAAGTTAGTTGCTGGCCATGATTTCAACACCATTTCTAATATAACCTTTAGCAACATCAAATTGCTGGGAGATTTTTTTTCAATTGAAGTAAACGAGGAACAGTTAAAAATAACAGATGCCAGGGTATGCAGGAACTGCAAAAACAAATTAAAAACAACAGTAAGTAATGGAGTGGATTACATTTTGTAGACAATGTCAAATGTCTCATTCTGTCATTCGTAATTTTTGTTATGCGCCTTTATGTCACTAATCACTTAATCAGGCATGCTTAGAGTTTTATAACATAGCCTTGAAAGTGAACGGAGCGAGCTTGACTTCAGTCAATCAATTATATATCATTGCTCACTAAAGGTTCAAATCTCAGGTAGTGCAAGGGAATTGGTTAACTCTTTGCTTTGGTTCAACTTAGAGATGAAAAAATTAGCCTTTATTTTCACTCCAGAGAAAATTAATCTAGATTTATATTGATGTGACGAAAAGACTCAAAAACATTATAAAAATTAGCCTGGATATCCAAGCTCAAAATTTAAGAAAAAACAAAATTTACCTCAACATACAAAGTTCTTAAATTATAGAGCTTGGTCTCCCTAGAGAATGAAAGTGAAAACCCATGTTTCCTAGCCAACCCAGGGCAGCAAAACAGAAATTAATAAAAAGCAGTCTTACAAGATCTAAAACTATTAAAACATCCAAAGATTACACCAAAGTCCATAAAAAAGTTTGCATGCATTATCATGACCAACCATGTTTTCTTGGAAAATGAACTTGCCTCTGTTTTCTTCTTTTTCATGTTTTCGTGTAACAGAAAGCCCTATCTTCACTAGCAGCTGGAGGACTATCCTATTTTTGCTTTAGAATTGCTCAACACCGTGTAGATTGGCCCTTACGGTTTTAGCGAAGTGAGCGCAAGTAAGCGGACTGCATTCTCATATGAGAATGCAAATCGCTCTAGGGAGACCAGGCTGTAAATCAGAACATAAAATATCTAAAACTAGACTGTGAAATAATTTACAGCCTGGATATCCAGGCTATATAAAAATGAGATTGAACCTGGGAGTGTCAATATATAAGAGATTTGACTTTGACCGTATTGACATTTAGCTAGGCAATGCTAGTTAAGAGCAACCTAGAGGCTACTCTAAGGCAATTGTTGATTTATTTTTTATCTAGAAGTTTTCATGTATGTTTTGGCAAAAAGGCAGGAAAAAATTTAAAATTGAAAAACAGAAAAAAAAAATATGGTAAAATATTCAAACCTTAATGGACAAATTATTAATAGCTGGAGGGTATATAATACTCAACTTTTTACATTTCAGGTAAAGAAATTGAAGGAGGCACCTGATCTTCTAGCCAAAGTGCGTAAAGGGTGCATTGAAAATCCAGCAACATCCTCTGAGCCATCAAATTATACTCAATCACCAAATAGTCCCCATTCATCAAGTTCCCAACCTCAACCTACAACGACTTTTCACCCAAACATTCCACCAGCTGATGATAAAGCGTCACATAGCTATATCTATTTATCTTGGCCAAGTGGTAACAGATGGAAAGAGGTAGATATAACTTATATACAAATAACCGATGCAGATTAAAACATAAGTTTTCTCCTTCAGATTGGAAAATTTTCTGAATGGCCTAATTTTATATCGACAAAAAGACAATCTTGATTACTTTTCATTTTTACTTTAGCTAAATCCAGTCCTGCAAAATGTTTCTACAAAGCTTTTGAGAGGGACATACACTGATTTAGCCAAGGCGGTATGGACAACTCCTGTATTGAAGGAGGCAATCATCCCACTAGTTCTAAAAGATGTTAACAAGGAATGTGTATCGATTTGTAGCGAAAAGGTAAGCAGAACCTTTTTCTTGTCATAGTTCGTACCCCTTTTCTTTTTTTCTTTCTTGTGAAGATTACGTGCAATATTTTCTGAAGGATTGAAATCTTTTACTTTAAGGTCTGGATTAATGGTGAGAAAAAAGCTCGTCGAAGTGTGTTGAAAAAGACAACCAAAGAAGACCTTCTCCAATTTTCAATTGAAGATGTAGTTGATGAGTTAAAGGAGAGATGCCCAATGCTAACGTCCATTTTATTGACAGCTTCAACTACAAAGAGGGGTACCATCAATGATACAATGAAACCCAGTGTGATAAATACTCTGTGCATGTCTGCAGCCGTGCTTCTGAAAAATCGATCCCCGAAAATGACAGCTCTACAGCTGTACATTTCTTTAATGTTGAATCACTCATCTTACTCGGTAATCATTTATTCATACCACAATAACTCATGATACAAAAACTCTATGTATATCCAAAATCAATTTTGATTTATCACAATATGACATTTGAATTTGCTAAAGTTGATTTTTTTCTGTTGATCTATAAACAATGAAATATGTTTCAAATATCTTTATTTATAGTCTTCGATGATTCGTATGAAAACCTTGCGTATTTGTGTCACTCCCCAGTTTTTAAACCGAAAAATGGATGAACTTGGAAAGGATCATGACAAACCACTCAAACGATTAAAGAAGAAGAGAGAAGAACTTTTGGAACAAGAACATGAAGTGATTGCTATTCCACTTTTAGAAGGTTACAAGCAGCCAGAAGCAGATCGTAACACAAATCATCAGGATTCCCTACACTTGGCTGAAAAATTCAGGAGTAGGCTTCAAGCACCGGATTTGAGTACTGATTCAATCTCTTTAGGTAAAATATGAATAAATTTTTTTCTGATTTCAAAAGATTGGAAGGAAATGATTTTAATTCGAATCCTTACAAAAGTATTATCAGTCTTGAAAATGTTGAGCATATCACCTCAAAGTAAGATTGATCTAAAATTTAAAATCCCCCTATTTTTATTTGACCCCCCTATAAACTGAAACCCCACCCCCTAGAAATCCCCTTCAAAAACTTTTCATCCCCTATTAAAAATGGGGGTTCACATTATGTCTATTTATGACTATATATTATTTATACTCTTTATTGCTATTTGTTTACTTATGTGCAAAGCTTTTTGATCATGGTAGGACATTATAAAATATCATAGCCTGCTGCGATAATAATATTGATAAGTCACTTAGTCATAAGTGACAAGCATAATGGATGAAAACCCTTACAGATTTACGAATGAATGATGCCTTCTTAAATTAGCAAATGTTTTTATTATTTTCAGATATTCAATATACAAATGGTTCACTAAAAGACAAAGAAAACACAATAGTAGAAGGTATTTACAACTTAAAAGTTAATCAAGTTAATCAGGTGCATTTTAATGAGTCCTTCCTTCTTTCTTGTTGAATGTTTCAATGTCTGAGTCAAAGTCAAGCTGCTTAATCTTTTATAACCTGCATAACTTTTCCCGTAGATACAACCAAGAATCCAGATAAAGAGGACATTACTGTCAATAGAGAGAACAGTTCTAACAAAGGAAAAGGTAGGTTTTTTGCAATCTTTGATTCTATGTTTAATTTTGTAGAGCACTTACTTCAGGCTGGGCTTAAAAAATTGTTAGTTTGCCGTCACCGACCCTAGATTTTTGAGGTGGGTCGGTCGGAATTTTTTATATTTTGCCGATTTATGAAATTTTTGTCTATGAAAGGGTTAACAGTGTGTTTACATTTAGGTAATTTTGAATAAAAAACAGAAGTGCTAGCAGGGAATTTACGATTCTATAATGCTTGAGACAAACAAGATACCAGTTTTGATTTTTTATTATTTGAAGTTTTTAAAGGAAAAAAATTAAATCTTCTTTGAAATACATTTATTTACTAGATGTTGACTTTTCAACAGTCTCCACTTCGACGCCACACTGCTCAAAATTACGTGATCGTAATCCAGAACTTGGTAGCAAAAGCAATTGTAAGTAAAAACACTTGCTTATTTCTTATTTACTGTACACAAAATAAAACTTGTAATATTTTTGGAGAAACTATTTAGTAAAACATAAGTCAGTGTCATTCTTCTTTTTTGATGGTCTTGATTCATTATTGAAAACTATTGAAATATATTTTTTTAGTTCACAATTACAAGTCTGTAATAGACAACGTCGATACGCATGTCAAAGTGAGTGAGATGAACGAAGACAACCAAAATATCGATTTACACCACACAGCAAAAATGGTTGTTGTTAGTCGTGTTTGTGGTGACCACTTGTCTGACGAGAAGCCCTTCATACCCCTTAGTGACCTTACTCATGGTGAGTTTGTTTGCTCTGGGGTCGATCACATGAAGCAGCGACTCAATTACATGACACTTGTTGGGAGGATAATCACATCCAACTTAGACTGTCTTGAAGATTTTTCAAGTGAAGTCATCAAACACATTCCCCATGACTACAGCAAGGAGATGTCTCAAAAGTCTGAAAATGTAATAATTTTTGTGCCTTGCTTTTCATTTGCTATGTTGATTTGAAATGATGTGTTAAATATTATAATCTTAGTCACTTGAAAAAGACAACACGTCAAAATATATGCTACCTACTTTTTAATTTTCCCTTTTGATGTGGTAGTTTTGAAAGTATTTACCTAAGTTGAAATTCTTTTCTTTGTAGTGCTTTTTAGGAATGATATACGAGAACGAAAATACAACTGAAGGAATGATAAAAGTCCTCAAAGATCTTCAACAAAACCAGCCAGCCCAGAGGAATGTAAAGAGATGGAAAAACAGCTTTTCTGATTACTCAAAGTTCAACGATCACTTCTATTGAAAATTCTATTGTAAAAACGTTGATTAGGTCATTAAATGAAAGTCCAGAAAAGACGGCTCGCCATACAAATCGGACGGTTTCCACATGATTTGACGATAAAAATGAAAATTTGTTTTTCCTTTTTTGCCGATTACTAGTTCAATTTTTAAGAATAAGGAGCAATATTTTTACTAATGTATAGCAAAAGAAATTCTTAACGCAATTATATTAAATTGGTTCTTGTAAAACTGTCAGAAGTCGAGTAAAATCAAGATGAAGTTATAATTTTCTTGCGCTCTAGCTTTCCATATAATGATGCGGTCATATCAATAGAATCGCTAGGAAATTCTGAGCAAGAAGATGTAGGTACCTTTTCGTATAGGAGAGGTGTACCCAAAATATAAGCCCTAAAAGTTTGCGCATAATCAGGCTTGAAACAAAAGAATTTTGTCACAACACGCTAATTATGCAGATTTTTTATAGCGACAACAAAAGAAACCTATTTACTCGACATAAACTCCCTTAAGGGCAAGAGACCTGGTATATGACGAGCCGTTTTTCCATTGTTTTCAAGAAGCTGTTTTTCCATCTCTTTACATTCCTCTGGCCAGCCTATGGTGAAGGAGCTGATAAAATATGCTACAATCATGCTGTTGCAGGTGACCAGTTGACCATTGAAAGAGCACTAAATGCCGCTTCCCTGTGTGCCAATGGTTTTGAACCTGAGGAAAGGTTTGAAGGCCTACATTACGAAGTAGCTGATTTTCATGCTGACATTAAAATAATGCAGGTTCGTTTGTCTCAATATAAATTGTTTTCAGTTATAAGCTTTTTGACAAAGAATGTAATTAACTTTGTTTTTTGATTTATTTCATAAACTAAAACATGTTCATACCATATAATTCTGACAACTTAGACATCTTGGTCTTTAAAGAAACTTTGTTTTTCCTTACTCGTTTGAACCAAAACCCACACACCCCTAAAAAAATTTCACACAAATATTTACAAAAACATTTTTTACCGAGAAAATAAAAAAAAAATCGGAAATGTCAAACTTCCAGTAAGATAATTTTTTTATTTCTTATTTTTTTTTTTTTGTTACTTTTAGTATATTTGGGATCATTTTTTCAAAGTATCCTCTCAGGACAAGTGCACCCTTGGAGCTGATAAGGTTCTCATCAATAGAAGGAATCTATGTTCCGAGGTGAAGAAACGTGTCTCTGCAACAAAGCAATTTATGCTCATTGAGCTTAGATCACGTATTATCGCTGCAGCAATGGAGAAGCTTGGTCTAAGTAGTATGGATGAAACGAAAGATCTTAATGAACACAAATCCAATAAAGATTCTAAAAAGAAGTAATTTTATGTGTTTTTTTTTTACTTCTTACTTGATTATGCTTTTTTTTATAAGCATACAGTAAAATCGTCCGGATAATTATGCAAAATTTCGTTTCATGCTTTATTGCATGCTTAGCAGAGTAAAGTCGAAAGGTTCGTTAATCTTGGTACAAAAAAATATTTATTTTTGAGTTTTTAGTATTTTTGAGTGTACACTTTTAATTTTTAGAAGAGGAAAATAGTTTAATACATTATTTCTTCAAATTTTCAGGTTCCTTGAAACTCTTTGTGGAGAAATCGTTGACAAGTTTGTATTGGTTTCCTCAACTGCTGAGCAACATCTGACCAATTTGCAAATGGCTTCGAAAGTAGTTGATGGTAAATTTGAATGCAGAGCTGAGGGCTGCCAAAAATGTTTCCAGAAAGATGGAAAAGCTAAGGAAAACCATGAAGTAAAAGAACATGGATTAAAACCACTGGTAAGTTATTCATTATTATTATTATTATTTTCAAATATCCAAAAAGGTTTTTGAAAAGCTATATCAGGAACAATTGAACACACAGAACTTTTGTCACACATCATCAAACATGCCAAAAACAAACAACGCCAAGCTATTGTTACACTCCTCGACCTTAAAAATGCCTTTGGTGAAGTCGACCATCGTTTGCTGTTAAAAGTTCTGAGTTATCATCACATCCCAGAAGAAATTAAATCACTCATCAGTGACTATTACAAACATTACAGCATAACAGTTGGAACCGAATCCTTCTCAACTGATTCTCTCCTTGTCGAGAAAGGAGTCCTCCAAGGAGATTGCTTAAGCCCACTTCTCTTCAATATGATAGTTAACACATTGATCAAAACAATCGACAACGAAAAGATCCGCTGTATGGGATATAACTTTTGCAACACCCTAGCACCACGCCATTGGTTCCAATTCGCTGACGATTCAGCTCTTGTCACATCAACTGAACAGGATACTCAACTATTGCTGAATGTATTCACTAAATGGTGTAACTGGGCAAACCTGATTGTCAGAGTTGATAAATGCGTTACCTTCGGTATCAAGAAAAACGGTTCAACATCAGCTCAATTCAAACCTTATCTTCGTATACTAAACGAAATAGTACCTGCAGTTAAAATTGGTGATAAATTTACATATCTTGGAAAGGACTTTTCATTTGATATGAGCACAAGTAAAGTGAAAGAGGAGCTAATCTCAGAGATGAACAAGTACGTTGACACCATAAACCGTCTTCCAATTCATCCGAGAAATAAATTGCTTATTATATCGAGATATGTATATAGCAAAATGCGCTGGAGATTTTCGATTTACAACCTTTCAACAACTTGGGTGATACAGAATCTAGACTCTATAGTGAAAGAGTACACAAAACGTTGGCTCAGATTACCCCAGAGTGCAAATACCAGACATCTTTACCTCCCAGTCAAGAAACTTGGTATGAAATTTATGTTACCATCTGATTGCTACAAATCAAGTCAGTTGACTACTCGTAATATCCTGAAAGAATCCGCCAATCCTGAAATTCGCAATCTTTACCAGTTAACAGCACAGAAACACATCGAGATAGATACCCTGCTTCATCTGAAAAAACCGAAACAACCGAAAGATCGTCTTGTCAACAAAACCGTCGAAAAGATATTAAACGATATGAATGTTTTAAAAGAACAGAACACGATAATGAATCAGGTTGCTCAGGAATGCTCTGTCAGTGCCATCAGTCAATGGCAAACCGTTTGCGAAAAGCTCCCAGCTAACATCTTCGTTTTCGTTAGAAAAGCAATCATTCTTCAACTAGCGAACAACACCAATTTATTTCGATGGAAAAAGATCCAATCAAACCTTTGTGGATTATGTGTCAACAATAAGCAAACCCAGTTACATATCTTCAATAATTGTTCGTTTGCTTTAAATGGTGGAAGATATACATGGCGTCACGATTATATTCTGTTCACAATGTGTCACTATTTGAAACTACTTGAGAATATGGGCTTTGAACTTTTTGCAGATCTTGATGGATTCCGAAATCCAGCTGAATTCTTTGATGGACCACGCCCAGATATCTTATTAAAGATAGGAAATGAACTTACTGCAATTCAACTTTCGTGCTGCTATGAAAACAATTTCACAAAAGCTCACGAGTATAAAATCAAACGATATGAAAATTTAAAAGACACTCTAGTTAATAAGGAGCATGTTCTGAGTAAATTGTTTGTTGAAATTTCATCTCTTGGATTCTTCCCGAGAAGAATCAAAGACTTTCGAAATTTCTGCAGACAGTTTGCTCAGATCAATACCACACGAATGATGCTTAAAATGTCTGAAGTAGCAATTAGAAGCTCTTATTTTATTTATTGTAGACGAAATAGTATTGAATGGGAAAACCCTGATATACTTAAATTTTATTGATATATTTTTAAAATTAATTTTGACGATAACATAGATATGGTGGCCAACTTTTGTAAATTGTTGAGATAAACATATCTAATTTTTATTGTATATTTTAGGAATCTTTTTAATTTTTAAATACAAAAAATGAAGTTTAAAAAAAAATTATTGTTATTATTCCTATTTTGAATACTAAATAAAAGTTCACAAGGAAAAAAATAGTTTCAGGAGAAAAAAAAGTTCATAGTGTACATGAATTAATCTAAGGTAATTTATTTACAGGAGGACGAAGATGGGAAGCTCAACTACCAAACCAGTCTGTTGGAAATTCTACTTTTGTGGCACAATTTCAATGACTCGGTTAGTGAAGGTGATGGAGAGAGAACAGTTCGTTGTAGGAAATTCCTCTTTCCTTATTTTTTACAAGACGGACCTGGCAGCCGTAAATATGCCTTAGAAACGTTTTATCTCTTGCTTCAAATCAATTCACTTCTCCCACAACGCATCGCACACGAAAGGATTTGGAATAGAACAGCTAAAAACAAAACTGGAAAAGGTATATATTGATTTCCTTGCTCAAAATTGCTTTCTTCTTATAATCTAAGATAGCCATCTATAGTCTAACCTAAAGAGTCTTATTGGTTTCAAACATTAATCTTCATCAGTTTAATAAAAGGGGTACCCTCTAGTTTGACCCAGTTATTTTTGGGTCTGGTGGTGATAGAATTGGTACAATTTCAGTACATGATAGGTATATTGTGATTTGATAAAATAGTTTTTTTAATTGCCCTTCCAAAATTGACCACATGTTAGATGATTTAGGTCAATCTTCTTATTGTTAACGGATACTAAAAATCTGAGCCTTAGCCAAAGTTTTTTGGTTCTTTAAAGAAAAAATGTGTGAAAGGATATTTTAAACACACAAAGATAAGTTTAGAGTGAATGATATTTTTTTCATCGAACAATATTCTATTTAATTTTAGGTGGAAATATCCCACTTGATTTGGAGATGGAGCATTGCATCCGAATCATCAAAAACATTAAGCGTAGATTGGGTCCAAATGCCCTCAACAGACACATTATGGATCGATATTGCAAAGCCCTGAACGTCAACAAGCAATTATGTACCAACTTTGACCAAATGACAGGAATCATCAGACGTTCAGGCAAGCATACCAAAAAAAGTGACGAAAATGACTTGGAGAAACTTGTTGGCGAGTTACTGTCAGAAAAGGTGTTTCGTTCGGAAGCTGGTAGAAACTACAACCACTTCAATATGACAAAAAGTTTACTAACAAACTTGAACTTTCATGACATTTTTGACTATATTTCAATACATATTAAAAAGATGGAAACTTGTAAAACCGTTCGCTAAATTTTTGTATCATTTTAAAACATAGACCTACAGTCTGTATCTCAAGCTTGCAAAAATGTATGGTCAAACAACTTTGCGACGTAATTTTTAAGGAAAATATTTAACTCCAATTTTAGATTTTTCTATCTTACTTGCAAATTTCTCAGACAGATAACAATGTACATCCATGTTGATGTCAAGTGTTATTAGAATTTAAAAAGGAAACGTTGTTTTACTACATTAATTTTTTTTTAAGATCTATTCATTTAAGAAAAGCACATTTTTTATTTTTTTTTCAAAGTTGTGAACATTTTTTATTTTCTATATTTATATTTTTAACAAAGTAACATTTTTTTTAAAAGTTTAGATTTTTTATCTATATTGTTATACAAACAAACAAGTTTATGAAATTAAAAAGACAAGTTTGAACCATTGCATACATTACATACAAACTAAGACTTGATTTTTGTGCATAGTTCTGCATAAGACTTTTCTTAAATAAACCTCGTTTCTCAAGGTTCTCCTCACTCAAATTAATAATTTTTTAAGGAAATTTGATATATGAAAAGCATTCAAAATCGACAGAAGAACTGACTACAAACTAAAAACAAAGACTGAAAATTTTAAAAGGATTCTACTATGGAACGCGGAACCTTTCTGTACCCTTCTGTGCAATTTTTAGAACAGTGTCTCATACAAATGAAATATTAGGTTTTTTAATTTATACCAATTCTATTTTTTTTCAGAGGCACACTTTAACAACTAAAACTAAAAGTTCATTTTGAGAGTACAGTTTCGTGAAAAATGTAGAACCTCTACTAATTTTTGACATTTTGTCTTTCGGCTGAACCTCCCAAAGGAAGGCTGGCATGCTCAGCCAAACAGGATTCGATCCGTAACATGCAGAGATTGGTGGAGGTTATCACCACTCTCTGACCCGCGTCTCTGCCTTTAAAATAATGTTTCAACATTTAAATTTCAATATCAAACTACTAAAAATATATGATTATACTTTATCAGAAAGATCTAATGTCTTAGCTATGATAATTACCCCACCCCAAAATCTTTATAGAAAAATCTACCTAGAATAATTGTAGCTTAAAAAACAGCATGTAATAACCAAATATAACAATGACCCTAGTCAGGATTTTAAAACTTTTGATGTTTTCCAGTGAAATACCTTGAGGGAACAAATTTTGGCCTATTAGACAAATTTTGCTATATTATTCTCGCCAAATTAAAAAAAAAATCACTGCCATTGCTTAGACGCCAAAATGTTTAAGTTCTTGCCAAATCAAAAATATTTCAATGTTTTGGCTGCTCGCCAAAATTAGTTCCCTTAAAGTAGATTGACTAGAAGACATTTCAAAAACAACAAAGCTTAATATAAATCTCTTTAAAAAACAAAAAAACTAGGCTGGAATTAATAGTTTGCTGTCACCTGCACGGCCAAACTTGAAACCTGTCGACCCTAGTCAGTAGTCACATCCCAAAAAATGTTATTGCAATCTCAAAGAAGAAATTTATTTTCATTCAAAAAGTTATAATAAACTTCAAAAAAAAAAACTAGTTGTAAATTTTTTTTCAACCTTAAAAGACAAAGTTCAAAATCAAAGGTTGACCCTTTGCCTCCGGGCCATTTTATTGTGTCCGCCCAGTCCATCAATAACCTAAAGTGGTCTCCAGGCTAGGTTTTTCCCAACTGCTGGGGTCCCTGTTATTTATCATTTATTTATGCAGAAAAATAAACAAAACATTTACATGGTATCATCACAGTCAATATCATCCAATGATCTCTTTGATTGAGAAGATTCAAAGGCATTTTCTGACAGTTGACAAATTCGTGAAAAATCTGAGTCATTAAGACTATGTTGTTGACTAGTATTATTCAAAATAGATAACCAATGAGGATCAATATTAGGTGACTCCTCAACCTTTTCCATGTCCATTCCATCAAAGCAAACATCGTCAAAAACTTTTGAAAAGCATTGAATAATTTGTCTAGCATGCACTGGCCTCCATATTTCAACCCTGTCCATGACATCAGAGATTGAAAAAATCTTGCTGACATTACACATCACTTGGTTCACATGATATTCATTGAACTCAAAAAACATGTTTGGTAAGGAGACTTGTTTCACTAGCCTTGTTTGTTGGAAATAGGAAATGCGATAGTTTTCTAGGAAACCTTTCAGAGTTGTTCTTTGTTCTTGATTTACTGATCTGCTCCTTTCTTTTTCAGTAGATGGCTTATTCGTTAAACTTCTGTACATTGGACTGCAATCTCCACATGAGCACTTCTTGTAGCAAACATCACAACACTCACAATCACGTATAGGTTTAGTATAGTCTCCTGGAAACAATGACATACACTTTGCCCTTCTACATTCCAAAGTGGTAAGAAATTCTCTCATCGACTGATCACACTTGCCTTTTGAAATAGTATACAAAGGAAATATATTTAACTACCTTAAGGGAAGAAATTTTCGCCAAACACGAATATTCTCACAATTAAAAAAAATCACCACTAAAATTGGTCTTTTTAGGGCAAAATAAGGCTTCCCGTAGACAAATAATTCCCACAACTGCAAAATTAAATTCTGCGAAACTTGCAAATTTTGAGCCTTGAGCCACAAAATTAAATTCTGCAAAAATTTCTTCCTGCAAAAATTTCTTCCCTTAAGGTACATTCGAGATATCCGGAGGACTTTAAAAAATATTTTTATACTTTTCAGAAAGTTCTCACAGTTGAAAAAGAAAATTGAATGGAAAAACCTCAAATCAAATCATATTGACAGGCTTACCTTGTAAAATACTGTTACTCAGAATTATGCTGGTACTTTTTTCACCATTTCGACCAATTCTACCACTTTCTTGCACAAAACTTTCAAGTGTTTGAGGAGGTGCAAAATGAATAGACTTTGTTACACCTTGTACATCAATACCCATCCCAAAGGCTGATGTACATATAAGACACCTTAGGTGGCTTTCAGATTTTGCCATTTCATTCACAACATGTTTTTTTACACTTGAAGGACTATCAGCAGTAAAAACTTCAACAATGCGGTTCGGAGGTTTTTTTTCCATATAGTAAAGGTGATCTCCAAGCTCATAACAAATGTTATTGAACAAAATTTGGGCTGGTACTTTTGCTTGATAATAAATCAGAACACGTTCTGCAGTATGCTTTTTCTTTTTTAATGTGTCAATGACTTCTTTGAAATGTTCAATGATCTCACCTCTACATATTTGTTTCACACAATATCTAATATTATTTTTGTTTGGGTGCTTATTTAAAATGTAAAAGTTACTCTCCTCCAATCCTAGCATTAAAAAGATCTTTGATCTTGTTAAATGCGTTGCTGTAGCAGTGAACAGAGAATATTTAATTTCATTGCCCAATAACGACTGCAGCTCATGCAAAGCAGCATACCATTTGCGAAAGGGCTTTCTTGAGTCTGTTGAAAGGCCCCTGTAAAAATAAATTGTTTTTGTTAAACTTTCCGTGAAAAAGATTATAATTTTGGTGTGCTTGAAACATGATTTTTTATTCATCGGGAGTGAAGATAGTTTATTTATTCCTCAAGTTATCCTTGTTAGTTTGGTTTAAAGCATCCTGAATGAAAGTCAACCTTTTTTATTTAGGAATTTTGGACATTTGCACAATTCGTTATATATACTTTTTAAATCAGAAATAATAGTTTGTGCTAGAAGATCATTTTTGGTAAAATTTAGGCATAATGATACAAAAAAGCAGAACAAAATTGAGAAAAATTCTCACAGAGGTCATGCTACAAAGGTGATACTAACCACTGGACTAATACATGTGCTTCGTCTATTACAACTCCAATACGATGTTTCCTAAATTCTTGACTTGATATCACTTTTCGCCAGCGGCTACTCTGTAGTAAACCCTCTGGGCAAGCATAGATCAAAGAATACCATCCCTCTTGAATATCTAATAATATAAATCGAATTCAAATTATACTATATACTGGCCATTTATAGTTCAGTCGACATCTTGAAATATATGCAAAATTGTGAGATATAAATTTCTGGTCACCTGTGGTGAATTTTATTAATCTATTCAAAAAATGTGCCTGTTTATGAAATGGAAATTTTAATTATATACATAACTAAGAAGATAAACATCACTTTTTTCTATAAAAATACATTTGTTATATACCTTGATAAGCTTTGTCGATGTCACCACTTTCATTTAACTTTTCTTCACTTAAATATATTGCAGGAATGCCTAGTTTTTTGCCTTTAAAAGTTGATCTTCAATCAATGACACAAGGGGTGAGACTATAATTATGCTTGATGTGCATATTTCATTATCATGGTAGGTGTCATATGCCCATGGTAAACACTGAAACGTTAAGGACTTTCCGTAACCTGAAAGTTGGAAAAAATGGGCTTAAAAATAATGTAAGCTCTAGCTATATCTGCCCAAGTATGATGACAACAGTTCAGTCAATTGTTTCAACTTTATTTGGTGTTTGGAATCTCCCCCTCTAAAAGACTCAAAACCACACACATTATTATCCTATACACACTTTGAAGAAACTGGGAAAAAAGCATTGACAGTACGACAGTAGTATATACCTGTTGGTGCACTAAAAAATGTATGTTTCGAACCAGTCAGGAACTCATTCAGTATAGCTTTCTGACAATCATAAAGCTGGACATCAAAGTACATTTCCATATGCTCAAACACTTCATCCATCTTTCCAAAGCAATTTCTTCCCTTGCGCTCGCTCTCTTGTTTTGATTCAAATTTAGCATGCGTCAGCCTGCGTCAGCATTATATAACTCGCCAAATCACTTAGCAAAAAATTTGCGAAGTCGGAACTAGTTTGAGAGTCTGATTCGCATCCCCTATATCAAAAACTATTTTAGGGGATGCGTGCAGCCTACCCCTGTAGAGCCTTCCCATGAACTTTTCAGGACTTCGGACCACTTTTTTGGAATCTTCACCCAAAAAGACATAAAATATCAAAACCTGGTCAAAAATTGGGACTTTGACCCAAACCGTATCGGATTTGATCAGGGGATCCACAGTGCGTGAACTTCGGATTAGAAACACCGGTCTGTAAAATGAATATTAAGTAAATTGAACGTGTTTCAAAATAAAAACAGACTTATCATTACGAATACTTATACAGGATATACACCTCAGTTATATAAATATACTGTTTTCCATCGGGTCCCTGTAAATATAAAATATGAAATAAAATATGAATATACAACTATATATAAATATAAAATAAATATTAAAATACTATAAAAAATCTCTAAAAAACATAAATTTTAAAATAATTTTAAAAGATTTAGAATAATAAAGAATTCTATAGCGTGCCTCATAAAGCTCACCAGAAACAATAGATTAAGAACTATTGTTTGAATGAAGTTTAATGGGACATTCTGTAAAATACAAGACTCAGAGAAGTGGTGGTAAATCTAATGCTAAAACGCCACAAGAGACTAGAAGGTGAGACGCTGAGAGAAGAGACTAAGTAGTAAAGCTAAAAACTAAAAACGTATGCTTTTGGAGACTTTTGGTACTAATTAATACCTTGGGAACGCGAGATGTTTGATGCGTTAGTTGTTAAAATAACATCGATCAAAGTAGCTTTTGTTTCAGTTATTCTCGTTGCCTTTTTGATTAATTGACCATAGCCATTTAATAAAAACAGTTCCTTTAACTCTTAATGATCATCTTTAGAGAGATAATTGACATTAATATCTCCCATGATAATTGTTTTTTTTTCTCATTGTACATAGAACCGATGATATTTGTCAAAAGTTGTTGAAAGTTTTTGACAGATATTTTGAAGAATCTGGGGGTCGATAAATCGTATTGAAAAGCCAAGATCTGCTTTTATTTGGTTTGATTTCAATACAAATACTTTCAATTTCAAAGGGTTCAAGATCTTTCCTGATGTCATAGTTTAAATTCGATTTTATATAAACTCCTCCTCCGGTACCTTTATCTCGTGTTTTATAAATGAACTCATACCCCTGAATATCGAAAGTTTTTGTATCAGATTTGTATGATGAGAGAAAAGTCTCGTTTTGTGTGTTATCATTTTCGTCCTCGTCTGTGTTTACAAAAATTTCGTTCAGTGCAAAGATATCAATTTTTGTTGTGAGTAAGATATCTTTAAGTTCGTCAAAACTCCCTTGTAATCCATGAATGTTAAGGTTAAAGATTTTCAACCCTTTGGTGTTGCAAAACCTCATAGGGGGGGGGGGGTTTCAGGGGTCTTAAATACCGTCATACCGACCAAATTTTGGGTCAAATACCGTAATACCGTCGGTGAAGGAAGCCTAATACCGATACCGATATTATATTTATGTTTTTTTTTCGAAAATAATGAATTTTCAGTTATCAAATCTATTGTGTAGTAACAAATTAAAAACTGTACAAACAAGTCTTGTACTTTATGAGGTCCCTAATTTTGCTTTTACATCTTTGGTTAAACGATTGTGACCTTATTGGGCTAAATTTAACCTTTTTATGGTCTCTTTTAAACAGATTGACCTATTCTTATACCATTAACATATAAACGACTGGACATCTATCTCCTTTGTTTTTTTTTGTAGAAAGGGCTGTTAGCTTCGTTGCCGCCCCGTTAAAAGCATAAAATAAAACAATAAATTTTGATGATATACTGCTTGGGAATACCTTGCTAACAACGTCAAAACTTCGACAAAAGTCTCTGTTGCTCTACTTTTCTTAAGTCTTTTATCTATATCATAACAAAGATAACAGAGGCAAAATCATCGTCAGATTGTCAAAACTCCAGCTGATATTTCTAAATTTTGACTTAAAAGTGTCGAATAATTTTAGAGAGTGTCGCATTCTAATTTTGACATGCTTATAACATAGGCTCTCAACTTTGGCAAGCTATTTTTTTCTAGTCATAAAAAAATTATTGGAGTGGCAAAAGGGATTCAAAAGTATACACGCAGTTGAAACTCCGCATTTCAGAGTTGAAAAACGCTGATGGAATATATTGCAAACTTGTGAAAAAAATCAAGAAAAATCTTTTTGTGCGTTACGAGTAATGTTCAAGCTCTGTCAATCCTTTTACCTAAATAATTCAAAGAAACAGAATTATGACGGAATATTCATGCTTATACCAAACATTTTCGCCAATATATAAAGTTTTTTTGCTAATTTTGTGACCTTATTTTCGATATTGTCGACCTTTTAAGGCCTCTTTTACAGCTATTTGAGCTTTCATAAAGCAATATTTTAGGTCTGCCGCGCCAAAGTTACTTGCTTGTTACGGGAGGCAAATGCAAAATGAAGCCTTTCCCACAATAATTTTTTCCTCGCAGACCCGTAAGATGTCTTTTATATCTAGAATTAATTTAAAATCGAGGTTTGGGCCAATCATGGTCTTAGAAGCCGTAGACTTCAACACAGGCTTCATAGAGGTGGCGCTGTGGTGCAACTAGAGGACGTGAATTTTAAAGTTTAACCCCCCTATCGGAGGAAAGAAAATAAATGGAATAATAAGAATGCGAGCGAAGCGATCGCGAAAATTTTTCGACAATTGTCACTCTCCTTTGTTATTGAAAAACGGCCTTAAAACGCTATTGTTAGCCAAGTATGCCTTGTTTGGTCACACAATTTCTGATTTTATTTAACACTGACCATTTGTTGACAAAAATATGGTACGGTGAGCGACTTACCTGCCGTACCCGGTGTGGCGTTCCAAGAGTTTCGCCCAAGAAAAAATTTAAAATCGTGATGTGAATTATTTTTTAATCGTTCGATGCTGCACAAGATGACTTAAGAACTACCTACTTTTACGAATTATTGAAGGAGTAAATACCGCCTTTACTGTCTCTAAGTCACTGCAGTATTAGTGTATTGTATTCATGATATGCACCACTGCAATGTCTTCTGACATTACGTCATGGAACCAATAGCTCATTGGTTGGAAGTGACGTAAAAGCAGTCAATACGTCACTTTCAACCAATCAGCTATTGGGTGGAACGGAAGACATTGCAATGGTGCATATCATGAACTGTAGTAGCAATATAAGTGAATACAGAGAGACGACCATATCATTTTTAGTGCTGACGGAGAAAATTTTATCTAGACTCATTCGTTGGATGCAGTATTTGCATCACAAAAGTTGTCATTAAAAAAATGTTCCCGCAGAAAAATAACGAAAATATTTGTTTAGATATTGTAAAGTTTTGCTTTAATGGGACATCCAAGATTGTGCGAGCGAAGCGAGCAAGAAAATTTTACTGGTTAAAATAGTGGAATAGACTTATCTTTTTTGAAAATTTTTCTGCATGAAACTCATGAAGAAACTAAAAGGTAAATAGTTTTATACCGAAATACCGTTTTTTATTGATAAAAATATCGAAATACCGACAAAAAAACAGGCAATTTACCGATACCGGTAGAAAATGAAATACCGTAATCCCGTCGTTTTTTTCTCGTAATACCGATTTACCGGGGGTAAAAAGGCCCAATACCGTCATACCGTAAAAGTGAAACCCCCCCCCCTCATAGTATCTTCGATCAAACCATTATAAGGTCCAGGACAGCGTTCGATATCTCCACATAATAACAAAAGCAAGCAAAACAAACTTTTCCTTCTTGGGTGTAAATAACGATGAATTTTGAAAGTGTACATCGTCGAGTAAATAAATGTCTCTCTTTCAAATACAACTGGTACATTCAAAGTTAAACTGATCCCATCTGATGTACAAAAACTTGGATTTTTCACCAAAAAAGTTCCAAAAATCATGAACACAAGAAGCGGCATAAACACGTCCGCTCTCTTCGCTACCATCTTGAATATTCACTCTCGGGAGGGGCAGGTCTAAAACGCCTAATACTTACTACCTAATACTTAATATTTACTATATATACCTCAAAATTGCTCGAAGATACCTTTAAAATAATCAGCATGCCAAATATGACCAAATCTGAAATTTTGGTGTCAAAAAAATTTCAAGTTTTTGTATTACAGCGTTTTGAAAACATGAAAATATTTTCTCTATTTTTTTCTCTTCACTTCATTTTCCCGCGCATTTTCTATAAAGTTTACAGACTACACACACTTTTTCGTAGGAGAAAAATATTTCGCATGCTCATTCATATTAGTTTTATTTATAAGAATCAGTTGAGATGATAAAGCCCTTCAAACCAACCTCAAGAAGTAGTATGACACTTTACTCGATATGATGCAGATAAATAAAAAAGGATACAATTAAATGACCTATATATTTAATCTCAAATAACGTTTAATTCAAATTCAAATTCAAATTCAAATTCAAATTCAAATTCAAATTCAAATTCAAATTCAAATTCAAATTCAAATTCAAATTCAAATTCAAATTCAAATTCAAATTCAAATTCAAAACTTATTTATTCGCCTGCATATCATTAAAAATTTACATATTTAAGTTTGTATAAATTAGGGGAGGGGATGCAGGCCAGGAGTCCATCCAATAGACGTTTCCGTCTAATCATATGGAATGGCTACCTGGACGCAGATTTTTTTTCTGTGGGGTTGATATAACTATTAGAGTAACAATATTTCAATATTCCAAATAACAAAGTAAAAAAAAAAAACACAACGTAACTATCGACAAAAAAAATATAGTTATATAAGTAATCTTTTGTTTTAATAAATCAAATTAGAGTATTTTTATATCTATATGGACTTTCATTTTCTGGTATGCAAAGAGGTCAATTTTGAAGGAACTCGCTTATCTTTTTTTTGATCATATATCCAGATAATGGTTGTAGATCGATTTTAGTATGTAATATTAGCTGGTTCCAGTTTAAAAAGAGATTGGTACTTAATCGATTTCAATCCATAGTTTAATGTTTTGGCTTTTGGGCGCTCAAAAGTTTCAGTTCGTTATTTCTAGTAAGATAATTATGAGACAGAGTTTTGAAGTTTAAAATGTTCGTAACAGCTTCAGGAGAAAGATTAGTGAGAGTTTGATGTACGAGTCGGATATTGAACTTTGTTACAGTATGTGGCAAAGTTGGAATATCCAGGTTAATGAAAAGAGGAGCAGATTCTGCATTAAAATCTGAAAAAGTCAAGATGCGCACGCATCTTTTTTGAAGTTTGCCTATTCTAGAGTTTTGAGTGAGACTTTGCCCCCATACGATTATTGCGTATGACAAATGAGAGTGAAAAATAGCATAGTATAAAGTTTTAAGAATGGTCTGTGGAACAAAGTGACGCAGTTTGGATAAAATGCCATTTGACCTTCTAAGTTTTGCGGATAAATGATCAAAATGGAAATTCCACGCTAGACATTCATCGAGAAAAAGACCAAGATATTTGACACATTTCGAAAATTTCAAGACATGCCCATCAAGATTGAGATTCATTGTATATGGCACAGGTTTATTTTTACTTCTAAACAGGATAACCTCAGTTTTTGTAGTATTAAGAGAGATTTTGTTGGCACGAAGCCAAGAGGAGAGTCTGATTAAGTCAGAATTCACTTTCGTCTCAAGTGAATTTAGATTCGAATCGGAAGAGAGAAGACAGGTGTCGTCAGCAAAGAGGTTTGTTTCGCTATTCAGAATGGCTTCAGGAATGTCATTTATATATATTAGAAAAAGTAGAGGCCCTAGGACAGAGCCCTGGGGGACTCCGTGTCTGATAGATCGTTTTGAGGAATCATGCCCAGAAATTGAAACATATTGTTTCCTCTCAGTCAGGTAAGATCGAAACCAGAGGTTCGCAACGCCACGTATGCCATAGTGATGAAGTTTTGATAGAAGAATTTCATGATCTACTGTATCGAAAGCTTTTTGAAGATCAATGAATAACCCCGCAAGAATACAACCCTTTGTCAATATTTGACCGAATTTTTTCTGTTAGATTTATTAATGCGTGAGAAGTAGAGTGTTTATTACGGAATCCAAATTGGTTTTTGAAAATGCTGTTGTTAAATGTTAAGAAAATTTACAACTCTGAATTTAATTAATTTTTCAAAGATTTTATCAATATTAGAGAGGGAGCGAAATTGGTCTAAAGTGTTAGGATCGTATGGGGAACCTTTATTTTTATACACGGGTATTACTTTTGCTACTTTAAGAGTTGTTATGAACTTGCCTGTCTGTATTGATAAATTGAAATTTTAGCAAGGAGTTGAGCTACCTCACCAAGAACCGATTTTAAGATTTTTGGTGGAATGCTGAATGGTCCATTTGCCTTAGGTTTAAGAGCATTGATAATTTTTACGATTTCCTCAGCTTGTATCTCCTCGAAAAACAGAGAATTTATTGGTGAATTTACAAGAGTTTGATGAAAGTTCGCTTCCTCATTATTAACATTTATAGTTTGACGTATTTTATCGGCTATTGAAGTAAAATATTTATTCAATTCCTCGCTTGTTACTTTAGGATCAGATGTTACTTGTCCGTCAATATTTAGAGATATTGTTGTGCTACTACGGCATTTTTTACTTTCGATCAATTCGTATACGCCTTTCCAGATATTTTTACTGTTCTTTATATTTGTTTGAAAGTACTTTTTATAATGGTTATTCTTACTTCTTCTACAGAGCTTAACAATTTGATTTCTGTAGAATTTATATCTGATGTGGAGTTGGTGTTTAAATAACGTTTTAGCCATTTGGATCTTTATAAAGGAGACAGGGGTGTGTAAGAATAGCTGATTTTAGATATTTGCAAATGTGTTCTTATAATTAAATCAAAGTCATAATAGAGAGAGAGAAGTAAAAGAAAGAAAAAATAGATAAAGATAATAACCTTTTGCTTTGTAATTATACGAGGCGAAGAAAATATCTACTTTAATATTCGAATATTCTTTTAGATAACACGTTCCACGAAACCATTTTCTTAGAATATAGATTTCGAACAGGCGAAGGAGAGCCATAGCCTGGAAGTTCTGGTCTGTAAAGTATCTAAACGGATTAGGTAGTCAGTATTAAGTATTAGGTAGTAAGTATTAAGTAGTAGGTATTAGGCGTTTTAAACCTGCCCCTCTCGGGAGTGAGTTCTGTGATTCACATAACCGAGTTTTTTATGACATTTTACTTTGTATGATAATTCAATGACTATTAACAATTATAGAATAATTTATATATTGTCGAAACCGCAAAGCTCCACTCTACACGTTGGGATATTTCATTTTTGAAATTTCCATAAAAAAGATTTAACCTGTAATCTGAATCCTGAACCTGCGTTTCGAACTAGCCGGTGTTTCTCTTGTTTGAATGGCAAAAATTCCTCAAATACACTGAAGTAAAACAACTTATGTGTTTAAAAATAGAAAAATCTATCAACTTGAATTCTTTGAGGGCGTTGGGCTGACATATCAGAGACAACAACTTATTTAAAAGAAAGAACAAGAAAGGATGGCTCATCCGATGGTCAAAGAGCTAACATGTATAGTATGGATGATACACTTGACAATAAAAGGCTTGAATATGTCACTGGTGAATGTCGCCACAGACCTGATACTGAAAAGGAACGGAAAAGTAAAGTTAAAGTAAAGGTGGTCTACTCCTACAAACTGAACCTTATCGACTTATCATTTAATCAGTCTTGATGGATATTTTTTTCGTCTGAGATGGAAAACACAATAAAAATGTTAAATCAAGTGTATCCACAGGGAAACTTTAAAAATAGCCTTGAATATGCTGAAACTATGCTTATGTGATGATGCAATTTATGAATTTGTACATTGCATGCTTTTTTGTAATTAAAGAGTTTTTTAATGTTTTGAAATCTCATAAATTGAGGCTCAGCATATTATTCTTAACCCTATTAGCCCCAAGCTTTTTTTACTTTAGTATCCCCAGGGGGGGGGGTAGTATCTACCTATTTTTTTCGATCTAGAAGAGCTATGGCAATGAAATTCAAACCAGGTTGGTCAAGGTTGAGAATATCAGCACCTAAGCTTGAGGCTTTTTCAAAATGTGGAGGAAAGATTCAACCGTTCTGAAAGTTTTCATATAATTATGTACGAAGAGCCTAGGTTAAAAGCAATCTGCTTCTCTAGAAACTTTTCTTCTGAGTGATTTCAATCTCAAATTTTAAAGCTCATCATATTATTTTTTTGAGATAGATGAGAGATGATGTAAATTTTATGAATTTTTCTCAACATGATTCTTTGTTGGACCCTACCGAGGCAGTCCTTTAAATTAACCAATGTCTGTCCGTCTGTTACCAGCTTTTCTCTAAATCGGCTCATTCTCGTTTTTCTCAAGATTCCATGATTAGTTTTTTTTTGATTTTTTGCACAAAGATGCATATTCCATTAATGTTTTAAATATTTTTCTTTTTTTCGAATTTTTGCAGTCTAAGTTGTCTTACTATTTTTGCCATTTTTTCCTATTTTTATCTGATGTTAATTATTAGGTAGGCCCATTCAGCATTTTGCTTGCTTGTTTATTTAGAAACCTCGTGATAATTTCATTGATTTGAGTGATGATTCCATGGATTCCACACCTAATGTCTCAAACAAGGTATTTCTTGAATGTTTTATTCTAAGTCAGGGGTTATGCCTACAGTATAATGGGTTATATGCAGGTTGTATTTTAGGAAAGCAGGTCAGTGTCCCCTTTTTTAATATTTGGTGCTTTGGCTGATTAGGGCAATTTAACTCTAAAATTTACTAGATAGGAACAATCAGAAAAGATCATACTCAAATTTTAAGCCTGGCTGGAGGAGGAATTAACTAGACTATGCACACAAAGTATCTTGTCTTGATAATGCGCTCCAAATTTAAGTATAAAGCTTCGCTCTCAACGAAGAAGCAAAAATGAAAAATATCAAATCCTACAGCTCAAAGTTTCTCTTTAAACTTTATTTCTTCGCACCTGAACTGTTAGATAATTTTTTTTCTTCTTTTTTTTTAGGATATGTCATATTCTACTCGAGACCAAAATACTATCAATAATCAGGTAACTTTAAATAATTTGGGACTTTTAAATAATCTGGAGTTCCCAACTTTTCACAAACATAGAAATTAAAACCAACTTGAAATAATCCAGATCATTCAAGCATCTGTACTATAATACTCATTACTCCTGGTGAGCATAATTTTTGGACCTGCCTTGGAGGTTCTATAAATTAACCTATGTTTGTTTGTTCATTCGTTCGTTAGTCTGTTACCAGTTTTTTCTAATATTTTAAAATGGTGAAACCCAAAAAATGACAGAGCCCGATTTTCGAAGATAATTTTACGGTCGCCTGATCTGGAAATGTTTAGATAGGAAGAAGATAATATTGTCTTGTCTGAAGAACCAGAAAAGTGCCGGGAATCACCGTTTTTGTGCATTTCCTTGACATTTTTCAACTTATTCGCTCGATTCTTTACTGAATAAGGTGATGCCCAAAACTTTCCATCCTTAAAAAATGCTGGAACAGCCACTTAAAAATATTTTTCGCCAGCCTAAACTTTCGCGAACGTTGGATAAAAATGAGAATTATTGAACGAAAAATTGGCTTAAAAGTGAAACATATTCCCTAAATCCGATAAAAACACTGTGCCACTGGCTGAAATACAATACATTTTTGACTAAAAATGCTTCTTTATTTCTTCTAATACAATTTTACGAAAAGTCAAAAGTTATTTTCAAACAGCTAAAAGTTTTTGAGCAGCTCCCCCCGTCCAAGTATGGTTAAGTTGTTCGTCTGAAGGCCCATTGTCTGTTATGTATTTTATTTTATAGTTTAAATATCTCTTATTTCTAGACATCTGGATTGATTGAAAGCAATCATGAGCGAGTAATCTTGAGGCAACAACAACAGAGAGAGTATGAAGAATCCCTTGAAATAGATCGTTTAAAGTACTGGATCTTATCAACAAGTGTATGACTGGATTGGTAGTCTGGCAGTATATCCACAATGTTTTAACATCTTATCATACAATGGAAAGATTCTGCCTCTGCATACAGAACTTGCTTCTGGCTCTTACAACATGATCCTCTTAAATGAAGCTATACCGATGTCCCCATAAGGGACTGTTGCTTTTAAAGGGTTTGCGTCAAATATCATTCATGAGCAGATTGAAGATGATACCGAAGAGGTAGATGTGAAATATGACATATGACAATATTCCACTCAAAAATATCTTTTCAAGGAGCTCAGAATCACATTATAATTCAAGCCCTGTCAAAAGTTACAGGCTTTCTTGTTTCCACTGCAAATATATATAAATACACCTTCAGGTTTCTGTTCATTCTACGCCACATTAATCAAACAGACCGTCGAACTGATCGAACTTAATCGAACAACAAAAGTTCAGGATTTATTCGACAAGTCGAAAAATGTATTAGTTTGACAAAGTTCGACAACAGGATTTGTGAATGTGGATTATCTTTCTAGCTAAAAAATGAACCTAATTATCAACTATTGAATTGATAAAAATGCTAAAAATGGGCCAAATGGGCTTGTTGCTAGTGCGTTTTTAAGGGAAAATGGGGAAAAATTCAATATTTTCAAGTTTAAGCCTCACA
This sequence comes from Clytia hemisphaerica, assembly GCF_902728285.1. Lineage (NCBI taxonomy): Eukaryota > Metazoa > Cnidaria > Hydrozoa > Leptothecata > Clytiidae > Clytia > Clytia hemisphaerica. The sequence goes on from NW_027104149.1 coordinate 209,674, forward strand.
AACACCCTAAGAAACCAAACTTTTAACCCAAAATGGTTCTTATTAATATAGAAAACCTTTCTTATGCAGATTTGGTCATTGGCTTTAATGTAACCAAGCTAAAAAACGCAACTAGGACGTTGCTAGGGGAAATTTGAGCAAGAATAGGATATCTTTGGATGCGAATTGTTTGAAATAGATAAAAAATATGTTGCTTGGATTTTTTCACATTGTAAAAAAGGCTAAAGCTTCATGAGAAAAAAACTGTTTTCCAAAAATAATAGTGTTGCGATGTGCAAAATCCAGTTCAAAGTTAGCGGACCTTTAAGCCTAAAAATTGCCCGGAATGGTTAATTCTGCTATCTTCAATCGTCCGAAAACGAAAGATCTTTAGAGTGTCGAATGTTGAAAAAGGGTTCGTTAAATTTGACTCGTTCGTCAAAGCCTAATCCTAATAAGCTTCCCAAAATTTAAGAAAAGTCGGGTTTAGGGGCCCACCTCAAAGTCAAAAATTTGGTTCCTTATAAAAGATGTGGCTCCTCTTCGGCGATTCATATTTCGTTTTATATGTTTGTTTTTTTGACTCGTTGTCGGAAAAAGTTGTTGTCGGAATACTGACGCATTCGTCAAATTCAACGTCGGGCACTTTTACTGTCGGACTACTGACGACCTCCCCATTAACTCTTATTAGATATGTGAAAACCAGCCTAATCCCAGGACCCCCATGATACCACTTTTGCCTTCTCAGGGTCTATCTTATATGCAATTGCTCTTAAACAGATCAGAATCAGAAGTTAAACCGTTAACGTCTTTAAATGTCTCCACACTCAATTACATTCAGACTATTGAGTGTTTTGTGGGTCAACCCAGTTACCCGGTATCTATACCGTGTCAATATTTGTTTGTCTGTGAGTTATGTTTTTTAATCTTTAGATTTCAAAGGATATTGAAGTATCGAGGGAGAATATCTATGAAGAATTTCTAACCATCTATCGATAAAGAAATATCACAAAGTGTAAACTTAATATCGCGTTCAAAGATGAAGAACTGTTGTTATTTGGCAAAATCTTTACCCACGCTTTTATCACTTACAATATTGTCCCGATATCTTTGTCTAAGATGACCCTGAAGCACAATCTCGGCTTCCCAGTAACTGATGCGGAGCTGAAAGAAAGATTTTTGCTTATTTACCGGAGGAAGAGAGGAGGCAGTTTGATGCTGATGTGGATGCTATTGACGAACAAACCCAACAAAGCATGATGGACATTTTGAACGAGAGTTCAATTTACACGATTCCGAAAAAAGAAAATCTGGAAAGTTTAATCATCAAAGCTGCAACCTCCACATTGATAAAACGCCCTATTTCTCATACTGTTTCCCATATTTTAGTCCTCTAATTAGATAAACAACCTTTTGTTAGCTAGCTTCTGTTAGGGTTAGGGCTCTTATTCATCGCCTGTTTATTTTCACCCTATTTCTCCCAGCATTACTTTGTTAACACAAATTTTGTGTACACGAAGAATATCGAGACAAAGTACTTTTTAATTGACTGATATCTCGTTGACTAAAATTTATTATCCGCTTAATATTTTTAAACTTTGATACATTATACATCATTTATTCCGACATGAACATGCATAGATTTATTTTGTTTTTGACATTTAGCACGATTTTTAAACAGAACGACATTTTATTAGAACTTTATTTTATGCTTTATTTTTTGCTTAGGGTTAGGGTTGTATTCATATGTATTTCTTTTTTCAAAAGAAAGACACTTTAGTTCTAAGCATTTAGACTTTAGGATGGAAAAGATTACAGTCCTTCATTCTATGTTTTTGGGAGGGCCAAACATTTTCTTCATATGATGAAACCTTCAAGCCATATATTCCTTTTTCGCTCAATGCTAAGTAATTTTAACATAAAAAAATACTTTGGTGACCAAAACCGTGCAAAATAAAAGTTATAACTTTAACATCCTTGGTACAATCCGATTTGGCAGTCATTTCATGCTCAGTAATGAGGGTACAGCTTCTCTACCAATGGAAGAAACAGTTGTTCCACAAGAACCAGCTTCTGAAGTAGGTTATTTTTGAATCTTCAATTGGTTCTAATCGAGTTTCAAATCTGAACCAGTTGATGAAATAAGTAACCCGGAGTCTTCAATCGATCTCAATCATCAGCCAAGTCCAAAATCTGCTATATCCGAATCGCAAGTAGTTTTTAATGTTTACAAAAATGGATCTTAACCGAAGAGACACAAACGTAAACTATTTTTAGGTTTCGAGTGTGATGAAAGGGTCATTAGAAACAAAAGCTTATGTTGACTCCAGCCACATTCTTGATATGAGGTTTAAGGATAAAAGTTACATACATTCTGGACGACCCTTTGATTCTAGGATAATGGAAGCAGCAATGTTTTTCTTAAGAGCAGTTGTAGTACAGACTTTCAAACATCTTCCGAAGGAGAGTTTTCTGCTTGTAATTTGGGTTTTCTCCTAATATTGAATTGCAAATCTAAAAGCTACCAGTGATTAGCAGTAGTTATCCAAAGATTCGCTCAAAGGAAATTTTTATTCATTTCAAAAAAGTCACTATAACTCAAGAAAGAAACGTCTTTCGTATCCTATCCCTTTTTTGAGATCACTTCGTTGATTTATCAGCTCTCCTGGGAAAGAAATTACACTTAAAGTTGTGGATGTTCCTCCAGCATCAAAGTCAAATCTTTCCGGCGCCTATTCAATCTGTATTGCGGAGTTGCTCTCAAATGGAAAAGATCCAGTGTGTTTAAAGGTTAAAAAGGAAAGAGAGATTTTGGAAGGTATCACTAGTTTCATGGAGTGTGGGGAGCCTTTAATCAATTTATTTGAAAAAAAAAGCAACTACATTGTTATTGTCTTGAGCCTGATTACGGAGAGAACATGAAGGAACGTGAAAAGTGTCGAATCTGGTAACACGATGAGTGTGAAAGATTAATATCAGATTCATAGGGGAAATCACATGCAAAGAATATAGATCGAAAACATCAAAAACAACCGACTACAAAACTTTTATATTAGCTGAAAGTCATTATTGAAGACATAATGCGACTGAAAATGTGCTCTAAATCAATTCACACATCAACAAGACCTACAGGAAGCCCTAAGAAGCAGTACAGAACATATTGAAATCGAAACGGCATCCATGGAAAGTATAAAATAATCATGAGGGAAAGAAAATTTAACTGACATGATGGTAACTGTTTTTTCTATGCTCTGTCACTAGGAATGTAGGAGGGATAAACCAGCAGATGAAGTGAATACAAAGCGTCATTTTTTGAGCAATTCCTTTATGATGACCAAACCAATCTTTGTCAACTAATAAATCAAGGATCGATAGCATGGTCATCCAAGCAGCATTTGATGCTCTGTCCAGTCACAATTGAGATAGTAAATTCGAACCATGTTAGTTATGGCGGTAAAAGAATTGTCATTCCTAGTACTGGTAAGAAGTCAGAAAAATATGGTCAACTTACGATGTCAACAAGCTCACTATGAGGATGTTCGTCAATTTTTCAACTCGATTTTCTTAAAATGGTTGGAGATGTCTATGGACGGAAATTGAAAAACACTGATACTGTTAACGAGCCAATGTCTTGGTTGATGGCGACTATTGAGTCCAGTCAAAGACTTCATACATTCCTTGATGAGCTACCTGATGGCTCATTGATAGCAGTCTTTAAATGTTATAAAAATGCTCCTGATTATGGCAAATCAGAATGGTTCAAATCTTTTTCAGGTAGAGACATCTACGGACATGAACATATCTACTTTGACCGTAACGAAAGAAAGAACTTTTTCAACCCATGGTCAGAAACACTAGTAGTAAGCTTTGGTGTTTAAATCTTTGCGATGAATTTTGTAAATCTAAACGGAGGGTTTAGACTTTGAAAGTTTATAAAGGTAGTCTTCCTTTGATCAATAGAATCATCAAGGTGCTTAACACAACCGCAGTGGTTTGTTCAGAGTGCTTTCAAGGTAATCTCACAACCACGATAAAAGATGTCCCTCATTTCATTGTCATATCCACTGAATGTATGAATTCAGTCGATGAAATTCCACTCTTGATTATGTTTGATATTTTGGAAAAATCATTTACATTAGCGCTAGTTCTTTGGACCATCTAATGGGCAGGCGATGACAAATTTAACTTTGTTTATCATTTTCGTTGCAACTCACCAGATTGGTTTTATTTCGACGGACTCAAAGATCCCCCAGTATCATTTGGAGGCGATATAGAACGTATTACGAATAGAAGGTTAAATTTTTTAGTTTACTTAGATACTTGTTTCGTTTCTGGTGATCCCAGTTTTAACATGTCAGTTTTTTCTTTTGTTATCGCCAACATGAAAAATATGAGCAGTCTGATTGGCTAAAAGCGAGTACATAAATGCTTTACTTCATAATGTACCGTATATATACAAAACTACGTTAAAAATATATCCCATGTAGTGTTCAGTACCGTGGGATAAATATAACTTAATATCAATAGATAAATATCGAAATCACAAAATGGAAAGGCTTTCAGACCGGGGTTTTTATACGAGGTGATTAATTAGATTTTTTTGAAAATACCTAAATCACATTAAATACTTCCAAGGAATGACCTCTGAAAATATTTTTCTCTAAAAACTTCTCTATCAAAAATATAGCTCTTTATGTTTCAGAAAATCTAATCTTTTTAAAGCAATGCGTATTTTGTTAGGGGAATAGGTCGAGCCATCTGTTTGACGTAAACACATTCAGAAAGTAATTGGAAAAGCTATTACTTTTAGTTGATAGAGAACCTTTAACTTTTTTAATGTAGCCATAACTTTTTATCCACAAATGGTTTAACCAAGAGACTGAATTCATTAAAAAGCCATTTTTGAGGGAGTAAAACTTTGTTTGAACTTTCGAAACAAGTGAGTGAAAATGATTTTAGAGTCGATTGAAAAAACTTTTTATTGCAATAAGCTGAAAACCCCATATTTAGTCCACGTAAAACTGAATCCTTCCTGAAATCAAAAATGATTTTATTTCTTGTTCACCTATTATTTCTTGTAACTACCTTTTAGAGGCAGTTTAAATCTGTGTTATGTTTTATTGTTTTGTAAATTAGTTCATTATCCTTTTATGCCACTCTCCTTCGATATTGCATCTTTTGTGTGTTGGTCTTCTCCTGTGTTTGTACGGTTAAGTACTTTTATTATAGTAATTATCCTTTGTATATAGTATTCTCAAATGTATTTGTCATGTTCCTAGGCTATTATTGAGCTAGAATGTGAAAATGTATAAAATGTGTTGTGAAATTTGTAGAAGCTTGTGTAGTGTTTATGTGACGTGATGTGATGTAGTGTTGTGCCACAGTGTTTTACGTCTTCGTTATGTCAAAGAAGTCAGTAAACACAGCACCTCACTAATAATGGTCATTCTTTTTTGGGACCGTTAAAGTAAAACACTATTCAACATGTCACTTCACAGTAATTAAATATTGGAAGCTGCCACCTTCGATTCGACAGCAACATGGATTCATCCAGATCGTTAAGAAGGACATATACCGAAAGTAATGAGTTTTGGATAGAGGAAACTATCAAGAAGTTAATTCCTTTTTGGTCCGAGGCGTTCCTGGCGATGTCAAGTCAAAAGTCAGCAACTGCAGTGTATTCTTGCAATTTAATGAGCAGAGAACTGAGAACTGAATATGAAGCATACTGTGCCAAGTTAGAAATCAAACGTCGAAATTGGGAGAGACAATATGATCTCCTGTACGAAAAACGAAAGCGTGAATTGCAGCTACAAATCGAAAAACATGAAGCAAAATTGGAAAGACTGGAGGAGGAGCTGAGAAAACGAAAATTGTTGAAGTCTCAAAGGAAAACTAATCGCAATGGTAAGTCAGTCGCCAAGAATGAGTCGAGCGTCAGTAGAGAGCCGTTGCATGTAGAGTCGTTTCATATTGATGATTCATTTGTCGTTGAAAAGCCATCCTTCGTTAAAGAGTCTTTGATTGCTATAAGGTTGTTCGTCAATGAAGATCTGTCACAAGTATTGTTCGAAGCAGAGCCAATAAATGATGTTCCCATAGTTTCGTCTCGCGTCGTTGTAGAGCCAATGCACACTGTCATCGTGGAGCCAATTCAAGTTTCTGTTATAGAGTCGATTCCCGTGGTTGAAGAGCTGATTGAAGTTGTAGTCGAGCTGAAACGTGCAGTTATCGTCGAGCCGTTGCACTCTATTGTCGTGGAACCAATCCGCATGGAATGTTTCAGCCTTGTCATTGAATCAAACTTGTCATTTGTTAAAGAACCGTATTTTCCAGCTGGTTTGGAGGTAACGCAACGTGAACCTGTTATCGAATTGAACGATTCCAAAATCCACGAATGTTCAATTGTTCATGATATGATTGAAAAGTTGTTATTGATACTTGTTTTGCAATTAGCCAATAAATGGAAAAGTGTTCAGATGAACTTTTATGGCCTTTGTGATTTGGATTTACGGTATGGAACATTGAGATTATTTGGTTTTCTGATTTCCAGATTTTGGTCAAGCAATATGTCACTATACTTGACGGTGGGGAGTGTAACTACCTTTTAGAGGCAGTTTAAATCTGTGTTATGTTTTATTGTTTTGTAAATTAGTTCATTATCCTTTTATGTCACTCTCCTTGGATATTGCATCTTTTGTGTGTTGGTCTTCTCCTGTGTTTGTACGGTTAAGTACTTTTATTATAGTAATTATCCTTTGTATATAGTATTCTCAAATGTATTTGTCATGTCCCTAGGCTATTATTGAGCTAGAATTTGAAAATGTATAAAATGTGTTGTGAAATTTGTAGAAGCTTGTGTAGTGTTTATGTGACGTGATGTGATGTAGTGTTGTGCCACAGTGTTTTAGTAAGTTTATTTCTTGTACATATTCTATTCTATTCTATTTTGCTATGTATAGCTTATCTGTCTATGTTACCTATTGACTTGTGTTTAGAATCTACTTTGTATTCTTATATTTATGTGTTTATTGTATTATTTTTAGCGTCTTCGTTATGTCAAAGAAGTCAGTAAACACAGCACCTCACTAATGGTCATTCTTTTTTGAGACTGTTAAATTTCTTGTTCACGAAATATCAAGCTTTAAAGTTGACGAACACACACAAAATTCATAGAAAATATAAACGATATGACGTCACAAACATGTGTAAATTATACGTTTTTTAAAGAAGGTTTTATACAAAATAGGAAAGACATTGAGAGTGAAGATTATATATTTTCGAAGTTATACTGTGTTGTGTAGTTCTTGGAGACAAAAAAAGCATGACCTCAAAAAATGTTTAGTTCCCCTTTAAGTATAAACAAATAAAAATAAAATCTACATTTTCATATAGGAGATTTATCATATATGATTACAAATATCAGTACTCGGGTAAATTAATGCGTGTCCAAATTTTCGTTAATTTTTCGGAGGCAATTCCACCCCTCCTAGCATAATAAATTATACCTTAAAAGAAGTGGATTACGATGCAATTTTGAGAAAAGCCGCAAAAACCAAAGTTGCACATCATTAAAAGGATCATTTTGAAAATTTTTTTTTTTTTTAATTTTGCTGATCTCAGCACTTTATTACAAATTTTCGTATTTTGCTGATTTCTGCTGACGTCAGCAAAATTTGAAAAAAAGGATTATGCAAAAATGTTTTTATTAATGATATGCAACTTTGGTCCAAATTTCATGTATACACCATTAGCCAAACTGGAGTTATTTAACAAACTAATTTTGCTGACGTCAGCATTTTTTGGTTTTTGCGGTTTTTCGCAAAATTGGCGAAACCTAAATTTAAGTAACACCGATTTTCATGTTCTACATCGTAATGCGCTTCTTTAAAGGTATAATTTATTATGCTAGGAGGGGTGGAATTGCCTCCGCGAAATTAACGAAAATTTGGACACGCATTAATTTACCCGAGTAGATTCTTAAAACATGAGAAAAAAATGCCTAGAGGTATATTAAAAACTAGTTTAGTCCCCCAACAGAAAATTGATGTTTAAATGTAAAACATTTATAAAAAAAATCAAAAAACATGAGAAAAATAACCAAGTTTCAACAACAAACGGCTTCTCCTGCTGCTACATCGACCAAAAAAGAAAAGTGAAAATGGTACCGATCGATGCACAGAAAAAAACTGCATCAAAGATAATGATGATATGAGAATCGAATGTCAAAATTGCAAGAGGACAGACATAATTCTCAATAAAGGCTATCGAAAGTACCAATGTATAAATTGCTGTTCAATTGATGAAAGAACTGAATTACACCAAATTACCTTTTACATCTATTATATAAACCGTAGAGGATGCTAGACCAAATAGCATGGCCCAATGTCACGAGAGGTTATTGAAGAAGTCCAAACTGGACCGGGCCGAAAACCTTGTTGACTGACATCTTCAACTGATGACCTCGTTATATACGGTTATATATAAAAATCAACACGATTTTCACTAAAAATACATACAGTTCTAAAAAAATTTGAGGATTACCCTACACAGAGCATTGCACTTTGCTTGCATAATATAAATAGTATTAGAAAAAGACTTTAGGTATAACACTGTAAATGGCGTTGTGACTCATTGAAGTTATATTTGTCATTTGATGTTTACATCCTAGTGTTTTACCTATGTACAGTTTACGTGGGCAATATACTTGTCCCCTGTACACACTGTAGGGAAAACCAAATTTTAAACTTCTAAACTTTTAAACTTAAATAATTCAAGGGGATGAATAAATAATCGTGAACTCCACATAATATATCTAACATTCAACTCATATTATACTTTTTAGAAACTACATCACCGCTGTCACCACCAGTCACCGGTGCAACAAAATCATTGTTTCTGAAACAACGTACTAATCCCAAAACCGAGACAATTAAACTGACAAGTCGAACTAAACAGAAAACCAAAAAATCTCCACACCCTATCACCATGTTCAACACAACGATGGACTCAGACAATAGCATTAGCGAATTCCTCACGCAAGCTATGGACCTTCCCAAAATACCAAAGAAGGCCGACCAACCAACAAAATCAAACTACAGCTCTGCAACCATCACTAGACCAATAGAAACTCAAGAAGAACCAAAACAACAAATCAACACCATTGCTACTAACCAACTGACTACCAAAACTCAACCAAATATTCTAAAAACCATCCAGTCGACCACTAACATTGAACCAAACCAACAGACCAAAACCATCCACCCAACCAAAACCAACATACACCACGCCCTCACAAACAAAAACGCCCTGCGCAACAAAACAATTACCACAATGGATATAGGAAAAAACAAAGACAATGACTAGAACCTAGTGAAAATTTTACATATAAATTGTATAATTTTATAGATCTTAGTAAAAGACACCACTCTGAAACTTACTCATATGTAGCCAGTTCAATAAATAACTACCCTGAAATACAAACTTCGACAAGAAATACCCCTATAAACTTGTCTAAAACCAAGAGAAAGAAACTTGTTTCCACTTTCGAAAATAACATTGTCATGAATTTGTCACATAAAGAACTACAAATTAGGAAACTTTCGATTTTAATTAAAGGTTTGACCTTCATTCCTACACCTGATAAAAATATAGCAATTAAAGCTCTCGAAACATCCTTGGAAAGATTTTTCAACAAAATGTCCACAATATACCACTTCCATACCAGCACCTATCAGACTAGGGACCCACTCTATACAAAAACAAATTGGCAACCACCACTTATTAAAAATCCCAAATTACAAAGCTATTATAAGTGGCCCCCCCAGCGGTTTGCGTGAATGCGTGAATGGGCATTTTCGGTTGCGTGAATGCGTGAAAATTGAAAAGAAAATGCGTGAATGCGTGAATTGAAAAAATTTGCGTAAACGTGAAATTCCCTTTTTGATTGCGTGAATGCGTGAATCTGGGCTATTTTGTGCGTGAATACGTGAATTTTCCCTTTTTTCCACCCATCATGTGCAGTTTTCCCGATTTTTCAATGTTTCCCAGATTTTTCCAGAAAATTTTCCGATTTCCTGAAAAATCAGGTTATTTCGTGAAACTCGAGGAAAATAAGTGGCTCATAAGTTAACGTCCCTAAGAACTCGGAAATTTTATAGCTAAAATAAAGAATCTTCCAATAAAAAACAATATGACTATATTTGACAAAAATGCCATACACAACCTTAAGTCTAGAAAGGACATTGTTATTAAAAAAGCGGACAAAGGTAGCGCGATAGTTATTTTAAACACACCAGACTATCTGGAAAAAGTATCTGCCCATCTTGATAACAAAAATGCCTATGAAAGGATATATAACTTAGAGGAAATATCCAACACCAAAATCCTAATGACAAGCTTCATGGAGATTCTAGAATTGAAAGGGCATATCACAAACAAAACTAAAAAATTCATGTTACCTCCAGAAAACCACCGCATAGGTAATTTCTACATCTTACCAAAGATTCACAAACAAAATATTCCAGGGAGATCAATTGTGTCTTCCATAGACTCTCTTACACAAAATACCTCAAAATTCCTAAGCCTATGTATCGCCAATCTGGTTCCGAAATTAGATTCATATATTAAGAACACCAAACACTTTCTACGGCGTATTCTTACAAACAAAACACAAATTGATAAAGATACTTTCCTAGTATCAATTGACGTTACCTCTTTATACACAAATATTCCACACAAAGAAGGTATAAATGCATGCCTTCGCTACATTGAGAAATACAGACATGAACTTCCCAATTTTGTACCAAACAGAACAATTCTAAATACGCTATTCCTATTTGTCCTTGAAAATAACTTTTTTCAATTTGACAAAAATCTTATCTCAACTATTTGGAACCAGTATGGGTACAATCATGGCACCGCAATATGCCAATATCTTTCTTGGCTATCTGGAAGAAAATGAAATCTTAAACACTGAATTCAAAACATTTATCAAAATGTTTCTAAGATTTCTAGACGACATTTTTATGGTATGGACAGGCAATGAAAAAGAACTTAACAGCTTCATTAACCATCTGAACCAAATTCACAATACAATCAAGTTCACATATACTGTCTCCAAGACTGAAATAAACTTTCTAGACACTACAATATACAAACACCCAAACACCCATCAGTTACAAAGTAAACTCTTTACTAAACCAACAGACACAAAAACCCTTTTACACTATCAGTCAGGTCCTAGGTCACTTGCTCGACAGTACACTTGTGCGACAGCTCAGTTGTTCGACATTTTAGCAAAATTGTCGAACAACTGTATTGTCGACTAACTGGGAAGATCTGTTGTTAGACTTCCCAGTTAGTCGACGCTTACTTGTTCGACATCTCAGTTGTTCGACAATATATCGACATAAAAGTCGCACAACTGTATTGTCGAACAACTGTATTGTCGAACAATTACATTGTCGAACAACTGATCATATAGTTGTTCGACGACCCACTTGTTCGACAATTATGTATTGTCGAACAAGTGGGATTTCGAACAAGTGGGATTTCGAACAACTGGGAAGTCTGACAATTGATCTTCTCACTTGTTCGACAATACATTTCGCCGACAATTTTCACGATTTGTCGACCAAATGTATTGTCGAACAAGTGTACTGTCGAACAAGTGCAGAATCCCCATCAGTCATACCATCCAACACACACGAAAAAAAGCATAATGTACTCTCAAGCGATCAGATACAGAACGATTATCAGTGATAAGAGAATCCTAAAACTACACTTGAAAGACCTTAAGAAAACATTCCAGAAACGAGGTTATCCATTAAATGTGATCAATACTGAAATCAATAAAGTCAGACAAATGACGCAAAGACAACTCCTATGTGGAAACTCTAAGAGAGGAAATTACCATATTTTAAAAAAGAAAAAAACACTCAAGAAAACCTAGCCTGGATATCCAGGCTGTAAACTATTTCACAGTCTAGTTTTTGATATTTTTATGCTCTGGTTTACAGCCTGGTCTCCCTAGAGCGATTTGCATTCTCTTTAAGAGAATGCAGTCCGCTTGCTCGCGCTCACTTCGCTAAAGCCGTAAGGGCCAATCTACACAGCGCGGAGCAATTCTAAAGCAAAAATAGGATAGTCCTCCAGTTGCTAGTGAAGATAGGGCTTTCTGTTACATGAAAACATGAAAAAGAAGAAAACAGAGGCAAGTTCATTTTCCAAGAAAACATGGTTGGTCATGATAATGCATGCAAACTTTTTTATGGACTTTGGTGTAATCTTTGGATGTTTTAAATAGTTTTAGATCTTGTAAGACTGCTTCTTATTAATTTCTATTTTGCTGCCCTGGGTTTGCACTTTCTTTCTCTAGGGAGACCAAGCTCTATAATTTTAGAGCTTTGTATGTTAAAGTAATTTTTGTTTTTTCTAAAATTTTGAGCTTGAATATCAAGGCTAAAGAAAACCCTACCATTTATAACACCCTACTCAGAACACTTCAAATCACTTAACAAAGTTCTAACAAAACACTGGAACATCATTGAAAGAGATTCGTTACTTCAAGAAACCTTCCCAAATAAACCGTTCGTGTCATACACAAGGTACAAAAATATAAAGGACATATTGGTCAGCTCCAAGTTTTCAGGACACTAAACTTCTACTGAAGTTCAAACTGGCAAAGCACATTAGGCTTCTCACGATTTATTTTGAAATCCCCGAGATGATTATGCAATATATAATATAATAATATATGAGAATATTAAAGACAAATAAAAGACAGATTTTAGTAAATCAAACCAACCCTGAAATTTATTCCCTTGTGGGATTGTGCTTCACTATTTTGGTTCTAAGCTAGAGCTATTAAATCTAAGAACACAACGCAGCACAGTACAAAAGTCCCATGGGTCAAAAATATTTTTCTCCCTGGATCACTGAAAATTAAAAATTACATGACCTAGGTCACGGAATTCTCCACAAGCGGGGCCTCTGCTAATGACTTTTGAACACTTTCGTAACTCCCATTATTTCCAAATAAAAGAAATATTCACAAAGTGTTCACACTTTCGAAAAAAAAAATTTTTACAAAATTTTGAAATTTTCAGTAAACATAAAACAATAGACTATTAATAAATTTTTTTTACTGTTTCAGTAAACATAAAACAATAGGTGACTCTGGTCTCGACCAAATACGTAAGGAAACATTCTAACAACATCCACATAACGTATTAATATGGACGTACCACCCATATATAAGACGAAGGGTTTTAGAAACCTTCACTCATTTTTTTCACGAGCCAACCATGTTCAGTAGAGATCCATTGAGACTCAACATGAATAAAGAAAACGAAGGTAAAGAACTTATCTTATCGGTATACCATTTTACTTTAATACTCTGTGGTAATTACACCAAATTACCTTTTACATCTATTATATAAACCGTAGAGGATGCTAGACCAAATAGCATGGCCCAATGTCACGAGAGGTTATTGAAGAAGTCCAAACTGGACCGGGCCGAAAACCTTGTTGACTGACATCTTCAACTGATGACCTCGTTATATACGGTTATATATAAAAATCAACACGATTTTCACTAAAAATACATAAAGTTCTAAAAAAATTTGAGTATTACCCTACATAGAGCATTGCACTTTCCTTGCATAATATAAATAGTATTAGAAAAAGATGATAGATCAATCACTGCATGTCAAAAGCTTCAAATAGTAGCGAAAGTGAGAAGAGACTAGGCTGTGTTAGGGTCAAACAAAAGAAAAAACTACTGTCGAATTTGGCGAGATTAAAATACGATCGGATGACATTTCAATTTCAAATATCCAATCATAACCAGAAATATCTATCAGAATTCTGAACCTTTTTACCAATAAATACTGCTATTTACTAGTAAATACTATTTTTTTTTAAGTTTAAAAATAATTTTCCCTTAGTTACGTCATTTCAAGTCATATAAACAATTTCAGATATCCAATCATAACCAGAAATCTTGCTTCTTCCCAAAAAAGTATGTTATCAGATGGTTCCTTTGGTTACTCAATGGAAGTTTTTTGCACTTTTAAATCTTAAGATAATGAAAAAAGCAATCAATGGCTGCTTTCTAAAATAGTTCAATGAACGAGGTTTTTTTCTAAGATTTATTGATTTTATTTTAGAGGAAGACTATGAAGGAAAGATGAAATCTTTACAATACATCTTGGACAACACAGCATTTCTCTTAGTGTCAAGTGTTTCCAAACTTACCAAGATCTTACCTTGTTGAAAAATTACAAAGGTATGAATTCAAATAGTTCACCTGGAAAATGTTCAGGAAATCTTTTTTTGTTGACCCCTTGTCAACCATGTGCAGAGATTTGTTGGACTCACTGACAAAATATTCATTTATCCAAAGGTTGAAAAAAGAATGAGTTTAAAGTATGTACCGGTTTGTGTAATTTACGATGCGCGATCCAACGATTCACGATGCACGATGAACGATCCATGCATGATTTATGTCGATTTACGTTAATTATTCTAATTATGTACGAATAAGTTTTCATAATGCTAGCTACAAACATCATATAAAACAATAACGAAAAAAAAATTTAAAAAAGAAGGGGAATAATTTATCATAATCAGAATGATTAAAATAACTTATATCCTCTGTGTAGAAAAACCAAAAATTGATAGCCGCATGCCTCACTCGTTTTTAAAATGAAAGAAAAAGCCTTGACGTCATGGAAAAGTTTTGGCGCGAAAAATTTATTAAAACACAAACTCATTTTTGTACGTTTATTTCTTTTTAAGAACAGTGAATAAGGTAAAAAAGGAATTATTGGCTACATTACTTTTGGCAGGTTCTTATTAAAGCCTTTCACCAACTGAATGGCAACTGGTGTTTTTATTTGTTTGATTTTTTTCTCTGTTTGATGATCAAGTTAATTCATTTTATTTGATCATCTTTCTCCAAAAAGGTGAGTTTATACACGCGCTCTTCATCAAAAAGCGTCTTCCCTACTTTACCACAACACTGTAAATTTTTGTTTATAACCCTGTCTCAATCCAATGCATTTGGTTGGTTTAATCGGAGCAAGGAATTTGAAATAAGAAGGAATTTGGTCGAATTGTTAATTATGCAAATGACGTCGTCACTTTTCTATTTTCTAAGGCCGTGCGAGATAAAAGAATAATTTTCTTTTGTTGAAGATGCGTGTCTACGAGAAGGAACAACAACATGGCGGCTGCAGCGAAGAGCCAAATTGTAATTTGTATAGACTCATGCTATAATTTTTATGATATTCAAAGCAAAAACATTTTATGCCATGCTCTTTGATTGGATGGTAAAGCCACATAATTAGGCTTGCTATAAAGTATAATTTTATCGTTGTTTTTAATGGCTCAATCAGGGGGGGGCAAGCAGTTAGTACACGACGCACATGACAGTTAGTACCGTGGTGGGTCCATTTTTCAAATTTTCAAAATGCAGTTAGTACACCAGTGTACTAACTGCCGAAAGGGGTGGTGTATACAGAATTTTGGAAGAAAAAAGGTGTATTAACTGTTTTCAAAACGAGAATTTTAAACTAGACTTCTCAGATTTTTACTGTTATCAGTTTATGAGAGGTTTATGGTTCTATCTTTTTTATGTATCTTCTTTCTAGGACAGTCAGGAATACCTTTTAACAGCTTGACACATGACATTACAATTCTAGGAACTCTTAGAACTCTTAGAAATATTCAAAATAAAACATTCGAATTTGAAAATTTCGAACTTTCGAACGTTTTCTGTTTTGTTTTGGTAATCCTATCATCCGATCCATAATCGGGAAAAATAGAAAATTATCTAAAGATGGTGGATAAGTTGCTGAACAAACATGCTGTGTTTTCTGTCTAAAAAATGTTTCTGGAAAGTCATTATTGTCACTTTAACTAGGTTAGAAACTGGTTAAAACTACTTTTTTCCTCAGTTTCATCGAGAGATATGATTATACTTTTTACAAAAAGGAAAAACTGGGAAAATGACTGTTGTTGTGTGTTTTTGTCTAGTTTTTCCTGGTAGTGTACTGTATATCTGATTAAGGTGACCTGTATATCAATTGTAAAAGGGGTTACGCACAAAACAAAAGTCTCGTGTTCGCAAGCGAAAGGTTTTTTACACAGTACCGTAGGAAGCTTATTTCTCATTCCCGGCGAAATTTTCCCATTTACAACAGAAAAGGACCGAAAGTAGCCCAATTTTTGTTAACTTGTTTAATAAAGGGTTAGTTGGGTGTTATCTACCGTACTTACACATAACAATCCAAACGCTTCCTTATCAAAAGCGCTGAAATCCCAAAAAAGTGGCTATACCATAATTTTGCAATTTTGGCGCTTTCGATTACTAGGGGTACGTACGGTAAAATTAAAACTAAGGGAACCCAGCCGTTTGCGTGATGCGTGATCGCGGGAAATAATTCGAGGCATGGTGCGTGATTTGGGCTATTTTCGTTATATTTGCATGATGTATCAACCACTTTTGGTGATTTGGATGATTGTCACGAGAGCAAGATAGATTTCTACAGATGCATTTTAAGCCTGGTGAACAAAAACTTGATTTTGGGACATTGAGCCTCTTTCACGAAGTAACCGTATTTTTGAAAATGCTTAAAAAATAGTCGAACGTGCGCAACGCACTGGGCTCAACTGCAGTGGCTTCAAATTATTCATAGGCCCAATTGTAGACCCCCAGATATTTACTCAATGAACAAGTGTGCCAAATTTCAACCAAATCCGACCATTTTGGAGGCCTGTAGGCTGCTTCAAAGCTTTAGCCTCGTTTTGGCAAAAAACTCGTCCCAAGGCCCCAAAAATCTAAATTTTTTTGAAAAATGCAAAAAGCACTCCCAGATATTTACCCAATGAACAAGTGTGCCAAATTTCAACCAAATCCGACCATTTTGGAGGCCTGTAGGCTGCTTCAAAGCTTTAGCCTCGTTTTGGCAAAAAACTCGTCCCCAGGCCCCAAAAATCTAAATTTTTGAAAAATGCAAAAAGCACCCCCAGATATTCACCCAAGGAACAAGTGTGCAAAATTTTAGCCAAATCGAACAATTTTTGAAGTCTCCAGGCTGCCCCAAAGTTTTAGCCTCGTTTTGGCGAAAAACTCGTCCCCAGGCCCCAAAAATCTAAATTTTCAAAAAATGAAAAAAAACACCACCAGATATTCACCCAAGGAACAAGTGTGCAAAATTGCAGCCAGATCAAACAATTTTTGAAGTCTCCAGGCTGCCCCAAAATTTTAGCCTCGTTTTGGCGAAAAACTCGTCCCCAGGCCCCAAAAATCAAAATTTTTGAAAAATGAAAAAAACACCCCCAGATATTCACCCAAGGAACAAGTGTGCAAAATTTCAGCCAAATCGAACAATTTTTGAAGTCTCCAGGCTGCCCCAAAGTTTTAGCCTCGTTTTGGCGAAAACTCGTCCCCAGGCCGCAAAAATCAAAATTTTTGAAAAATGAAAAAAACACCCCCAGATATTCACCCAAGGAACAAGTGTGCAAAATTTCAGCCAAATCGAACAATTTTTGAAGTCTCCAGGCTGCCCCAAAGTTTTAGCCTCGTTTTGGCGAAAACTCGTCCCCAGGCCGCAAAAATCAAAAATTTTGAAAAATGAAAAAAACACCCCCAGATATACACCCAAGGAACAAGTGTGCCAAATTTCAGCCAAATCTAACAATTTTTAAAGTCTCCAGGCTGCCCCAAAGTTTTGGGACATACACACACACAGACAGACAGACAGACAGACACACACACATTCTCAGATTCTAACTCAACTGAAGTTGAGAACTAAGTTTTTGAAAATCAAAAATTCTTTAGAAAGTTGATATCCTATTTTTAAGATAAACTGCTTTTTGAATTTTTAAGAAAATCTTTTCTACATATTGCTTTAGAATCTATTTTCAAAAATCATTGAAATTATATAATATCTGTGTAGTAAAACACTGAACATTTTCCGAAGGCACCGACCAACCTCAAATTACATACTGCTATATGATACACTGACCCTCCCCCAGCTCCACCGGCTGATTGGTTATAAAGCATCAAATGTTAATGTTGGTGAATTTTAATGGAAAGGAAACGTGTTAACTACACCAAATGTCAGAATGTTTACTCTAAGACCTAATTAAAGAAGAACTTGGTAAATCCTGATGGAATACAAGATAGAATGACATATTTCTTTATAAGAACGATATTATGAGAGTCGAGGCTCAAATGGCCAGGGTATTAAAAACAACTTTAAACACAGTTGTTACAAAAAAATAACAATTGAGGTGAAATAAGCAAAAACTGTATGCTTTTTTATTATAAAAATTCAATAAATACAATTAATGGGACAAAGATAGCCTCAAGTATCTTAAAATTTCGATCTAAAATAAGAACATCATAACGATTCTTTGGTATAGAAAAAATAAAAACATCCTAGGCTCAACTAAGAGTTTTGGAAGAAAATATGAGTAACTCAAGCATGTGGTAAACAATAAAATTGAAATCAAATAAAGTATTTATTGATTTATTATCTTATTGAAACTCATAGGAATCATAGAAATAAAAATGAGATAAAAAATGAGATAAAAAATGAGAACAGCAAGGTCTCAACAAAAAAACTACCGGTTTAAATAAACGAAACTGTAAAACCAAAAGGTCTTAGAAAAATCCGAAAAATCCCCAAGAGTCCTAAAATTTCTCAAAATTTATTGACATAACTTAATCTAAAATCTAGCAAGTCCTAGAAATTTCCATAAATTCCATATATCCTAAAAAAATTCATAAGTTCAAAAACCCAGAAAAGTCAAAGATTATAAAATATATAAATCTATTTCTTTTGTTGAAATAATCCATAATTTTACCTCTGGACAAATCGACCCCTGGGCCTGGGTATGACTGTTTTTTGCAATTTTTTCAAGAACTGGGATGGTTGTACCTTTAAAGGTAAATTGGGTGTGTCAGGTATGTGCAAAATTCTGTCTCTCACAGGGTCAATTTTCAATTTTTGGCTTGGACATACCCATCACTTAATACCCCTGGTCCCTGGAAAAATCACCCAAGCCCAATGAAGAGTTTTTTCTGGCACAGCACAATCATTTATACCGTCAACTGCTCTAGCTTGGGACTATCTGACAAAACATGGGACGGCAATTCGGCCACCATTTCACCGAACCTCCAAAATAATTTGATTTCAGTTAATGAACGGCGTATCAAAAAATACACGATTTCTTTTTCGCACCAAGTAGGCTTTTAAATAAAAATATGAAGAAAATCCGTAGTGAAATACATGCCAGTGTCTGGAACGAAGAAGAAGAAATTAGTGGCAAAACGACAGCGTTTGATGTCACTTGCACGGGCAGCAAGTTACACGCTTGTTATTGGTTAATCCCATCAGGCGATAAGCGGTTAGCGACGGGCGTTCTCTAATTCTCCAATCAGCGTCCAGTCATTTTGAATGAAAACAAAAAAGATAAAAAGGGCGCGTTATCAGTGAAAGTTATCGTGACATGTTATGACAGAAAGTAAGATTGATAAACTTGGTGCAGGCCAGATTGTCAACAGTCCCATGTTTTGACCAATCGTCCCAAGTTAGACGGTAATATACAGATTTTAGAGAAGAAAAATATCCAAAAATTATCCATTTAACAAGTTTATATTGAAGCAAACAAATCCCATTTGATGCACTTTCATGGTCCATCAGGCTGTCAGTTGTCATCCGTCCAGCTGTCAGTTACCGTCCGTCAAACATCAATAATAATCATATCCAGATATCATAACATATAAACTTATCAAGCATATGATGAATGTACGCTATGCATATACAGCACTCACACCTGCACACACGTATTACGTGATTAATATATCGTACTTGATCATCAAGCCGTTGTTCCCTTGTTTCTTCCATCCACTTGAGTAAGCTGATATTTCTAGTCTTTACCAGCTGTGACTGTTCCCATGCCATTTCCAAAAGAATCGTGAATTTAGGAAAATCAAATCTTCCAGTCTTCGCTCAAACAAAGCAATCAGTGAACAGGTAGCTACAGTTTCAAAATTTGAAGAATGAGGTAGAAAACTGAACCATCATAGTTCCCCGGGGGGGGTACTTAGGCAAAATGGGTGCCGGGTATGTGCGAGCCATAAGGGTACCTTTTCTCATTCCTCAAAAGTCTCTCAAAGGGGTACAAATTCAAAAGTTAGTCTCTGAAAGGGTCCCAAAATCACAAATTTCAAAAATTTCTCTCTCAAAGGGTCACGATTTCCAAGAATTTTGACCAAAATTTGGTGAAAATCAAACCAAAATTTTGAAAAAATGGACCAAAATTTAGGAAAAAGTCTCTCAAAGGGTCCCAAAATCACCAAAAGTTTGTCTCTCAAAGGGTCGATTTTCGATTTTCGGCTCGGACATACCCGTCACCTCGCAAACCTAGTACCCCCCCCCCCCCCGGGCATAGTTCCTAGATATATCTGTTCTGTTTAACTGTTTTTGACAGCTGTAATGCAAGCAGGCAAGTCACAACCAATTCTCTAATAAAAAAAAAAGTGATGCTGGAGCTAGCCATTTTGAATATTCTGCCTTGACATTTGCCAGTTTGTTAGATAGAAAAAACACCAGGATAGAAAACAGGAGTACTTTTAATGTTGTTGATAATTTTAAAACAAATCTTCTAGTCAAAGCAAGTCAAACCCAACAAACCAATCAATGTCGTCAACAACCAAAAGTTTCCAGGTTTTTGGTTTTGTTGACAAAAATGTTTTGTTTACTTTCTTGTTGTCGGGGGGGGGGACCCGATTTACCGATTAGTGACTTTCCCGCCTATTTCCCGATTTCCTATACTTGGTTGGACTTACCATAGTTAAAAACAGATTCGTAAATGTAAAGTTAATTTAGTGAGTTTGTCCGTTGAACGTTCGAATCGTTCAAACAAGTGGAAGATTTGAAAAATGCAACACGCATAGTATTGATTTTCGGGTTAATTTCGTTTTTTTTTTCGCACGCCCGCCCGCCGTTGAAAAAAGGGACGCACTCGCTCGCTGCGCTCGCTCGTGCGTAATTATCTGCTGTAATTTGTTTTTACATGATTTTAATAATTTTTTACATGATCGGTTTAGAAATAAAAAACCTAAGATACTGAAATGCAAATATGGGAGATAAATCAAATAAGAATACAAACTGTGAAAGCTTCAGAAAATGTCGTCACTGTGGTGAGATATATAATTTGAAATCTGTAGGACACATTATCCAGAATGGACATCGTCATGTTGAGACATGTGCTACCCGTAAAAGAAAGATTCAATCAGCTTCCATAACATCATTTTTCAAGCCAAAGTCAGCGTCCGATAAGTCTAATAAAAATGAAATTGACAATGAAATGATAATGAAAAGAGTGAGTCGAGTGTACCGATGAAACTTCCAGAACCAGAACAACCGCAACAGATTCAACTAGATCCTGAAGAAACTGATGAAGAATTGTTAAAGTGCTCTAACTTTGGGACAAACGTCTCTTTGAAGAAATGTCAAGGATACTCTCCATCCTTAGCTGGAAGCATTTTTGAAAATTTCCCCTTCCAATTACGAGCCATTGCGTGAGATTATTGTTGAAAATGGAACTTTTCATAGTAAAAATTGTTTATTAAATGACTAGTTTCTTGACATTGGTGTTGACAGCACAGCTGATGTGAATCCGTTTTGTGCCGAGCTGAAAGAACATGCTACTTTGAAACGTTATCTTGAAAATGCTGGTGATATGGAGAAGCACCGTTCTAGTGCAAAGAACTGTTTTCTGAACATTCAATCAAATGTCTAAAAGGGTAGCTAATGCTCACAACTCTATGAATAAATTGAAATTGAAAAACTTAGAATCAACCCGAAAACTAACAACCCTTCACAAATCGCTTTGTCTCCATCAAAGATACATGCTCAAGGAAAATTCAATACCAAAGCTGCATGAAATTGTTAAGGTAGCAATGAATCGTAAAAGGGGGTTAGAGTACACAATTAATCGCATGGTTGATGCCATTGATGGGGTATATAACCCTCATAGCTCTGAAAATGATCAAGATTTGGCATTCCTAATCTTACAGTATGGGGGCCCTGGTCTGCTTGATATCGTGCATAAAGCAATAAATCTACCATCAACCAGTTCAGCATACAGGCTACTCAAAAAGTGTCAAAATATGATCGTCTCATCAGTCATAAGCGATGCACATACCCTGGTAAACAATATAACTTTATATGATGATCAACCTCGCTATGGCTTTATGTTGAAGGTGGATGAAACTTATTTGGAGCCAAATATAAGGTTAGTGGCATCCTGTCTAGTACAGTCTAGTACATTTTTCAATAAATCTTTTTATTTGAAAATTGTTTCAAATTGGTTTGTCTCTCACCAACATTTCTGATCACTTTAATGATGCTACCACAATTAAAAAAAATTTCCACTGATTGTTCATGAATATTCTGTGCGTTGAAATTATCATAAAAGCAGATGAAAGAAGTTTCTTTTCACTCTTTAGATGGAATCCACGAGACAACTGCATATACGGAGTTTATTACGAACACGGCAAAGACCAGCATCTTAAATTCGAGTCTTTTGAGCAAATAGAGGACCTGGCATTAAAAGTCAAGGAAGGGAAACTCCACATTCCTAAGGAGTCGATTGTCATTGCTTGCTCAAACAATTCATTGGATTATAATACACAAATCGTTGCGGCTCTTCCAACATGCTCCAAAGATGAAATCGAACACCAAAATCTGTTAATTTCGTCTATCTCCAACGATTTCTATCTGAAACATGGTGCTCCGCTCCTCAATTGGGCAACTGATGGAGACATCACCCACCCGCCGAATCTTATTCGACCAGTTGATGTGTCACGATCTAAGCGTTACATCACCAATCTACGATACCATGGTACAACTGAAACTAATCGATCTTAAAGTTGGAGAGCATGATGAGACAGTCAATTTTCACCCGAAACATTTGAGTAAATGGATCAGAGGCTGGATTATCAACAGCAATATGCGCATTGGTGGCCGTACCCTCGTCAAGTCTAACATCAGTAAAATCTTAAGCATTGCCCCCAACGAATCCGACACGTCCAATTCAAGCTTACTCAACCCCAGAGATAAACAGAATGTGAAATTGGCAACCCTTCTACTCTACCAATTCTGCGAAGCCGTGACGGACGTTGAAAAGCTACAGAATATCACCATGAAAATTGCTGACGTAGCAGAAGAGTTACACCTGTTTAGCTTTGTGATCGAAGGCATCCTTTGTTGTTACACAGTCCCTGACACGACAATAACATTACAACTTGAAAAGATATCGAAGGCCGCACACATCCTTTTCATCTTGCAACGTGAACTTCGCACATTTGTCTCAAACCAAATCTATCATGATCTCCAATCTACATTCATGGATGCCTTTTTTTCTGCAGCAAAATGGAAGACATACCATCCGACTCTACCATTCTTCATAATGTCAAATAGAGGGTTGTCCAGAAATCAGTGTCCAAAAAAAATCCAACAGTAAACCAGTAAAAGAGATAAAAATTTTCACAATAAGACGAGCTTTCTTTCCCACAAGACGATTCAAAAATGTGTGGATTTTCGATGTGTTGTCCTCGTGAGCGAGAAATTAAAACTTATCACGTGATTCAAATAAACAGTTTGGCTTTGGAGGCCGCAATTTCTCACAAGACATTATTTGTCATGTGACAGTAAAAAATCCGAAAAGCACCTTTGCTAGAAAACATTATCGTTGAATCAAAACAAAAATTAATTATTGTACTTCAGTGTGACAATGGTAGGTCGAAAAAAGGAAGTGCCTTGAAGCGCCTCGACAAGATTTTAATGTAATTTTTTTTTTGTATTAGATCAAGAAAGGGTTAAATAATACTGGGGTAAAGCTTCAAGTGATTATTCAAAGGGATAGCTTTGGAATTTTGATTCAAAGTGCCCACATTGGCAAAATCTGAAAAACACTATATTTCACCTAATTTTAGATGTTTATTTTCACTTTTAGAACGTCAGGCGTAGAAAATCTCTTAAAATGTTTATATATGATGAACCTAAAATAGAAACTGAATGTTTCGGTGAAGAAATGATCTGTTAAAAGGTGCTTTAGCACCTCATATTATTAAAGTTTTAATTCGTCCGCGTCGGAAAGCTCACAATTAGCGACAACATACTTAGGTCAACTTTTTATTTCCCGAAAACAATAAAAAAACAAAAGAATAATTCGAATAATTGAGGGTGCGAACATTCCAGCCGCGGCTTTCTTATACTATGGTTCGATAAAATAAGGAATTCGTCTTTACAACACGGAATCTACCGCTTCCAAAGTTTAGAATCATCTCAAAGTTGTGTCTTCTGTTTTGTCGCGCTCAGGACTATCTTGTTGGGGATGGTATCTTCATAGTCTTATAACAAAAAACCCTGGTCTGGCAATGTATAATTTAAGCTTTTTGCTCAATCTTTTGTTACAAACAAAAGACAAGTTGCGATTTGTATACTTTTTTCAACACGATATCTAAATCTCCTCTTGTGCTTGGTCTATTTTCTAATCACATGATCAAAAATTTTGCAAAGTAAATTGATTCTAGTATGTAAGCTCCATCTTTCAACAATAAATAGAGACAACAAACTACCAGACCAATATTTTTATAATGACTATTTTATCTCTTCTCCATCGATCAGATTTACATGTTTACGTAGCCTGGATATCTAGACCGTAAACCATTTCACCGTCTAGTTTTTGATAATCTTGTTTCTTGTTTACAGTCTGCTCCACAACATCTAACTCGCGTGCAGGGATATTTGTTTCTGTATATGTGAGTACATCTGACTAGTCGATTCGCGGCGAATCACTGAGCAGAATTTTCACTGGGTTTTCGATATTTTTCTATGACATAAATGAAATTGAAAACAAAAGCTCATTTCTAAACAATACAGCCGATCGAAAGGAGCCTTTATGAATGTGGCTGACGTTTGGATGTAGTTTAAAGTAGTTTTGAAAAGTTTTAAAGTTCGTAATAGAGGTTTTCTGGCAAGTAAATTATGTGTGCCAAATCTTTGAGATTCTGTCAACAGGGGTTAACTCACAGACTGTTTCATTATAACTGTACCAGACATTTTTAGTTGCAGTCTCTGAAATTTTGAGTCTGATACCCAGGCTAATGAGACCATACCGACTGAGCGTACTCCAGATGTGGTCAAACAAATGTACAATACAATGTTTTGAATGTACTTGGACTCATGTTTACAAATCCTCGATTGATTATGCCAGGTCTCGAGTTTTTTTGGATTGCTTTGCAATGTGTTCGTCGAATGTAAGCTCTTTTTTTCAAAGACTTGTTCCAATTGGTTTCCATCTAAGGATTATGGGTGAGCATGTTTGATGTTACCAAACTTCCCTAGCGTCAGAACGTGACAGATATCGAGATGGGATAGTAATAACCAGTCTATATCATTCTGAAGGGAAACGGAGTCTTAGATACAGTTGATAGATAGGCATGAATACCATTTACTTTATTATCTTTATAATTGTAATGTTTGATCTAAAATATAAGAAGCAAATATAATTTCTATAATATAATATAAATATAACTCTATCTCCCTCCCCCTGAAAGTCCAAAGCAAAAAGCTATATAGGGCATGTACCCATAAAATATATACATAAATGTCCATCTAAAGTGATGAGGAGAACATGGTCTCAAGTCTATATACATTTATACATGTTTGTGTAGGGTTAGGGTATCGTAGTTCGCCCAATGAATGCCCACTACATAACAACATTGCAACATATCAACAACTCTGAGAAATGTCTTAATAGTTCGCTTTGTGATGACATTATATATGTGTCATAGAGTCATGAAAGTACCACCATGACGTCGAAAGCAAAATGAGCAGGCTATCTTAATAGTTCGCCCTGTGATTAATAATATGTAAATTGTACTATACAGTTCAAGTACTCATTTCAGCTCATAGTCACTCAAGTGTCCAGGGACGTTTTTAATACGTTGAGATCGCCTGGGTTCTTGCGTTGAGCTTTGATTTTTTTTACCAAAGCGTGGACAAGCATTGTATGTTGTAACTCCGGATGGTGAGGCGTAAGATACGGACAGTGTTGATTGAGCAGGCTTTGTTGATTGTTGGACGACTGGTGTAGTTGGTTGGACGACTGGTGTAGTTGGTTGGACATCTGACCGTTGGATACGCGGTGGTATAACTTCCTTCATTGGTGGTGCAGATGATGTTTGATATTCGTCGTTCTTCACCGCCACAGGGGCATAGTAGGGGGAAATTTGTTCGTTTTTTTGAGGTCGCTCGATTTTTTTAGTCAAAGCACTTGTTATACATTTTTGGAAAGCTAAGGGGTAGGGGAATCAAAATAACTTGGGTGCCAATTTTGTTTCGGACACTTTGGTGTGATTTTCGGACAAATACGACGGTCTCGGGCAAAAATCATAGGGTGAAAAAGTAATGAAAATTTCAGCTTGAGAAAACGGAGACCTGTTGTATATATTTGGAAAGCTCTCAAAAAATTAAGATTAGTGATATATTGCGAGTATAGGTGATTTCAGTACCTAACTCGAGATATTGAGCTTCCGAAAGCGCAAAAACTGGACAAAACAGCTGTTTCTGGCTGAAAAACACTGAAAAACACTGTTTTTAAGGATTAATATCTCGAGTTAGGTAAAGAAATCACCTATACTCGCAATATATCACTAATATTAATTTTTTGAGAGCTATCCAAAAATATACAACAGGTCTCCGTTTTATCAAGCTGAAATTTTCATTAATTTTTCACCCTATGATTTTGGCCCCAGAACGTCGTATTTGTCCGAAAATCAAACCAAAGTGTCCGAAACAAAATTGGCACCCAAGTTATTTTGATTCCCCTACCCCTTAGCTTTCCAACAACGTATAACAAGTGCTTTGACTAAAAAAATCGAGCGATTTTACAAATTTCCCCCTACTAGCAGCAGTTTTGTCCAATCCCAAATGTGAGGGGTGATTGAGAGGGACTGGACGAGTTTGTGATGGAGATGGAATTATGGGATGAGTTGTGAATGGCTGTGATATGAGAGGTGTGAAATGAGATTGGATTTGGAAGGAAGTGTCCTGGGGCATGACAGGGGTGAAGCACCTCAGAAACTTCCTGTTGCGGAGAGTGACTCTCCCTGATCCATCCACTTTGACAGCGTATTGGTCGAACTGCCTCACTTCAATGATTTTTCTGGTCCTATCCCATTTGCGGGGGCTTTTGCCAACTTGATTCTGGATACGCACATGATCTCCAACCTTCAGTGGTTGTAAAGGACGGGTCCCGATGGCGAGGCGTCCAGCGATCTTGAGATGACGGTGTCGGAGGGCTTCTTCTCGCCTTTGGAGGGAGTCTTGTCAGGTTGGATGTGGACGATACTTTCCAGGTAGAATAGGTACAGGCGATCGAGTAGGATGGCCAAAGATACATGTAGCAGGTGAGATGTGTGTGTCTGGCTGTGGTGTGTTTCTGTAGACGAGCATAGCTTTTTGGAAAGCGTCAGTGTCGAGGTTCCCATTGGCATCTGTGTTGCCCATAATCATGCGCTTCACGGTCTTGATACCAATTTCAGCACGGCTGTTGCTGTGAAGGAAGGCTGTTGACGATATACGTTGTCTGACTCCCCACGATTTAAGGAAGGATTCTGTAGATCTCGAGGTGAATTCCGGGCCGCCATCAGATGCAAGCTCCTCAGGGATACCGTAGGTAACAAACGAGCGACGTAGGCTATCAATCAAACCGCTGCTTCCATCTCTTGCACGGTCTACGATGGGCCAGTTTGAGTAGCGATCAACGGACACAAGATAGTATTTCCCCATGTAGTAGAAGAAGTCGGAGCAAAGGTACTGAAATGGGTATGCCGGTGTTGGTGGGGTAGTTGAGGGCATGCTTGGCTTAGAGGGTGCCATTATGTCGAATTGGTGACATCTAGAACGTCGTTGTTTGATTGATTTTGTGATACCCGGCCAAAATACTGCAGATTCGGCGTGAGCGATCATCGATTTGGTACCTTGATGGGCCGAGTTGAGGTTGTCGAGGATGACATTCCGAAGACTTGGTGGGATGACGACTTTGTCTTTGTAGATAACGACACCATCCAGTGTGGATAGGTCGGATCGGTATTTGTGATATGGGCGAAGCGCTTCTGGCAGTTCTACCAACGATTGGATGAACCCGGATTCAATGAGTTCTGTGAGCTGGATCATGCTTTTGTCGCTTGAGGTGGTTTCTTTGATCATATCATGTTACTGAGTTGCATGTGGTGGTGATAGCAGCAATGGATTGGACTAGGAGGACTTGTTCGTCTGCGTGTGTTGAGGTTGACGGACTTTCGGTGGTAGTAGCTCAGTGGATGATATAGAAAAGATGTCATCAGGTAGGTGCATCTTGGCAGGTGATTTGGATCCGCTTGGATGTCTGGACATGGTGTCGGAGCCGCAGTTCTTTCTACCTGGAATGTAGCACATCTTGAATCGGTATTGAAGGGTCTTTTCTTTCAAGTTACATAAACGACCATTGGTGATCTTTTCGAGTGAGCGATCGGAAAAGAGACCGAGCAAGGGTTTGTGGTCCACTGCAACAATCAGGTCGTCACAGCCTAATACGAAGTGTCTGGCCTTGTCTAATGCATCAGCTACTGCGACGGCTTCACCTTCGATGGGGGCGTAGCAGGTTTCGGCAGCGTGGGTGAATCGGCTGCCAACAATCACAACCTTACAAACAGTGTTGCAGCAGAATGGTTTGATGTCCGGACGGACGCAGTGTTTCTGGAACAGCCAATAATCAATGCCGGATTTTGACCAATCGATGGCAAGGCAGGTTGGTTTCTTTTTATCGAATATGCGGACGCCATTCTCGATTTCTGATACAATTTTACGTTTGGATTCATTGAAGATTCCTTGCAATTCATCACTCCATCGGAACTTGGTCTTTGGTGTTAGCAATGATCGAAATGGTTCCATGAAGGCTGTCATGCTGAAGGTGTACGCAACTTGATTGACAAGACCAAACCACGAGCGAACGTCGGTTAAGTTCTTTGGTGTTGGGAAGTCCATGATTGCTCTAATGATCTTTTTGTTAGGACGGACAGAGGTGAGTGACATTTCGAAACCCGCAAACTCGATCGTATCAGCTCCAAATTCAAACTTCTCAGGATTTAGGATGATGCTATTGCGAGCACAAAGGTCAAGCCACTTTGCTGTTTGGTGAAACCTTTCCTCCAAGTTATCTGCCCATAGAAAAGAATCATCAATGACCTTGATTTTGTTCGGGAAGTCACTGGCTACTTCATCGAAACGTCTTGTGTAACCATCTCCTAATGAGATGTAGCCTTGCGGCACTGTGCGCTATCGGTAACGGCCCCAAAGGGTGATGAAGGTAGTAAGGTGTTTGTCTTCTTCACAGAGAGGGGCACTATGGTATCCGTTCCAAGCGTCCGTGACGGTTTTCTTGACGTACTTGATAAAATGGAGCCTGGGTATGGTGAGTCTCCCGTGTTGCGCAGACATTCGGTGCTTGGAAATCTACAGTACGTCGAGGTTCTCCATTCTTCTTGGCACAAACCACCATTCGATGGCACCAAGTCACAGGTTCTCCGATGGGTACTTTTTCGAGAACACCAAGCAGTGCATCCCGGTCCAGGTCAGCCTTGACTTTTTCTTGCCAGTAGAATGGCACGGGGATTGGAGAGTGATGCGCGATAGGTTCTGCTGACTCATCAATCTGGAGTGAGAGCGGGGGTTCAGTCATCATTGGTAGAGGTTGGTGCTCACACCTGTTGAAGGTACTGGACTTGTAGTGATCTAGCAGGTAGTCCTGTAACTTCTGGCGACTCTCGTCTGTTACAGGGCATGGAAGATGATTGGGAGGTGCAGGTGGTGGTTCACGTCTTGGGCAGTCACAATCCACGGTCACTGGCGTTGAAGATTGCTCAGGGTGGTTGAGAAAATCTGTTGTCGACTTCAGAACGTCTGTCGATGCCACCTAGTGATATTTGTTGGCAATGGCTGGAAAGTTGTTAGGGATAATTTCCAAGTCGATGCAGGCTGCTTTGCTGACGAAGAACTGGTTTGTTTCGTTAGCGACGTACACCAGTTGCCTTGTCTCCAATGTGTCAGTATAGTTGGTCGAACCTTTGACTTTCGGGATGATTGCACCAAGTACTTTGATAGGGTTACCATTGGCGGCTCGCATTTCCATCGAGACTGGTAGGAGGTCTGACTTTGATAATCCAAGCTTCTGTACAGATCTAAAACCGATCAAGCAGCTCTGGCAATCGGTCTCGGCCATAGCAGGGATGGCGATGGTCTTCTCGGGGTGGTTCTTGATTGGTTCGTAGCCAAGTTGACCATAGCTGTCATCATCTATCATAATCGTGACATCCAGGTACGGTTGGGAGCTGGACCGACGTTTCTCCCACTTCTTAGAGGGTTTGTTGTAGACGTTGTGACTTGCTGGCTTTTTCGATTGTCGTATCGCACATAGCTCATTGAAGGTTGCCTCTTGATCTTGGTTGTCGAAGAAGGCACCTTGACTTTCCGGTTCAGGCTTCTTTGCTTTTGCTGGCTTGTCTTTACTCCTGCATACGTTCTCGAAGTGGTAAGGGCGATTGCAATGAGCACAAATATAGTTGTATGCTGGGCAGGTTGTTTTCCGCTGCTTGGCAGTTGATTTGGAACCATGACCCTTTTTTCCACAGTAGGTGCATATTTTTTTATATATATATTTTTTAATTTATTCTTTATTTTAAGTTGGGTGGTATGTAGAAAATTACAAGTAAGTTTCTAATCAAATCCAACTGTCATAAAAACATAAAAAATATATATATTGAAAAAAAAGAACTGAGAAAAAAAAACTATGTACAATTTTGTGCAGATAGGTAAGACATTTTTTAGAGCATTTTTAAAGGAATCTAAATTTTCAAGCGACTTAATAGAGGATGGTAGTTTGTTCCAGGTTGAAACTGCTCTAAAGTCAAATGTGTTAACACCAAATGCACTATTGTATTTTTTATATAGAGGAATAGAAAGTGTATGACCAGAACGAAGCTTATAACGTGACTGCAATGCCGTGAATATGCCATGCATGATACGTGGCCCAAGACCACGTGTAGATTTAAATACTTCCATGAGGAAAAGTTTTAGGTTTCGTGCATGAATACTCGCCGCATTACAGTCAGTTAATAAGTCGTCATATTCCGAGATGGTTTTGTTTTTCAAAGCACATAGTGCTCTGTGGTGGCATTTCTCAATAAGGCTGCTACCCCCTTTACCGCAAAACATCCAGACTAATGGACAATAGTTAAATGGTGAGAGAATATAGGAGTTTATAAGAAGTTTTGCTTGATCTTCTGATAAAAAATGTCTCACCCTTCTCAATGCCCTTAGTTTTTGGTTAGATTTTTTACTTAATTCGGTGACGTGAGGAATAAAAGATAATTTTGCATCGATTTTTATACCAAGAAGTTTCACGACATTGACGTTCTTAATGTTGATTTTACCAACAGGAAGAGAAACATCGGCGTTAAAAGTACCGGGGTAAATAAGTTGAAACTCGGAGGGATTTGCAACCATTGAGTTGTGCTGCTTAAACCAATCAAGAACAATGCTTAGTTGGTGTAAAAGGTTTGCGTTAACTTCATCCAAGTTTGATCCAGAAGAAGATAAAGTATTATCATCTGCAAAATTTAAAATTTCATCTATGATATAAAATAGATCGTTTATGAATATATTAAAAAGTAATGACCCAAGGATAGACCCTTGGGGTACTCCTAATAAAATATCGAGACATGAACTTAAATGAGAACCTATACGAACTCTGTGCTTCCTATTGCTTAAATAACTGTGCATTAATTGGACGGCACTCTCACTGAGCCCGTGTGCCGAGAGTTTTGCCAAAAGTAAGTTGTGAGGTAAACAGTCAAAGGCTTTAGATAAGTCAATTAAGATTGCTCCCACTTTTTGGTCATTTGCTATAGCACTCTGCCAATTCCTTAACATGTTCAAAATGGCATGTTGAGTGCTTAAAAACAATGCATGGAAACAATGGCATACGCAGCACTTACAGAAAAAGCAGAGCAACCGATCCGATCATATGCATATTCGAATTAAAAATTCGAACAAAAAAACATGATGCTTTTATAACGCACACAACAAAAAATAGAGAGAACTTGAAAGCGAAAAATCATTCTGTTATTAAATCGTCGAAAGAAATCACACAAAAAAGTTCATCTCAGAAAAATCAAAACAAATCTGCTTCTAAACGAAAAGATCTTCTAATATGCGGAGATAGCATGTTAAACAACATCGAAGGAAATGGTGTCTCAGCGAAGTCAGTCAAATCAATTGTAAGAAGTTTTCCAGGTGCTGATTCAACTGATATGATCGACTACTTGAAACCGTTGTTAAATAAAAAGAAGCCAAAGTATCTCATATTACATGTAGGTACAAACGATATCACATCTGGGTGCGACACAGTTAAAAACCTTGAAAAAATCCGAGAAATGATCAATCAAATCACTCCTGAAACAGAGCTAATCATATCAAATGTGATTACTCGCGATGATAAACAAGGAATTCAATCTGAAGTAAATGGTATTAATAGTGTTCTTCATGATTTTTGTGAAAAATATAATCTGTATCTTGTTAACCATGACAACATCACTCGGAAAATGTTGTCCAAAAAGAAATTGCACCTAAATGGCACTGGAATTTCACGTTTTGCTCAAAATTTGAAAGAATTTATATTGGATAGTTATTGTTGAGATGAAATTGATGACCAGAATGATGATGTTCTTGAACCTGACTTGGACGACCTTAGTAATGGTAATTTGAATGGTTGGAAATCTTTGCAAAATTTGAAATTTAAAAACTCATCTGATTTTATTATCTCCTATCTTAATATTAAGGCGAAGCGTTCTAGGACGGGAGAATCTCATGTCGACGTATTAGCGAAAACTTAATTAAGCAATAAATCTGCAATGAACGATCGCCAAATAACAAAAAATCTTTTCGTGAAACAAGAGAGCTGTTACTGTTAGCTTATAGTGGAAATTTTATTTCCGATAAAGAATTCTTGATTCTATTTGAGCTTCACAAGTAAAAACCCTCACTTTCCATATTAGATTTACAACCCTTTTGATTTGTTGGTGGTTGAAGCTGAATGCTGGGCTAAATTTAGAATGTATAGAAACAATGTGATTTTACTAAAAAATGTAAAGAACATTCCAGACACTGTTAGATGCATGTTTCTGAGAAAATTTGCCTACCCCTGCAGATATGGTGATACGATTCCGCGTTTTGCTAGACCTGTACCAGAAATTTGCACGATAACGAATTACATTGTGGAACATATTTATAGCCAGTTTGGAAACAAACAAACTAACTAACCTTAACCCAGCAAACCAACCCTGGTTAAGCCCTGTTAAGCTACAAGAGTATGCAAATGTTATCCATGCAAAAGAAGCAGCCCTTCTTAACTGTTGGGGTTTCGTGGATGGAACAGTTCATCCTATTTGTAGGCCAGGAGAGCATCAAAGAATTGTGTACAATGGTCATAAAAGAGTTAATGCTTTAAAATTTCAGAGTGCGGTAGCTCCAAATGGCTTGATTGCTAACCTTTATGCCCCCATGGAAGCAAGAAGACATGACTGTGCTTTGTTAAATGCCTCTGGCCTTTTACAAGATTTGCCAAATTTCTCAAATGATGCTGCAGGCAACCCTCTCGTAATCTTTGGTGATCCTGCCTATCCTATAAGAGCCCATTTAATTTTAGTATTTCAAGGAGCTCAACAGATTAAAAACCAAAACGCTTTCAATATATCAATGAGCACTTGTTGTTTAATGACATAATTAAATATTTCAAATTCATGGAGCCCAATTGGAAAAATGTACATTGTTTGTGCTTTATTACACAATGCAAGATGCTGTTTATATCCAAACAATGCTTCAAGTTATTTTGATGTTTTACCTCCCACAGTCGAAAGTTACTTTGCTTGATTAAAATGGATTATAGTAATGTTTGAGTTAACTGGAAGAAATTTGTTGGTTTTGATGCATTTGGTTCGACATAAGCAAAATCATATTGTTGAAATTGATCTGATCATTCTGGAACCTGTTAGCCTCTGAGTACAGTTTTTTATTTTGAGCTTCAAGTTCTTTTCTCTCGTAATTTCATGTCAACTTCATGTTTTTCGCGAAGGTAGCATACAGCTTCATTACCAGATGATCTTCACTTTCTCTTTGGTTCATTTTCAGGTGAATCATATTTACGTTTAGCTGTTTGGCCTTATAACTCCATTGCTTTTGGCGTATCTCTTCACCTTACAATTGATCTCTTTCAGCATTTTTTGCTTTGTTTCTATTTTCGGCTATCTGCCGCCCAAATTCCTCAATTTGAAGATTAAGTTCTTCACACAATACCTCTTTTTCCGTCGGCTCAGGGTTGATGCCAGTTGCTCAGTACGCTGAGTATGACATAGCCTGGGAATCCAAGCGTTAAACTTTGTTCACAGTCTAGTTTATGATATTTTTGCTGCTTGTTTAACACTTGGCGCAGGGAAATTTTTCCCTGCAATGCAGGTTCAGTCATCAGTCACCTTACTTAGCAGTACTTCCGCGCGTATTTTGATAATTTCAATGCGCACGAATAATTTATGGAAAAAGCTGACTCTGCAGAAAAAAGGAAAACAAATCGAAATGAAAACATAGATTCATTTAAAAACAAAATGGCTGTTGACTGGAATTCTAAATACATGTGGCTGATGTTTTGAAAGTCTTTAGAGCTTGTGAAAGAGTTTTTATGGCAAGTGGATTATGTGTTTGTCTGGGTTTTCAAAGTTCAGAAAGTCTGTCGAAAGTCTGTCAACAAGGGTTCACACACAGATTGTTTATAACATTCTGTATGAGACTAATCTACCTGCACCAAGCTCTATAATCTTAGAATTTTGTAAGGTGAGGTATTTTTTGTTTTTTCTAAGATTAGGATCATGGATTCTACTTTCTCAGTAAAATTAATAAAAATGGTTTCTGATATACTGTCAGAACCATTATCAAAACTCAAACCTTGCTTTCAATTCATGCAAATTCCCCCAAAGTCTTAAGAAGGCAAGGGTTACTCCTGTTTACAAAAAGGAAGATAAGTTTCTGAAGAAAAATTATCGACCAATTAGTATTTTACCAGCTTTTTCTAAAATTTATGAGAGAATAATTCATAACCACCACTCTTCCTACTTCGATGACATTTTTGATTCAAGACTCTGCGGGTTTAGAGCTAAATACAGCACTCAGCATGCATTAATACAAATGATTGGTCCTGATTGGTCTTGATGGGTCCGGAAAGGTGGGGGCAGTTTTAATGGACCTATCGAAGGCTTTCGATTGCATTGATCACAAACTTCTGGTTGCAAACCTCAAAGCCTACGCAATTGATACAAAGAGTCTTGAACTATTGAAAAGTTATCAGAGTAATCGCTATCAGAGAACAAAAATCGGCTCTGAATACAGCGAATGGCAAGAGATCACTCTAGGTGTTCCACAAGGCTCGATTCTCGGGCCTCTTTTATTTAATATTTTCATAAATGATTTATTTCTTTTTATTGTGAAAGCTAGCATTTGCAATTTTGCCGATGATAATACCTTACACTAGTGTGCTGAAACTCTTGCAGAAGTCATCTCGAATCTAGAGTTTGACCTGGAAATAATCTTAGACTGGTTTTTAAACAACCACCTTGCTGCAAATCCTGGTAAATTGCAAATGCTAGTTTTAGGAAATCAGAATATTCCTATAGAAATCACTGTCAGAAATGTAACTATAAAATCTACGAATTCTGTTGAGCTCCTCGGTATTACCATTGATAACAATCTCACTTTCGAATTACATATCAATGATCTTTGCTCTAAAGGTCGAGAGTCTGGAGTCTGAACAGAATTCGCAATTATCTAAATTTTGATCAACGAAAGTTGATATTTAACGCTTACATCATGTCAACATTTAACTATGCACCAATAACTTGGATGTTTTGTAATAAAACTACATATGAAGAAATTACCAAAGTCCATAAACGGGCATTGAGAACATTACTTTGTGATTTCATAAATGACTATGAGGTTTTATTACAAAACGCCAAATGTAAAACGGTTCATGAAATTCAGCTCTGCTTTCTACTTTGTGAGGTTTACAAATCCGAAAAAAAATTAAATCCAAAGTTCATGTAACAAATCTATATAACGAAGGAAATAAAATTTAACTTCCGAAACAAAGTTTTGATGACAATACCTAAGGCTAAGTCTCAACGTTTTGGAACTCAATCCTTTTTATTCCGAGGAAGCCTGATCTGGAATCAAATCCCAGAAAAAATTAAGCTCAAACCATCAATCGATTCTTTTAAATCCTCGCTGAAAGAAATAAACCTTACAAATATTTGTCTTTGTAAAATATGTACCGGGTGTGTCAAAAAAAACGTGCCTAAAATTGAAATTTTGACGTAGCTTTTTCTACTTATGCTAGGGTCATAAAACTTTGCAAATATTATCTTCAATCTAATATCAAACTTTTCTGAAAGTTTCATTTGTATAGCTTGTTTAGTTTTAAAAATATATAAATTTTACTAAAAAGAATGCAAATCGAATTGTTTATAGATTTGACGCCAATTTCCCCAGCACTATCTTTGTCATCAACGTCTCTGTGTAAACCTTGCTCAGTGCATTTGGTAGTTTGGCTTTGTTGTGCATGCTTTTGTTTAAAATTGGAAGCCTTGCAGTGTCAATTTAAATAGAAGCCACTGCATTGTTGACAATTGTTTACATAAGGTCCAGGACGACCAACAATTCAATATGGCAGCAACACTTCTAAAACTTTGCAGATTGTAAAAAGATGGTTTTTTCGGCAGATGATAAAGCGATAATCAAACACTATGTTGGAAAAAGTTATTCCGGTTATCAAATATGCAAGGAAAATCGAACGGGCTGTTTTTCCTGTCCAGGTTCCCCTTAACACCCAGAATGATCAACTGTATTCTAAAAATTTGAAGAAGGATGTGCGTGAATCAAGCTTGTTTCATGAAACGAATCGTCAATCTGTCAAAGTCATGATTTCTGCTGGTCTCACCTGGCACGGTGTTACCAAACCAATTGTTGTTGGCCGTGAAGGGATAAAGGTTAATGCCCGAAATTATGAATCGCATTTGAAACGTGAACTCTTTCCTGCTATCAAGAAGGTTTACCCTCGTGACGATTGGATATTCATCCAATGTATGTAAAAAATTTTTATCTTATATATTCTTTATTATAGTATTGCGTATTCTCTACAGTTGGTATTAATTAGTATTTTATTATAACTATGTCAGACCAACATTAAATAAATCGGAAAATAAAAAAATACTACTTGTGTAGCGTTTGTGCCAAAATCTATTGTTCCTTGAATAAAAGATTTCAATTTACTGGTTTCTTGTTTACTTTTACAGCTTCAGTTAACACATCTCACTAATCTTTTACCTGTAACTGTTGTCTGTAACTAAGTCTGGTGCCAGATGGGTAATGCGATCTTCCCATAACGGCGTTGTTACAAAAAGAGGTAACGAGTGGTAACGAGTGGTAACGATGTGGTAACGAGTGGTAACGATGTGGTAACGAGTGGTAACGATGTGGTAACGAGTGGTAACGATGGTAAACGATTAACAAGTGGTCCTGTGAACATGGTCACCAGAACCACTAACTCCTGCTGCACATTCACCAGAATCACCAACTCCTGTTGTTCATTCACTAGAACCACCAACTCCACCATTGCATTCACCAGAATTACCAACTCCCGCTGCACATTCGCCAGAATCAACAACTCTGGTGATTGGTGATTCACCAGAATCAATAACTCCTGGTGCACATGTGAATCCAGAAGACCAATTCCTGGCATGTTCATCAGAAGCTTGAATTCTGGTGCAAATTGCACCAGAACTGGTGACCAATTCCTGCTGTACATTCACCAGAATGCCACCAACTCCTGCTGTACATGTTCACCAGAACCACCAACTCCTGCTGTACATTCCTCAAGAGCCATCAGCATCTGTTGCAAAAACACCAGAATCGAAAAATTCAAATTTGGACACTTAGGGCCACCGTTTTCAACTGGTTACCACTTGTTCTGGTGACAATACAGTCGTTACCACATTGTTACCACTCGTTACCACCTCGTTACCACATCGTTACCACTCGTTACCATTCGTTACCTCTTTTAGTAACAACGCATAACGGAGCTAATTTTACTAGGGATTCTTTTAAGGAAGCTGTTAGATACTTGATGGAGAATTGTTTTTTTATTTTTGGAGACCATGATTGGTATTCCGATGGGTTCGGATCCAGCCCCATTGATTGCCAATCTTTTTCTATATTATTACGAGTCAGCTTATGTCAAAAAGATAAAAAAGGAAGATACTTTTATAGGCAGGCGGTTTCGACACACTTTTCGCTTCATAGACGATCTTCTAGCCATTAATGATGATGGTGAATTTGAGCGATGTTTTAAAAATATCTACCCTTCTGAATTAAAACTTAAGAAGGAACATGGTGACCTACATGTATCTTTCCTTGACACAGACATTTCTATACAGGGAAGATCTTTCAATACCTCATTGTATGACAAGCGTGATAGCTTTCCTTTTGCTATAATGAGAATGCCTTTTAAATGCAGCAACATGCCTTCTAAAATCTTTTATTACACCATTGGTCCCATTGGTGCAGAAATCTTGAGAATAGGTCGCGCAAGTTCAACAGTTGAACCATTCATTAATTCCGCTAAAAGTTTTATTGAGAGAATGAAAAATCAAGGTGCTCAGCTTCATAAACTGAAGGACATTTGCAGATTTGCAGGAGATTCGGTTAAATTTATATCATCGCTCATCAATTGAAGCATTATTGCTCCGGCCTAGGAGTCTTTAATTCTCTCATCTGACAACGGTCAAGACATTTTTTTTTGTTTATCTAATCCGAGGATCTATTCCGATTTAATAAAAACGGATTATCTGGATTCCGATAATATAGTGACTTAATTGGCGGAAAGTATTTAGAAAAAGATGGCTGCCGAAAGTGGGCTACAGCTTTTGATAAATAACGAGATTGCTCACGGGAATCTTTTGGCCCGCATTCCGCGCGATCGTGTTAAATCGCCCGCGCGTGTACGCTCTGTGAATTCTGACTGCTGTATATGGGTACTGCATGCAAGAAAAAGCTCCTATGAGAATTCAGTAAAGGATACCAAAACACAATTCATGTGTAAATTTGAACAAGATTGGAGAAATTTTAAGAATGTTATAGCTGAAAATGATATTTTTTGGACTTTGTGGTAATTTCATTGGCTAGGGCGACCGTTCCTTTTGAAGATTTTTCAAACCCGAAACAGGCATTTTCCAAATATACCACTATTTATTACATACACACTATTGTATCATTTTATCTGGTTTATCCTACTCTCCTCCAAGTATTATTCCAACAGAAAAAATAATGCTTAGCTAAAAGCTGTGGCCTGTAATTTAGGCTATTTTTCTCCCCAAAATTTTATCCGGACAATCAAATCAACGGCTTCGCTATTGGTAAGTTTAGAAAAAAATAAATTTATAAGAACTTGGAAATATTGACTTCTAAATGTTTATCTCCTTTAGCTCCAATTTTGAACTTTTTAGTCGAGGATGAGTTTGGGGGGTGGTGTCGGTTCTTTAAGCAAGAAAGTGTAATCACTTAGAAGAGCTAAACTTCCAGCTGGGTTATTTATTCGCTAAGATTATTTCTTATACTCGCTCTGCAAGTTTATTTGTTCTTTATTTTACGTTGGTAATGAAAAATAGTTACAAGTACTAATTAAATCCAACTTGAAACTCGAATATTTACTATATAGTAAATAATTTAAAAACATTAAATCATGGAACAAAGTTTGCATGAACAATAAATTTTCGCCTCGGTGATTTCATTTTTAAACTCTTCTAAAGAGTCAATAGTTTTGTATTCCAAAAAGGCAGTCGATTCCAAGCCTGACCAGCTCGAAAATTAAAAGAATTCAAGCAAACTGTGTTCTTGGGAAATGGAAGTTTAATTTGAGCGTCTCTCCTAATACGAGGACGTTCGTTCGAATTATCATCCTCATTTTAATTTTCAGGTTCATCCGTGGTACTCTGGATGAATTCAAATTGATTCTGGCCTAATTTGTTGCCAATATATTGACGCTCTTGTAAACTTCCACAAGCATGAACTGAAGGTTTTGAGTATGAATTGACTCACATTTAGTAATCTTCAAAAGTTCATCATAGTTAAGATTGATAGAATTTAGCTTTGCCCTCAGGCCCCTACAATGAGTTTCGGTCAAAAGATTGTGAGCCAATCTGCTACAAAACATCCAGATAAGACAGGGGCAGATACAGGGTATGTGTACGTGGTGAATTCACACACTCAATTTTCTTGAGA
The DNA here is from genome assembly GCF_902728285.1 of Clytia hemisphaerica. NCBI lineage: Eukaryota > Metazoa > Cnidaria > Hydrozoa > Leptothecata > Clytiidae > Clytia > Clytia hemisphaerica. Next base: position 250,158 of record NW_027104149.1, read on the forward strand.
TTCGAACAAATAAAAACACTAAAATTGTTTTTTATGAATTGTTTCTTGTAGAAAAAGTATTTCATTCTTTCAAAGAAACATAAATGCTTTCTGTACACAATGTTCAAAAGGTACATCTGTTGATACGTTTCAACTTCTGTGTTCAAAATGACGTCAAAGAAGCTTTTGTTTGCGTGAGAGAGACTATCCATCGTAATAAGTTCTCTGAAGGAGCCGCATTCATCTTGTTATCAAACCTCAACGGTGGAGATTAATTTGGCAGAATTTCGTGAGGATAATTACATACATAGTTTTGCATACTTTGGACGAGCTTTCATTCCTTCAGACTGTGTGAAACCACTTTTTCATACCCTGCACGCCATCGCGATTTTCGTGTAAACAAATCACGAAGTTTTCTCTCTTTCTGAGTTTGATCTAAAGCTTTTTACAAGAACATAAACTAACATGAGGACTTTTTGAGACTATGATTCTGTCCTCTTATAAGTAGAGTGAATCAAAGATATTATATACATGTGAGTGGCATGCAGCGATGGGGTAGAGTAATCCTTCAATAATCGGATTCAAAAATTGGGATTGTATTGGAAAATCGGGGTAAACCGGAATTTTCACACAGTGATAAAAATTCCTGTATCCTGTAATAAAACTGCTTGTTCTTGGCATAAATAGGATCTAATTCTAAAAATTGTTTTGGTCTTCTGGGCAGCTTTATTACAGATGTCCTGCACATGAGGATAAAAAGTAAGGCCACTGTCAATGGTTACTCCAAGTAGTTTCACGCTCTCGGAAGACTTCAAAACAATGTTTCCTACATCGATAACTATATTTGCATTCTTTGTACCTGGAAACAAGACCTGAAACTTCTCTGGATTGGCAAGGGAATTATGTCTAAACCAAGCTAGAATGATATCTAAATCTAGGATTAGAGCTTCAACAACTTCATCTAGTGTTGAAGCACATTTGTGCAGAGTATTATCATCAGCGAAGTTACAGAGGTCGTCTTCATTTACAAAGAAAAACAAATCGTTGACAAAACATTGAAGAGAATAGGACCTAAAATAGATCCCTGAGGTACACCAAACAGCAAAGGTAGCCAATTACTGAAAGATGAACCGACCCTGACCCTATGCTTTCTATTGTTTAGATAACTATGTATACATGAAGGGGGGGGCGTACGGGTTTGACGGTGTGACGGTATTAACCCTTTTTTCTGTCGGTGTTTCATGTCTGAAGAAAAAAGAGACGGTATTTCAGTGTCAAACATGCCATGCGGTGACAAAATAAGGATTTTACCAAATTTTGCTGCCGGTGTTGACGGTAATCCAAGAAATATGCGTCGGTATTTCGGTGTCTGTGACCCCTGTACGCCCCCCTCCATGAAGGCCAAGCTTCTATAATCCATTCCAAATGCGTAGAATTTAGCGATCAGAAGATCATGAGGTAAACAGTCAAAGGCTTTAGACAGATCCATCGGAATCGCTCCAATAGAATTATTACTTTGCTTTCTGATCTGTTCTGATTAGTCGTTTGTGGCCAACGTTCTAACACAATTAACTCAACAAACTCATCTTTTAATCTCTGAAGCCGGAGCTTCCACTGCAGCTGGTTTATTTTTTCTTATCCCCCCCTATTAAATAAATCTGCTGTCAGGAGTTTTCCTTATTTACAAAGAAAATTACAAAAAAATATTGGATTTGTCGTTTATTTACTTTTTTTCGTCATTTTTTATAATTTTTATTGATTATGCCTTCATGTTTAATTTTCATTTTCTGGATTTTCTCCGTCATTTCTTCTCCCTCTTCTCTTTGAGGCGGCCGCTCGGGCACGGGACGCCAAACCGGGTTCTAGGCCGACTTTTCAACCTTTCCTTTTCTGCTGCATGGTCAGACTTTGTGCCTATGTTTTAATTTCTTTCTTCTTGTTAAGCTTACAGGTGACTCTAGAGTAGCAGGAGATGCTTACTCAAGGTACCGCACCTGATCTCAAACTTTGATCTTCAGCTTATCACTTCCTTTTTGTTTTTTACTATTTTTTATTTCTTTCTTCCAAAATGTATATTGGGTTTTTATTACAGATTGTCATGGTTAGTCGCTAGTTTGTATCTTCTCCGGTGTACATAAAAATTCACTATACTTCATCTTCAATATCGATTTGATAACCACAATCTGCCAGACTACAAAGTCTTATTCGTTTCAAGCAAACATAATGTAGACGATTGGATTGCTGTATGATAAGTTGTTTCCAGTTTCAAACCATAAAACATCTTTGTAGTAAGATCAGTAAAAACATATTTCTTGCCTTCCGTTATGATCGAAAAGAAGTTTTTTCAACAAACTGATTGAACCCGTATTTCTCCCGTTTCGTCAACTAGAACGCCATGACGTACATCTTTACCCATCTGTGATTCTGATGTTTTGTTGTTCCAATATAATACACCAACAACGTTTTACAATTTTCGTGGTAACAAAGTTCAAAGGAAAAGTCGGATCTCGTCTTGCTATTGAAGAAGTAAGTTTGGATGTCGTTCATTTGACTGGATTCGATTTTAACATTTGTTAGAGTGACAGATTTTCCATAACTGTTAAGAAATATTGTTTGAGAAGGTGGTAGACCGAATTTCATTACCCTCACTGGTTAATGACGATCAGCCGAAACCAGATTCAGCTATACATAGTGTCTAAGGTTGGACCGACCATGGTCAGTCAGGAACAATGTCTTACTTAGGACATCATGTCTTACTTTGGACATATGTACTAGCTAGGAAATAAAAAATGTCCTTACTAGGCCATTTTTTCTATTTTTGTCTATAACTCAAAATCAAGAAAAATGCGCAATTTCTTACCATCGCCAATCGAAAGAGCACCAAAAAATAAAGGTTCTAGGTGATTTTCAAATATTTTGGTCAAAGGAATCAAGAAATATCTAATCCTAGCCCTAAAGCCTAGTCTACATGTTACAAAAACCCGAAATTTTAAGATGTAGACAGTCCTTTATTTGTAAAATCGGGAATTTTCAAAATGGTAATAAACCAAGCGGCAGTGAATTATTCACGGCAATGTCTAAAGCTTTAAGTGGAGAAACTTATTGACCTTATAGAAAGACACATAGAGAAAAAACCTTTCGGTAGATTTTGAAGAAATTTTTAACATATATCATTTAAAGGTCGCTCTTTCGATTGGTTATGTTTTTAGCATGCGCATTTTCCTCTAAAATGTCTAAAATGGGGGTTCAAATTAAAAATGTCCTACTTAGGCCATTGTCCTAACTAAGACATTGTTCCTGACTGATGGTTGGGGCCGACAAGCCAGAACATTTTTGAATTTCGACGCTCTAGATTGGCTACAGCCACCTTTTTATGCCAAACGTGCCATGAACCAGAGAAAAAGAATTAAATTCATTTCATTTACTGCCTGATGGCTTTGTAAACCTCTTAAAGGTTGTTTTATCGGATTGATTTTGTAAATTTTTCTAGTTGAAGTTTAGAGAAAAGAAATCTAATTCATTCAAAAAAAACACAAAATGAAGCTGGTAAAACTAAAATTGTTTTTGGGCTAAAGTGTTTTGAGAACCAAAACAAGAGTAGCCTCTATAGTCGAGCCTGGTCGAGCTAGCTTTGTTGAATTGAATATGAAAAAAATGAGGGAGAAGGGAAGCGAAATTGTGGAGTAGAACAATGGCAAATCATTATATGAATGACAAAAATCATAACTATCATAAGTTTTTTTTTAACTTTTTGAACTTTACTCAACAAAGTGAGCGTCAGCGATATAACTAACAATGTTAATGTATATAATTCTTTAAAGTCAAAAAAAAGTGTAAAAATCTGTTATAATAGCACTAACAATGTTAATGTTATGTTAATGTATATATTCTTTAAAGTCAAAAAAAGTGTAAAAATCTGTACTAGCTTTACAGCTAATAGAGTTAGACTGCCTATTTTCAAAATGCATCATTCATCGTCATCTGTAGACGATTTATAGTCTACATCATCTGTCACTACTAGATCAAAAAACATTGATTAAGCCCATGTTCAATGTTTTTCATTGACTGTCAGCAACTTTTATGGACTTTCAAATACAAATTATTGACAAAAAATACTTAATATTGACTGTCAATAAATTTTCTTGAAAACTAAATGAATATATTGACGGTCAATATTAACAGTCAATTTTTTGCATTGACTGTTTACTACTTGTATTGACAGCTGGCAACAAAACAATTGACAGTCAATACAAAGCATTGACTGTAAAAAAGAAAATATTGATGGTCAATGTAAACAATTTGTTGTCAATAGTTTGCAATTGACGGTCAATAAAAACTGTTGACAGTCAATAAAACTTGCTGACAGTCAATGAAAAACATTGAACATAGGCCTAGTCAATGTTTTTTGATCTAGTAGTGTGTTGATGCCCAATCGCTGACGACTTCTTCCGTAGAGTATTTTGGTTTATAATTCGAAGATATTTTTGTTTGGTTTTGTAATTTTTTAACGATGCGTAATTTTATTCTCGGGCTTCCTCTTACGCGCCTGTTGAACTATTTATTGTTTTGGTCTTTGTTAAGTTTCTTTGATCATTTTCAGTTGGTGATTGTGAAATCTTCCGTGATACTTACCTGAAAGAAACAAGGCCATGAATATAGGATGGCATTGTAAGTCTTGGCTGGCGATCCAGCTCCAGTCAAACGCCCACCTCAACCAATTTGCCAATTTTTACTGTATCAAAATATGGGCCAAAAACAACATACTCAACATTAACACCACAGCCCAGTGCACTCCACCACACGTACATGTTTTTCATCATTCAATAATGCATGCAGTGCTGTCTCTTTCTCGTCCTCAAAATATGCTGAAATGAAAGACTTGATATGACGTGTTATGTCTGAGCTTTTGATGATATTAGAATATAAGAACTCTTCATATAGCTAGCTAACTGCATTTATGGTTCTACAATATATCAAAACCTTCGGAAAAAGTGCCCCTTCTGTCTTGATACCATGGAATAGCCAATCCAAACACTGAAATGTTTTTGTCTCAAGTTTGAATAGATGCAAGGTCACATTTTTACGCTCTACAGGTTCAGAGATTATAGCATTCACGGAAGTTTCTCTGACCCGTCAAAATTTTGGCTGAATCCTGGAATCCCGGACAATAAAAAACACAAAATCCCGTCACCGGCCTGTTTCATAGTTTCATGGCTACTTGACACAAATATCTATGAGAGCAAAAGAAATCACAGGTTTTACCAAGAAAGGCAGTAAAACTGAGTACTATTTAATAATCCTATAAATATAAGCAAACTATCGAACTATAGAAAAATACATATTACGATACGAATTCTTGATTTTCAAATTTTTACTTGAAAACATTAAGAATGTCAAATGTCAAAACTCTGATTCTTGAAAGTTAAAAGTCAAATATCTCAGCTTTGGAATATAATTGGGTCAAAAGCTTTGGAGTTGTTTCTCAGGCCCAAAAAAGCCTCTCGGAGCCAAATATAGAAAAACTATCTGATGATCTCTTTAAAGAAAAATAAAAGTAAAAAGGTCCGTTCAAATAAAACTGAGAGGTAAATTTATTTCGTTACATAAGGAGTTTATTGTTGATTTTAATTGCTCTCCCAAACCTTGATGTTCTTCCAACTAAAAAAATAGCACTTTTATTCAAGTCAGCCGCAACACCTGTATCGTTTTGCTCTACTTCATCATCCTCACCTGAAAATTCATCTTCGATTTCTGGTTCTTTCGCGATCTCTTCGTCCTGTTCGTTGTCAACTTTTTCTTCTGAATCTTCTGTTTTATGTATGTAATTCTGAAACTTTTCTGCTTGCGCGGCCTTCTTAGCAATATCCACGGCGTACAGGTAATGAGGTAGGGTACCAGATTTATCCATGGTAGTTTCTTGTCTTACAGACCGTTGTTGAACTCCTTTTGTGTACGTCTGGGCCCAGTCGTGCATTCCTTCTTCTTCGCTCTTCTTGCGTGTTCCCTTTGCTGAATACTTCTTCTTTGGTAGATACTTGGAGACTTCCACGAACCGCGTTCTCGGATGGTGGATACCAACTCCCTTTAGTGCTTGTGAAATAATAAGCAAACCACTTATTGTTTAGCATGTGTGGTTGAGTGGAAATGCTCAACGCTCAAGGTCATCATACTAAGCATATTCAATGAGTCATAATTGTGTTGGTGAAGCAATTCTTCAAGCCTCTGAGGTGACCAAGTTGTTAACTGCACTGACTCCTGAGATTTTGTGGACACAAAACCATGTGTTCCATTCAAAGACTTTGGCGAGTTAAAGGAATCACGGATATCGGTTTCGAAGTCATTCAATATGCTGACAGTTTCGTTGACCATGGTGATAGCATCCGATATGGATTTTAGATCGTAGAATGCTGTTGAAAGATACACAAATGAATCAGTGTCGTTAAATCAGTCGTATCATAAAGTTGTTTTCGATGGAGGTTATAGTTTCGGGGCGTAATTTTATTTTGCATCAAGAGAGTACTAACAAAACAGACCAAGACAAATGTATACACAAGCCAAAAGCAATCTTTATTGAATGTTTTTCAAGATCTAGGAAACCTTATGAGGCCTTACGAATAGTTACCTCCTCTTTCATGGATAGAGAATGCATTCATGAGATTGCCGAAAGATTTCAACAGTGTTGCGGTGTTTGCATGGTTGATACTATTTTTATTGAGGCTGATTGGTAATCCGTGAAATATATAACGTGGTCGAATTCCACACGGAGACTAGTTGGTTGAAAAAGTTTAACTGCTGAGGCTTTTTCGTCAAGGTTTCCTTCTTTTCCGTTACCAATAAGATCTTCCAGGCCATTCATTCGAACCAATCGAATATCTTACCAATCATGTAAACTGACTCTGAATCAGAGAAGAAAATTTTGCCATCCAAGCAAAAAAGATAGTTGATTTTTGTGACCTCGTTATGGTAATCTGCAATCATCTCAATGCACCCAGTGATCCCAAATCTAGTAAGATAATAAATTTAAATTGAATGCAAGTCGAGACTTTTCAAATTTGAGCTCTTTATAGTTACATTCAACTTTCCTAGAAAGTATACAAATAGCAGAACACATAGTTGCAAGAATTTTATTACATTAAACAGCAACAGATAGAAATTAAAAGGTTGCTATCGAAATTGTCATGTAGAAAAAGGACCAAATCAAAATCCAAACCGAAAACTTTTACATGAGATTATAAGATATACCCATCTGATCATAATGTGATTTTGACAATTGATTGGGAGGTTTTGTCAGCTCCATAAAATACGTTATCGTTGGACAAGAATAATGCTTCGAAATATGGTATTCTATCATTGCAATTTATAAGGTTTATTTGTGTTTTGGTGAATCCACTTGATGCATACTCTTGTTTCTTGGCATCTAAATGATCCATAATTTTGTTCTTCAATTGTGCAGTCTTAAGACGTCTGTCAACTTCTAAGCCTATCGAATCTGCATAATCAATCAAGGCGGATTTGGATTTCAGCTTCTCTGGTTTCACTTTAGAAAAATCAATAAACGAAATTTCTGTCCCTTTTCCTCCGTAGAAGAGTTTCTCTTGACTTTACCAAATGGACAGTGTATTGACATCGGTTTTGATACATTCAATTGAATCAACTGGGTTATGAAGCTTAACTTTGTAAATTGAAGATTTCAAATCTTGGGGAGCATATATCAAAACAAGGAAGTATCCATACGGGCAAGAGGATTAGGATACATCCCAACCTTATTGTTTTTTGTATATTTTGTTGTTTCGGGAATGAGAGCGTGTACGACATATCCAATATCTTTAAGATGAGAAATAAGTCTTTTGTTTGACAACTTCACAACAGAAATAGGTCCTGACGATCCTTGTTCCGAACATACTTTAATGGGATAAACTTTCGCGGGGATTAAATTTGGCGTGTGCCACTATAGGGTGTCAAATCATGCATTTTGGTTGTTGAAATACACATTATTAGCGCTTCTTTGATGCAAGTAACCATTCCAAAGTAAGTAACCAAAAAGTATTTATATGACATATTTTGAGTTTTGATTAGAAATATTTCGCGGATGAGGCCCTTCCAAATTTCCATTGGGATTTAATTTCGCGAATAACACCCAAATCCGCGAAATCCGCGAAATTTAATCCCCGCGAAAGTTTATCCCATTAAAGTAATCGTTTTTTGGTAAAAGCTTTCTCATTTTGTTCATTTCCTCTTTACTAGCTTTGTTTCTGAGTGTATGCAGAAAGGAAAGACAACCTCTTTCATTTAAAAGTTTCAAGTACCAGTTACTGAAAGATGCCTTTAAGCTCTTTCCAACATGTGGTGGATCGGGTAGAGGTACGAGTAGTGACAGATCAGTGTCTATTGTTTTATTTTCTATTTTATCTTTGAGGAATCAGCTGTCAGAACCAATACTGCTCCTTTTATGCATTTGATACCATTCTCCAGACAATTTTGCAAGCATGGAATGCTGGATGAATACTGTCATGACCATCCTCGATACATTTCGGGTATACGTGAACAAAAAAGTAAAATCAACACAGTTTGTTTTTTACGATATTTCGTTCTATTTTCAGAACTTCATCAGGTTTCATCAGGTTTCTTTCAGGTTTTTCGGGTATACTGTATATACTTGCAATATGATTTACATAAAGACGAGTCTCTTAGAATTAGTTCGTTCCATTGGTGCAAGCTTCACACATCTGCAGAATCTTAACATGCTTGGTAATTTGGTCGGTAAGATTTACACCTGTTTTTCCTGATTTAGACATATTCCACTAAAACGGGTAACGAGTTCTTGTTGACAAGGGTAGTTAACAAGCCTACGACTGCCTCAGTAACGATCAGATCCTTCAATAATTCTGGGTCCGGAGGATTGTTTAATTTAACAAACTCGTGATCAACTTGAACAGTTAATCAAACATTGGTTTTTGATAACGAGTCATACTCGACGGATGGTTTTAATGCGGTACCATAGCATACTGGGTACACAATAACATTCATTTTCAACAATAGGCTTAATTTCATCTTCGCCTTTTCCATCACTGATTAGTCTTAACTGAATGGAACTGAGATTTTTTAGTACGCCTGAATGAGTAGTGTACCATGTTTTTAAACATGTGGATAGGGAGGGTCCGCCTAAGTTCATTTTCAAGTTATCAGGGTCTCTATTACTAGACCTTGACCATATGACATCGGACCACGGACAAAATGAAATGTACTTCTACCCCCAAGGTATGAAATGCTGTTGAAAAACTCTATCACTTCGGGATGATATACATGGTTTGGTTCATAGAAACAGTTCACAACATCAGTCAAATATTTATAAGAAATCCGATTTTTATCAATTTTCCCATCCCTGATCAACTGATTCAGTTTTTTGGCTACCTCATCGGCATCTTCCAATCTAACACAGAATTGTCTCCATTTGTTTTCTTCCTCTTCGGACAAAGAACTGATTTCTACAATGTCAATAATAGGATCATCACAAGACTCAACTTCATTCTCATTTTCCTCGAAATCAGACGGTGAATCGGGCGATTCTTCAGGTTCGTCGTCGCTGGGGATCTAAATCATAAAAATCAGGCAACTTAGCTTGGCGACGTTAGCCTGAAACTAAGCATGGACCAAAAAACAACTAAACAAATAATATCTGAACCTGTCCTTTTTCACATCATTTAGAATCAAAATTTGTATTGCCGGTATCTTATACTTAGTAACTAATTGAAATATTCTAGGCATGAAATGAGGTAGAAAGCAAAAAATCATGTAACGTTGTTAAACAACTTGTAGGTTGAAATCCTGAAATTCCTCGCCTACCGTAGAACTGTACCGAAATTGGGTTGATTGTGAAAACGTGTAGTAAATTAATTATAATCATTATTTACTATTACGAGCATGCACCCTATGCAGGTTCAACCCTATCTAGATTCAACCCTATTCGCTTCGTGAGGGGAGACAAAAACATTACCCTGAAACAAAAAATTAATTTTTACGGCTTTGACTTGCTGCTATTTTCTTGAGTTTTAAGGACTTTTCCTAACTTTCATTGAGATGATTTTTCAAAAAAGAAATATTTTATTCAACCCATTCAAATTTGGTGATGTCAGTAATTTTAGAAAAACACCCAAGTTTCACAAGGTAAAAAAAACGTTGTATATGCTAAAGATTTAAAAAATCTGATATCTTTTCCGCCATAAACTTTGAAAGATTTTATGCTAGGGAGTTCTCAACCCCTTCCCGACATTTTTATGCAATGTAAGAAAACTCGTGTCGAATAGGGATAACAACCACAACGTGTCATATATCAATTATTAAAAATACCAGTGGGTTTGTTTTTTAATAAGATCTTACTTTCTCTCAATATAAAATATAGATTAAGTAAATAAAATGTTTTACTCTAAGTGACGGTCATCGGGGTCTGCAAAATCAGCATCGGGATTTTGAAATTCATCTGTCAAATCAACTTCCACGACCTCTCCGACTCCAGAACGTTTTTCTTTCTTTCTTGGGTTGTTGAAAAAATCTTCTACTGGGCGTTTTGCTTTATTGTTACTTCTATTCCCATTTTTCTTGCAACACGCAGTGTAATGATCTAAAACAAAAAATCATTAATTCAAGAATTTGAACATAAATTGACAGAGAGAAGTATCTTATTGTTTACATGGAGACCAATATTCTCAGACCTCCAGCCGTTCCATATGAATACTTGTAAGCAAATACAGGGTCTGATCTGTGATTGATGATAACATCCCAAAAAAATGAAAATGGTTTACTTAAGGGAGATGTTTATATTTTTCATAGAAAAATTTATTTGATTAAATTAAGTTGGTCTTTTCGATTTGTTCCTGTGTCAATACACTCTTTGATACAGTTTAGGGAGACAAATAGTGCGATAAAGGTTTTCTAGAAATCAGAACACGTCATTTGTATAAGAAAATCGAAGTTCATAACATGCGGTCTCCTAGAAGATAAGAACACATATTTCTAAAAAAACTCTCCGCCGGCTGCATATGTCAATTGTTTTGTACAAGTCGTATAAGTGACAGACTAGCCCACCAACCTATACTATTTTCAGCTACAAAACAATATAAATGCTTGGATTTGTTTGATAAATTACAAGTTGAATTACTTTGTTGAGTTGAAGTGTTGCTTTTTGCAAGTATCAGCAGTATCTTGCACTTTATTTCTTGCTTGATTCCTCGATATTTTTTAAGTTTTGAAAGAAAACGAATTTTCGCGCTATCAAAAATACTGTAAAACTATGAAAAAGTCTTCCATATAAGGAAATTTGCAAACATGGAATAACGGACAAAATCAACGCGAAAGAAATCAAATTTTTCTCTTCAATACTTATATGTGTGGGAAAGGTGTAGAGGTGTGAAAAATACTTGTGTGTGATTTACACATTTCTATTGCAAAGGAAACAATGGAAAGACAAATTCTTTATCGGTAAATTTTATTACTTTGATTTCAATTTTATGGATTTTAAAATTAAAAAAGAAATTTTTCCATACCAAATTTGATAGCAAAATTTCATTTCATAAGATTTTCATAAGAAAAATATATGAAGAAATAAATTTTCGATTACGTAATGAAAATCTACTCCAATCAGCTTTTCAGATTCAAAATGAATTTGTCCCATCAGCTATCATTGCTAGATTTTCAAATTCTGTTCATTATTCGTTGATATTTTTTTCAATACAATATTTTTGTTAGTCTGCTGTCTTTTGTATTTTTAGTTGAGCAGGGTAACAGCATGGATGGGAGTTTTTTTGATAGAATAAATTTGAAATAAGTTTCATTTTTACCATTAATTTTTATATTGCTCTTTAGATTAGATAATATTACCTTAAAAATTTCAGCAAATTACTATTATGGAAATAAAGAAAGACCCCAAAACGACATCATTGGCTCGCAATATCTTGGTTGGAAAAAGAAATTTGGTTGTATCGATATTTGAAGTTCCTTTATGAGAATTATACAAATTGCTAGCTAATTATCAAATTACTAGCTAATGGTATTGACTGAAGATAATGTAAAAATCGACAAGATGACTGAGATGAAGTACGACTTACAGAGAGAGCTGTGCTTAAAAATTGCAAATCCAGATGAACTGACTGACTGACTGACAAACACAATGGAAGTTATGTCAGTTGCTGAACGATCAACTGATACTGAACTACAGAAGCTATTCATCTTTTCCTAAAGGTTCTCTGTGGATGTCGTTAGAAATTTTAAATCTATGTAAACACCATATATTTTCTGGACATGTATTAAAATTGGTGTATTTGTTACTTTATTTTGATAAAATCGTTCTTCAATATAATTGTATTTTAGATATTATAGAAACAAGCAAGAACCCTATATTCACATTCATTTCAAACGTGCTTTAAAGTAGAACCCAGATCCATTTTCGACCATTTCCTAATTTAGCCAGTTTAAGGACAATTTTGGACAAGCTAATAGTTCTACATGGGGAAGTGCTTTTTTACAAAGTTTGGGAAGAGTAAAATCTAGAACCATTTTCGACCATTCCCTAATTTAAACAGTTTCAGGGCAAGTTTGGACAAGCTAAGTTCTGCATTGGGAAGTGCTTTCTTACAAAGTTTGGGAAAAGTAATATCTAGATCCATTTTCGACCATTCCTTAATTTAAACAGTTTCGGGACAAGTTTGGATAAGCTAAGTTCAACATTGGGAAGTGCTTTGATACAAAGTTTGGGAAAAGTTAAATCCAGATCCATTTTCGACCATACCCTAATTCAAACACAGTTCCAAATATGGGGGAAACCGTAATATTTTATTGGGAAATGATGTTTCACAAAGTTTGGCAAACGTAACATCTGGACCCGTTTTTGCTGGTTCCCAGCGTCAATCTAGGCAAACAAAAGGTCTGGACAAAAATAAATCGGTTAGGTTTTTATCATTTTTGGATTGTGAAACTGTGACTCACAAGCTCCAGGAATTGAAATTCCCAACCAGGGTATCCGAATATCCGCATCCAGATTTAAAGTTTGTGAAATTGCATTTGACAACCTTGTGAAGAGTTGCAGGAATCCCAACCTTGTGATTAGTTTGGAAAACCCACCTATTCCCAAATCTGGAAACGACATTTCACAAAGCTTGTGATCTATTAATTTTTCCTGTGGTAGTTGATGTGCTGTTGCTGTTTCCCATCTTGATCTTCGAATGAAATGGCTGGAAATGATTTGCTCATTGGCGGCCTCTTGACCTTTTATACATGCAACATTAAGCTAAAAAGAAAAATGCAACATTATTTGAATGAACAATGAAGAAAATTGAACGTGACACTTAATTTTGTGATTGGCAGTTACTAAAAGCTTTCGAACGTGTTTTTTGTGCTCTCGCTTTAAAGTCAGCAGTTGAAAATTCGAACATTGGTACTGTATTTTGACATAGCGGATAAATGAAAAATTAAGAAAATAAATGTACACGTAACACTCTTTTTTGAAAATATAGTAAACGTGACTTTCAAAAACGTTTCAGTCAAAAAATTGGTATCTAGGAATATAGCACGTGACGAAGGCTCGAAAGTTCAATCCTAGCCAGTATTTAATTTTGACATAGTGGATAAATTAAAAATAACTTGAAACGTTTTCGGCATACGCATCGAATCAATCGTCTTTGGAGGAATCCGCTTTCTTTTTAAGTTGGTCTTCTCTAAATTATCATGCACTTTTACCAACACATCCGCTACCAAGCTGGTGTCGTTTCTTACTTTGAGCCAGAAGGTTTTGATTTCGACGGAAAAAAAAAAGAAATAAAAGCAATTAATTTGAAGTTACGTTATTGTCCGACTTAAGAAATCAACTCAGAGAAATTTAAGCATTCTATCGATACAAAAATAGTTCAGTTCTTACAATTTCAGAAAAATAATTTCTATAAAAAATCGTAAGCGAGAAAATCAGCGCCAAGATGAATACAAAACATTACCCTCAAGGGTAGTTGATGTGCTGTTGCTGTTTCCCATCTTGATCTTCGAATGAAATGGCTGGAAATGATTTGCTCATTGGTGGCCTCTTGACCTTTTATACATGCAACATTAAGCTAAAAAGAAAAATGCAACATTACTTGAATGAACAATGAAGAAAATTGAACGTGACACTTAATTTTGTGATTGGCAGTTACTAAAAGCTTTCAAACGTGTTTTTTGTGCTCTCGCTTTAAAGTCAGCAGTTGAAAATTCGAACATTCGGTACTGTATTTTGACATAGCGGATAAATGAAAAATTAAGAAAATAAATGTACACGTAACACTCTTTTTTGAAAATATAGTAAACGTGACTTTCAAAAACGTTTCGGTCAAAAAATTGGTATCTAGGAATATAGCACGTGACGAAGGCTCGAAAGTTCAATCCTAGCCAGTATTTAATTTTGACATAGTGGATAAATGAAAAATAACTTGAAACGTTTTCGGCATACGCATCGAATCAATCGTCTTTGGAGGAATCCGCTTTCTTTTTAAGTTGGTCTTCTCTAAATTATCATGCACTTTTACCAACACATCCGCTACCAAGCTGGTGTCGTTTCTTACTTTGAGCCAGAAGGTTTTGATTTCGACGGAAAAAAAAAAGAAATAAAAGCAATCAATCGCGCTCTTCGTTTTTTTAATAAAATACAAAAACATGAAAAAAACCGACCAAATTTCAACAAAATACGGTATCACCTAGCAGAATTTCAACAAGAGATGAAATCGAAAATGTTGTAAATCGATGGATAGAACAAAATTGCATAAAAGATGACGAAAAAATGAGATTAGAATGTCATAAATGTCAACGAACACTGCATTATGCATGCACAGGACTACCATCTTACCAAATACAAATGTTCCTGAAAAAAGGCTATCGAAAATACCAATGCATAAATTGCTGTTCCATCGATCAAGAGCTACACCGAAAAATCTTGGACCATCAAAATCAAAAGCTGTACACATAGCCGTAAAGAAATTGAAGCGTGCGAAAATATTATCAAGGTGAAAAACGAGAATGAAAGGAAGTTGAATGTTGCAGTTAAAGAATTACAAGCTAAATGTCAGGGACATGTTAAAGAAAGGAACCATGTTGCCGATACAATTCAAGCTCAATTTTTAGCGCTGGAAACTAAACTTACAACTAAAATCGAAGAGACAATGAATGCGGAACATAACGATAACAAAACGAAAAGAAATTCAAAGAAAAGTCTTGCGAAATTACGAAAATCAATGACGAGTTAAATATATCCAGCATGAAACAAATACTTCGCAGCGAAAAAGTCGAAGAACAAATGGAAGAACAGAGAAAGTAATCAAGGGAAGCTAACATCATCATCCATAGAGTGGAAGAGAATGGCAATAGAGATGACAATGATTTCGTAAGCGAACTCCTAAACGACGACGTTAAAATAAACACAGAGCCAACTTACGTCTCCCGTATTGGTAAAGCAACAAATCGTACACGACCAATCAAAATTGAATTTAATGACGGTCATGTAAAACACAAATTTATGCGAAACTTCAGAGAATTAAAGCAGTTTGAAGTAAAAGAATGGAGAAGTTAAGCAAACGAGAGAAATCGAGTAATGCCGCAGAGCGATTACAAATGGAGAGTGCGAGGAAGTCCTCAAGGAGGACTATATTTAAAAAAGATATTTTGTAAAATAAGATCGGTTTAGAGAGGACCTGAACGGGCCCTAAACCGTATTCTGTATAACCGTATTCCGTATAAAAATTAATTTGAAGTTACGTTATTGTCCGGCTTAAGAAATCAACTCAGAGAAATTTAAGCATTCTATCGATACAAAAATAGATCAGTTCTTACAATTTCAGAAAAATAATTTCTATGAAAAATCGTAAGCGAGAAAATCAGCGCCAAGATGAATACAAAACTGAATTTGAAAAGAAATATTACCCTCAAGGGTAGTTGATGTGCTGTTGCTGTTTCCCATCTTGATCTTCGAATGAAATGGCTGGAAATGATTTGCTCATTGGTGGCCTCTTGACCTTTTATACATGCAACATTAAGCTAAAAAGAAAAATGCAACATTATTTGAATGAACAATGAAGAAAATTGAACGTGACACTTAATTTTGTGATTGACAGTTACTAAAAGCTTTCGAACGTGTTTTTTGTGCTCCTGCTTTAAAGCCAGCAGTTGAAAATCCGAACATTCGGTACTGAATTTTGACATAGCGAATTAATGAAAAATTAAGAAAATAAATGTACACGTAACACTCTTTTTTGAAAATATAGTAAACGTGACTTTCAAAAACGTTTCAGTCAAAAAGTTGGTATCTAGGAATATAGCATGTGACGAAGGCTCAAAAGTTCAATCCTAGCCAGTATTTAATTTTGACATAGTGGATAAATGAAAAATAACTTGAAATGTTGTCGGCATACGCATCGAAACAATCGTCTTTGGAGGAATCTGCTTTCTTTTTAAGTTGGTCTTCTCTAAGTTATCATGCGCTTTTACCAACACATCCGCTACCGAGCTGGTGTCGTTTCTTACTTTGAGCCGGAAGGTTTTGTTTTCGGCTGAATAAAAAAAAAGAAATAAAAGCAATTAATTTGAAGTTACGTTATTGTCCGGCTTAAGAAATCAACTCAGAGAAATTTAAGCATTCTATCGATACAAAAATAGTTCAGTTCTTACAATTTCAGAAAAATAATTTCTCTAAAAAATCGTAAGCGAGAAAATCAGCGCCAAGATGAATACAAATCTGAATTTGAAAAGAAATATTACCCTCAAGGGTAGTTGATGTGCTGTTGCTGTTTCCCATCTTGATCTTCGAATGAAATGGCTGGAAATGATTTGCTCATTGGTGGCCTCTTGACCTTTTATACATGCAACATTAAGCTAAAAAGAAAAATGCAACATTATTTGAATGAACAATGAAGAAAATTGAACGTGACACTTAATTTTGTGATTGACAGTTACTAAAAGCTTCGAACGTGTTAGTGTTTTTTGTGCTCTTGCTTTAAAGCCAGCAGTTGAAAATTCGAACATTGGTAATGTATTTTGACATAGCGGATAAATGAAAAATTAAGAAAATAAATGAACACTCTTTTTTGAAAATATAGTAAACGTGACTTTCAAAAACGTTTCGGTCAAAAAGTTGGTTTCTAGGAATATAGCACGTGACGAAGGCTCAAAAGTTCAATCCTAGCCAGTATTTAATTTTGACATAGTGGATAAATGAAAAATAACTTGAAATGTTGTCGGCATACGCATCGAAACAATCGTCTTTTGAGGAATCCGCTTTCTTTTTAAGTTGGTCTTCTCTAAGTTATCATGCGCTTTTACCAACACATCTGCTTCCAAGCTGGTGTCGTTTCTCACTTTGAGCCGGAAGGTTTTGATTTTGACTGAAAAAAAAGAAGAAATAAAAGCAATTAATTTGAAGTTACGTTATTGTCCGGCTTAAGAAATCAACTCAGAGAAATTTAAGCATTCTATCGATACAAAAATAGTTCAGTTCTTACAATTTCAGAAAAATAATTTCTATAAAAAATCGTAAGCGAGAAAATCAGCGCCAAGATGAATACAAATCTGAATTTGAAAAGAAATATTACCCTCAAGGGTAGTTGATGTGCTGTTGCTGTTTCCCATCTTGATCTTCGAATGAAATGGCTGGAAATGATTTGCTCATTGGTGGCCTCTTGACCTTTTATACATGCAACATTAAGCTAAAAAGAAAAATGCAACATTATTTGAATGAACAATGAAGAAAATTGAACGTGACTTTTGTGAATGGCAGTTACTAAAAGCTTTTGAACGTGTTTTTTGTGCTCTTGCTTTAAAGCCAGCAGTTGAAAATCCGAACATTCGGTACTGAATTTTGACATAGCGAATTAATGAAAAATTAAGAAAATAAATGTACACGTAACACTCTTATTTGAAAATATAGTAAACGTGACTTTCAAAAACGTTTCGGTCAAAAAGTTGGTATCTAGGAATATAGCACGTGACGAAGGCTCAAAAGTTCAATCCTAGCCAGTACTTAATTTTGACATAGTGGATAAATGAAAAATAACTTGAAATGTTGTCGGCATACGCATCGAAACAATCGTCTTTGGAGGAATCCGCTTTCTTTTTAAGTTGAAAAGAAAAGAAAATATAGTAAACGTGACTTTCAAAAACGTTTCAGTCAAAAAGTTGGTATCTAGGAATATAGCATGTGACGAGGGCTCAAAAGTCAATTCTAGCCAGTATTAATTTTGACATAGTGGATAAATGAAAAATAACTTGAAATGTTGTCGGCATACGCATCGAAACAATCGTCTTTGGAGGAATCTGCTTTCTTTTTAAGTTGGTCTTCTCTAACTTATCATGCGCTTTTACCAACACATACGCTACCGAGCTGGTGTCGTTTCTTACTTTGAGCCGGAAGGTTTTGTTTTCGGCTGAAAAAAAGAAGAAATAAAAAGCAATTAATTTGAAGTTACGTTATGGTCCGACTTAAGAAAGCAACTCAGAGAAATTTAAGCATTCTATCGATACAAAAATAGTTCAGTTCTTACAATTTCAGAAAAATAATTTCTATAAAAAATCGTAAGCGAGAAAATCAGCGCCAAGATGAATACAAAACTGAATTTGAAAAGAAATATTACCCTCAAGGGTAGTTGATGTGCTGTTGCTGTTTCCCATCTTGATCTTCGAATGAAATGGCTGGAAATGATTTGCTCATTGGTGGCCTCTTGACCTTTTATACATGCAACATTAAGCTAAAAAAAAAAACGCAACATTTTTTGAATGAACAATGAAGAAAATTGAACGTGACACTTAATTTTGTGATTGGCAGTTACTAAAAGCTTTCGAACGTGTTTTTTGTGCTCCTGCTTTAAAGCCAGCAGTTGAAAATCCGAACATTCGGTACTGAATTTTGACATAGCGAATTAATGAAAAATTAAGAAAATAAATGTAAACGTAACACTCTTTTTTGAAAATATAGTAAACGTGACTTTCAAAAACGTTTCGGTCAAAAAGTTGGTATCTAGGAATATAGCACGTGACGAAGGCTCAAAAGTTCAATCCTAGCCAGTATTTAATTTTGACATAGTGGATAAATGAAAAATAACTTGAAATGTTGTCGGCATACGCATCGAAACAATTGTTCTTTGGAGGAATCTGCTTTCTTTTTAAGTTGGTCTTCTCTAAGTTATCATGCGCTTTTACCAACACATCCGCTACCGAGCTGGTGTCGTTTCTTACTTTGAGCCGGAAGGTTTTGTTTTCGGCTGAATAAAAAAAAAGAAATAAAAGCAATTAATTTGAAGTTACGTTATTGTCCGGCTTAAGAAATCAACTCAGAGAAATTTAAGCATTCTATCGATACAAAAATAGTTCAGTTCTTACAATTTCAGAAAAATAATTTCTCTAAAAAATCGTAAGCGAGAAAATCAGCGCCAAGATGAATACAAAACTGAATTTGAAAAGAAATATTACCCTCAAGGGTAGTTGATGTGCTGTTGCTGTTTCCCATCTTGATCTTCGAATGAAATGGCTGGAAATGATTTGCTCATTGGTGGCCTCTTGACCTTTTATACATGCAACATTAAGCTAAAAAGAAAAATGCAACATTATTTGAATGAACAATGAAGAAAATTGAACGTGACTTTTGTGATGGCAGTTACTAAAAGCTTTGAACGTGTTTTTTGTGCTCTTGCTTTAAAGCCAGCAGTTGAAAATCCGAACATTCGGTACTGAATTTTGACATAGCGAATTAATGAAAAATTAAGAAAATAAATGTACACGTAACACTCTTATTTGAAAATATAGTAAACGTGACTTTCAAAAACGTTTCGGTCAAAAAGTTGGTATCTAGGAATATAGCACGTGACGAAGGCTCAAAAGTTCAATCCTAGCCAGTACTTAATTTTGACATAGTGGATAAATGAAAAATAACTTGAAATGTTGTCGGCATACGCATCGAAACAATCGTCTTTGGAGGAATCCGCTTTCTTTTTAAGTTGAAAAGAAAAGAAAATATAGTAAACGTGACTTTCAAAAACGTTTCAGTCAAAAAGTTGGTATCTAGGAATATAGCATGTGACGAGGGCTCAAAAGTTCAATCCTAGCCAGTATTTAATTTTGACATAGTGGATAAATGAAAAATAACTTGAAATGTTGTCGGCATACGCATCGAAACAATCGTCTTTGGAGGAATCTGCTTTCTTTTTAAGTTGGTCTTCTCTAACTTATCATGCGCTTTTACCAACACATACGCTACCGAGCTGGTGTCGTTTCTTACTTTGAGCCGGAAGGTTTTGTTTTCGGCTGAAAAAAAGAAAGAAATAAAAGCAATTAATTTGAAGTTACGTTATGGTCCGACTTAAGAAAGCAACTCAGAGAAATTTAAGCATTCTATCGATACAAAAATAGTTCAGTTCTTACAATTTAAAAAAAATATTTCTATAAAAAAATCGTAAGCGAGAAAATCAGCGCCAAGATGAATACAAAACTGAGTTTGAAAAGAAATATTACCCTCAAGGGTAGTTGATGTGCTGTTGCTGTTTCCCATCTTGATCTTCGAATGAAATGGCTGGAAATGATTTGCTCATTGGTGGCCTCTTGACCTTTTATACATGCAACATTAAGCTAAAAAAAAAAACGCAACATTTTTTGAATGAACAATGAAGAAAATTGAACGTGACACTTAATTTTGTGATTGCCAGTTACTAAAAGCTTTCGAACGTGTTTTTTGTGCTCCTGCTTTAAAGCCAGCAGTTGAAAATCCGAACATTCGGTACTGAATTTTGACATAGCGAATTAATGAAAAATTAAGAAAATAAATGTACACGTAACACTCTTTTTTGAAAATATAGTAAACGTGACTTTCAAAAACGTTTCGGTCAAAAAGTTGGTATCTAGGAATATAGCACGTGACGAAGGCTCAAAAGTTCAATCCTAGCCAGTATTTAATTTTGACATAGTGGATAAATGAAAAATAACTTGAAATGTTGTCGGCATACGCATCGAAACAATCGTCTTTGGAGGAATCTGCTTTCTTTTTAAGTTGGTCTTCTCTAAGTTATCATGCGCTTTTACCAACACATCCGCTACCGAGCTGGTGTCGTTTCTTACTTTGAGCCGGAAGGTTTTGTTTTCGGCTGAATAAAAAAAAAAGAAATAAAAGCAATTAATTTGAAGTTACGTTATTGTCCGGCTTAAGAAATCAACTCAGAGAAATTTAAGCATTCTATCGATACAAAAATAGTTCAGTTCTTACAATTTCAGAAAAATAATTTCTCTAAAAAATCGTAAGCGAGAAAATCAGCGCCAAGATGAATACAAAACTGAATTTGAAAAGAAATATTACCCTCAAGGGTAGTTGATGTGCTGTTGCTGTTTCCCATCTTGATCTTCGAATGAAATGGCTGGAAATGATTTGCTCATTGGTGGCCTCTTGACCTTTTATACATGCAACATTAAGCTAAAAAAAAAATGCAACATTATTTGAATGAACAATGAAGAAAATTGAACGTGACACTTAATTTTGTGATTGACAGTTACTAAAAGCTTTCGAACGTGTTTTTTGTGCTCCTGCTTTAAAAGCAGTTGAAAATCCGAACATTCGGTACTGAATTTTGACATAGCGAATTAATGAAAAATTAAGAAAATAAATGTACACGTAACACTCTTTTTTGAAAATATAGTAAACGTGACTTTCAAAAACGTTTCGGTCAAAAAGTTGGTATCTAGGAATATAGCACGTGACGAAGGCTCAAAAGTTCAATCCTAGCCAGTATTTAATTTTGACATAGTGGATAAATGAAAAATAACTTGAAATGTTGTCGGCATACGCATCGAAACAATCGTCTTTGGAGGAATCTGCTTTCTTTTTAAGTTGGTCTTCTCTAAGTTATCATGCGCTTTTACCAACACATCCGCTACCGAGCTGGTGTCGTTTCTTACTTTGAGCCGGAAGGTTTTTGTTTTCGGCTGAATAAAAAATAGTAAACGTGACTTTATTCAGCCGAAAACAAAAACCTTCCGGCTCAAAGTAAGAAACGACACCAGCTCGGTAGCGGATGTGTTGGTAAAAGCGCATGATAACTTAGAGAAGACCAACTTAAAAAGAAAGCAGATTCCTCCAAAGACGATTGTTTCGATGCGTATGCCGACAACATTTCAGTTTATGTGCATTTATCCACTAGTCAAAATTAAATACTGGCTAGGATTGAACTTTTGAGCCTTGAACGTGCTATATTCCTAGATACAACTTTTTGACCGAACGTTT
This sequence comes from Clytia hemisphaerica, assembly GCF_902728285.1. Classification (NCBI taxonomy): domain Eukaryota; kingdom Metazoa; phylum Cnidaria; class Hydrozoa; order Leptothecata; family Clytiidae; genus Clytia; species Clytia hemisphaerica. The sequence goes on from NW_027104149.1 coordinate 272,398, forward strand.
TGAAAGTCACGTTTACTCTAATTATATCAGCAGTTGAAAATCCGAACATTTGGTACTGAATTTTGACATAGCGAATTAATGAGAAATTAAGAAAATAGATGTACACGTAACACTCCTTTTTGAAAATATAGTAAACGTGACTTTCAAAAACGTTTCGGTCAAAAAGTTGGTATCTAGGAATATAGCACGTGACGAAGGCTCAAAAGTTCAATCCTAGCCAGTATTTAATTTTGACATAGTGGATAAATGAAAAATAACTTGAAATGTTGTCGGCATACGCATCGAAACAATCGTCTTTGGAGGAATCTGCTTTCTTTTTAAGTTGGTCTTCTCTAAGTTATCATGCGCTTTTACCAACACATCCGCTACCGAGCTGGTGTCGTTTCTTACTTTGAGCGGAAGGTTTGTTTTCGGCTGAAAAAAAAAAGAAATAAAAGCAATTAATTTGAAGTTACGTTATTGTCCGGCTTAAGAAATCAACTCAGAGAAATTTAAGCATTCTATCGATACAAAAATAGTTCAGTTCTTACAATTTCAGAAAAATAATTTCTCTAAAAAATCGTAAGCGAGAAAATCAGCGCCAAGATGAATACAAAACTGAATTTGAAAAGAAATATTACCCTCAAGGGTAGTTGATGTGCTGTTGCTGTTTCCCATCTTGATCTTCGAATGAAATGGCTGGAAATGATTTGCTCATTGGTGGCCTCTTGACCTTTTATACATGCAACATTAAGCTAAAAAGAAAAATGCAACATTATTTGAATGAACAATGAAGAAAATTGAACGTGACACTTAATTTTGTGATTGACAGTTACTAAAAGCTTTCGAACGTGTTTTTTGTGCTCCTGCTTTAAAGCCAGCAGTTGAAAATCCGAACATTCGGTACTGAATTTTGACATAGCGAATTAATGAAAAATTAAGAAAATAAATGTACACGTAACACTCTTTTTTGAAAATATAGTAAACGTGACTTTCAAAAACGTTTCGGTCAAAAAGTTGGTATCTAGGAATATAGCACGTGACGAAGGCTCAAAAGTTCAATCCTAGCCAGTATTTAATTTTGACATAGTGGATAAATGAAAAATAACTTGAAATGTTGTCGGCATACGCATCGAAACAATCGTCTTTGGAGGAATCTGCTTTCTTTTTAAGTTGGTCTTCTCTAAGTTATCATGCGCTTTTACCAACACATCCGCTACCGAGCTGGTGTCGTTTCTTACTTTGAGCCGGAAGGTTTTGTTTTCGGCTGAAAAAAAAGAAGAAATAAAAGCAATTAATTTGAAGTTACGTTATTGTCCGGCTTAAGAAATCAACTCAGAGAAATTTAAGCATTCTATCGATACAAAAATAGTTCAGTTCTTACAATTTCAGAAAAATAATTTCTATAAAAAATCGTAAGCGAGAAAATCAGCGCCAAGATGAATACAAATCTGAATTTGAAAAGAAATATTACCCTCAAGGGTAGTTGATGTGCTGTTGCTGTTTCCCATCTTGATCTTCGAATGAAATGGCTGGAAATGATTTGCTCATTGGTGGCCTCTTGACCTTTTATACATGCAACATTAAGCTAAAAAGAAAAATGCAACATTATTTGAATGAACAATGAAGAAAATTGAACGTGACTTTTGTGATTGGCAGTTACTAAAAGCTTTCGAACGTGTTTTTTGTGCTCCTGCTTTAAAGCCAGCAGTTGAAAATCCGAACATTCGGTACTGAATTTTGACATAGCGAATTAATGAAAAATTAAGAAAATAAATGTACACGTAACACTCCTTTTTGAAAATATAGTAAACGTGACTTTCAAAAACGTTTCAGTCAAAAGTTGGCATCTAGGAATATAGCACGTGACGAAGGCTCAAAAGTTCAATCCTAGCCAGTATTTAATTTTGACATAGTGGATAAATGAAAAATAACTTGAAATGTTGTCGGCATACGCATCGAAACAATCGTCTTTGGAGGAATCTGCTTTCTTTTTAAGTTGGTCTTCTCTAAGTTATCATGCGCTTTTACCAACACATACGCTACCGAGCTGGTGTCGTTTCTTACTTTGAGCCGGAAGGTTTTGTTTTCGGCTGAATAAAAAAAAAGAAATAAAAGCAATTAATTTGAAGTTACGTTATTGTCCGGCTTAAGAAATCAACTCAGAGAAATTTAAGCATTCTATCGATACAAAAATAGTTCAGTTCTTACAATTTCAGAAAAATAATTTCTATAAAAAATTGTAAGCGAGAAAATCAGTGCCAAGATGAATACAAATCTGAATTTGAAAAGAAATATTACCCTCAAGGGTAGTTGATGTGCTGTTGCTGTTTCCCATCTTGATCTTCGAATGAAATGGCTGGAAATGATTTGCTCATTGGTGGCCTCTTGACCTTTTATACATGCAACATTAAGCTAAAAAGAAAAATGCAACATTATTTGAATGAACAATGAAGAAAATTGAACGTGACACTTAATTTTGTGATTGACAGTTACTAAAAGCTTTCGAACGTGTTTTTTGTGCTCCTGCTTAAAAGCCAGCAGTTGAAAATCCGAACATTCGGTACTGAATTTTGACATAGCGAATTAATGAAAAATTAAGAAAATAAATGTACACGTAACACTCTTTTTTGAAAATATAGTAAACGTGACTTTCAAAAACGTTTCAGTCAAAAAGTTGGTATCTAGGAATATAGCATGTGACGAAGGCTCAAAAGTTCAATCCTAGCCAGTATTTAATTTTGACATAGTGGATAAATGAAAAATAACTTGAAATGTTGTCGGCATACGCATCGAAACAATTGTTCTTTGGAGGAATCTGCTTTCTTTTTAAGTTGGTCTTCTCTAAGTTATCATGCGCTTTTACCAACACATACGCTACCGAGCTGGTGTCGTTTCTTACTTTGAGCCGGAAGGTTTTGTTTTCGGCTGAAAAAAAGAAAGAAATAAAAGCAATTAATTTGAAGTTACGTTATTGTCCGACTTAAGAAATCAACTCAGAGAAATTTAAGCATTCTATCGATACAAAAATAGTTCAGTTCTTACAATTTCAGAAAAATAATTTCTATAAAAAATTGTAAGCGAGAAAATCAGCGCCAAGATGAATACAAAACTGAATTTGAAAAGAAATATTACCCTCAAGGGTAGTTGATGTGCTGTTGCTGTTTCCCATCTTGATCTTCGAATGAAATGGCTGGAAATGATTTGCTCATTGGTGGCCTCTTGACCTTTTATACATGCAACATTAAGCTAAAAAGAAAAATGCAACATTATTTGAATGAACAATGAAGAAAATTGAACGTGACTTTTGTGATTGGCAGTTACTAAAAGCTTTCGAACGTGTTTTTTGTGCTCTTGCTTTAAAGCCAGCAGTTGAAAATTCGAACATTGGTAATGTATTTTGACATAGCGGATAAATGAAAAATTAAGAAAATAAATGAACACTCTTTTTTGAAAATATAGTAAACGTGACTTTCAAAAACGTTTCGGTCAAAAAGTTGGTTTCTAGGAATATAGCACGCGACGAAGGCTCAAAAGTTCAATCCTAGCCAGTATTTAATTTTGACATAGTGGATAAATGAAAAATAACTTGAAATGTTGTCGGCATACGCATCGAAACAATCGTTCTTTTGAGGAATCCGCTTTCTTTTTAAGTTGGTCTTCTCTAAGTTATCATGCGCTTTTACCAACACATACGCTACCGAGCTGGTGTCGTTTCTTACTTTGAGCCGGAAGGTTTTGTTTTCGGCTGAAAAAAAAAAGAAATAAAAGCAATTAATTTGAAGTTACGTTATTGTCCGACTTAAGAAATCAACTCAGAGAAATTTAAGCATTCTATCGATACAAAAATAGTTCAGTTCTTACAATTTCAGAAAAATAATTTCTATAAAAAATCGTAAGCGAGAAAATCAGCGCCAAGATGAATACAAAACTGAATTTGAAAAGAAATATTACCCTCAAGGGTAGTTGATGTGCTGTTGCTGTTTCCCATCTTGATCTTCGAATGAAATGGCTGGAAATGATTTGCTCATTGGTGGCCTCTTGACCTTTTATACATGCAACATTAAGCTAAAAAGAAAAATGCAACATTATTTGAATGAACAATGAAGAAAATTGAACGTGACTTTTGATAATGGCAGTTACTAAAAGCTTTCGAACGTGTTTTTTGTGCTCTTGCTTTAAAGCCAGCAGTTGAAAATTCGAACATTGGTAATGTATTTTGACATAGCGGATAAATGAAAAATTAAGAAAATAAATGAACACTCTTTTTTGAAAATATAGTTAACGTGACTTTCAAAAACGTTTCGGTCAAAAAGTTGGTATCTAGGAATATAGCACGTGACGAAGGCTCAAAAGTTCAATCCTAGCCAGTATTTAATTTTGACATAGTGGATAAATGAAAAATAACTTGAAATGTTGTCGGCATACGCATCGAAACAATCGTCTTTTGAGGAATCCGCTTTCTTTTTAAGTTGGTCTTCTCTAAGTTATCATGCGCTTTTACCAACACATACGCTACCGAGCTGGTGTTGTTTCTTACTTTGAGCCGGAAGGTTTTGTTTTCGGCTGAAAAAAAGAAAGAAATAAAAGCAATTAATTTGAAGTTACGTTATTGTCCGACTTAAGAAATCAACTCAGAGAAATTTAAGCATTCTATCGATACAAAAATAGTTCAGTTCTTACAATTTCAGAAAAATTATTTCTATAAAAAATCGTAAGCGAGAAAATCAGCGCCAAGATGAATACAAAACTGAATTTGAAAAGAAATATTACCCTCAAGGGTAGTTGATGTGCTGTTGCTGTTTCCCATCTTGATCTTCGAATGAAATGGCTGGAAATGATTTGCTCATTGGTGGCCTCTTGACCTTTTATACATGCAACATTAAGCTAAAAAGAAAAATGCAACATTATTTGAATGAACAATGAAGAATATTGAACGTGACTTTTGTGATTGGCAGTTACTAAAAGCTTTTGAACGTGTTTTTTGTGCTCTTGCTTTAAAGCCAGCAGTTGAAAATTCGAACATTGGTAATGTATTTTGACATAGCGGATAAATGAAAAATTAAGAAAATAAATGAACACTCTTTTTTGAAAATATAGTTAAAGTGACTTTCAAAAACGTTTCGGTCAAAAAGTTGGTTTCTAGGAATATAGCACGCGACGAAGGCTCAAAAGTTCAATCCTAGCCAGTATTTAATTTTGACATAGTGGATAAATGAAAAATAACTTGAAATGTTGTCGGCATACGCATCGAAACAATCGTCTTTTGAGGAATCCGCTTTCTTTTTAAGTTGGTCTTCTCTAAGTTATCATGCGCTTTTACCAACACATCTGCTACCGAGCTGGTGTCGTTTCTTACTTTGAGCCGGAAGGTTTTGATTTCGGCTGAAAAAAAAGAAGAAATAAAAGCAATTAATTTGAAGTTACGTTATTGTCCAGCTTAAGAAATCAACTCAGAGAAATTTAAGCATTCTATCGAAACAAAAATAGTTCAGTTCTTACAATTTCAGAAAAATAATTTCTCTCAAAAATCGTAAGCGAGAAAATCAGCGCCAAGATGAATACAAAACTGAATTTGAAAAGAAATATTACCCTCAAGGGTAGTTGATGTGCTGTTGCTGTTTCCCATCTTGATCTTCGAATGAAATGGCTGGAAATGATTTGCTCATTGGTGGCCTCTTGACCTTTTATACATGCAACATTAAGCTAAAAAGAAAAATGCAACATTATTTGAATGAACAATGTAGAAAATTGAACGTGACACTTAATTTTGTGATTGACAGTTACTAAAAGTTTTCGAACGTGTTTTTTGTGCTCCTGCTTTAAAACCAGCAGTTGAAAATCCGAACATTCGGTACTGAATTTTGACATAGCGAATTAATGAAAAATTAAGAAAATAAATGTACACGTAACACTCTTTTTTGAAAATATAGTAAACGTGACTTTCAAAAACGTTTCGGTCAAAAAGTTGGTATCTAGGAATATAGCACGTGACGAAGGCTCAAAAGTTCAATCCTAGCCAGTATTTAATTTTGACATAGTGGATAAATGAAAAATAACTTGAAATGTTGTCGGCATACGCATCGAAACAATCGTCTTTGGAGGAATCTGCTTTCTTTTTAAGTTGGTCTTCTCTAAGTTATCATGCGCTTTTACCAACACATCCGCTACCGAGCTGGTGTCGTTTCTTACTTTGAGCCGGAAGGTTTTGTTTTCGGCTGAATAAAAAAAAGAAATAAAAGCAATTAATTTGAAGTTACGTTATTGTCCGGCTTAAGAAATCAACTCAGAGAAATTTAAGCATTCTATCGATACAAAAATAGTTCAGTTCTTACAATTTCAGAAAAATGATTTCTATAAAAAATCGTAAGGGAGAAAATCAGCGCCAAGATGAATACAAAACTGAATTTGAAAAGAGATATTACCTTCAGGGGTAGTTGATGTGCTGTTGCTGTTTCCCATCTTGATCTTCGAATGAAATGGCTGGAAATGATTTGCTCATTGGTGGCCTCTTGACCTTTTATACATGCAACATTAAGCGAAAAAGAAAAATCCAACATTATTTGAATGAAAAATGAAGAAAATTGAACGTGACACTTAATTTAGTGATTGGCAGTTACTAAAAGCTTTCGAACGTGTTTTTTGTGCTCTTGCTTTAAAGCCAGCAGTTGAAAATTCGAACATTCGGCACTGTATTTTGACATAACTGATAAATGAAAAATTAAGAAAATAAATGTACACGTAACACTCTTTTTTGAAAATATAGTAAACGTGACTTTCAAAAACGTTTCGGTCAAAAAGTTTGTATCTAGGAATATAGCACGTGACGAAGGCTCCTTCAATTTTCTCGCAAAATAAAAAACAAATGCAATAAATGTCACTGGTTTAAGGTCGTTGCAGTTTCTAATCTTTCTTTGAACCCACTTTCATTTGAGATTATATATTACGTTTTAAAAGTTAGCCTGATTTCTGCTTTGTTTTTTCTGATTCAATTAGATTCAATATGATGTCCTGACAAAATCGAAACTGTTTCATCGACAACCAACGATTGCACCCAAGAATTATGAAATAGGTAATCCCTTGATATTGTTTGTAATCTTTTCTACAGTCCCTTACCCTGATGTTTCATATTTTGAAAACTATTCAGTTTAAAAATCTACTTTTTTTATTATTTAGGTGACTAGTATCGGAGAATTTAAAAGACAAGACAGCTATATGTAGTGCAGCAGTTTATAAGCATTTCAATTTATTAGCTAAGAATAGTTTGATTTGATTTTTTCTAATAAAATTCCACCTGATATGTATTACTTGTTATCTTCGATATTTCCGGGAAATAGATATCTATCATATCTTTCAAACAGAATGTTTGATTGAGTTTTCTGTTTTCTATACTATTTAAAAAAACTGATTTTTTATTGAGACCATCATTTTAATAGAGACTATTACTTTATTTAAAGAGTAAATTACGCTGGCGGATACAATATAGGCCAATATATCTAATCTTAATATAATGCTCAAAATCAGCATATGTGTTATTTGAGCTGATTTGAGTAGACGTTGAACGTATAGGAAGTCAGAAGCAACTTACAGATTCAGTCCCAGCTTTATAATAAAAGAAGTTCCGTTTTCTTTTCTTTTTTCAGTTCTAATATATTTGTATATAACAGTAAAAGATGTCAACGCCACAGGTTACCGACCCTCAGATGCTATCTTTAATGTCACAGTTGCAGACAATAATCAACGGTATATAATATTCTATATTCGGTTGATTTGTCAGTAATATTCATATATAGGCGCTGCCACCCAAATCTCCTGGGTCCAGTAGAAAACTTCATCGAAAATAGGGTCAACCTAGAAAAAATTAGTTTAAAAGGTTTCTATATACCGTTAGAAAGATAATTCTATTAGCTTTCGAATAAGGGGTAGAGTCAATTTGTAGGTGCTGGGGAAAAAAAGTTATGGACAAAAGGATCACAGGTGGTAAAAATCCCAAATACCGAAAATGAGTTTTTAACGGTTTTCGAAAATCTTTCATAAATCGCGATATGAATATGGTACAGCCCTCAAACTTTCCAGAAAGCTTTTAAATATTACGCTAAAGAACTATGCAATTAAAAAAAGGTCAAAAATGACAAAATGTGACCAAAAGTGACCAAAAGTGACCAAAAAATGCTTTTCTAACAATTTTTTTTGATCCAAATCGTAACATTTCTCTATACTGTCAGAAAGATAATTTTCTTAGTTTTCGAATAAGGGGTATGACTCAACTCGTAGGTGTCGGGGAAAAGATTATTGACAAAAGAGTCAAAGGTGGTAAAAATCTCAAATACCGAAAATGAGTTTTTAACGGTTTTCGAAAAATGGCTGCAACTTTTGATGTAAAGATGATACGACCTTCAAACTTTGAAGGAATTTCTCAAAAGAAAGGCCGTGATACACTTGTCAATATTAGATCAATATTCAAAAAGCGTTATTGAGCTAATATTGCTGAATGTAAGGGAAAAAGTTCAATTTAAATGATGTTGAAATTTATGAAAGTGCTCTATTGTTCGATTATTGAGCGAGAGTTGATTTAAATTGAAATTTTTCAATTTAATTCCTCTTCCAGTCAATATTCAACAATAGAAAGAAAGGAAAAACTATTGATTTCGCTAATGTAAACAAACATTTTCATTCATTTTTTTCTCGCTTGAACAAAGGGCAAGTGTTCCTATTGTTTGCAATATTATTGATAAGTGTAAGGAAGCGATCAATTTTAGATTTATATCCAAATATAGTAACATTTTTTGAATATTGATTTAATATTTACAAGTGTATCACGGCCTTTATTAGGAATATTAAAAGTCAATAAATATTCGTAAAATGTGATGACGTCATTATCAAAAGACAGTTTTTTAATTTGTTTTAACTTTTAACTTGTAAAATACGGGAGTGGAATTTGATGAAACGTCCTAATTTCTTCCGATTAAAAAATCTCAAATAAGCAATAAGTTAATAAATGATATCTTAAATCGAAATAACCAAGGGGTGATAAAGTCATCGGAAATGACAGAAAAATTAAAGGTATGGTAAAGAATCATATTGTTAACGATTTTTGGAATATCATGTTTATATCAAAATGATTTCTCTTTGATGATGGCTAAATGTATATGAGGCTGTGCAAATAGACGTGGACCAGTAGAATTGAATGCTTCTGAGTTTACAGGAAAGTAACTCGTATATATTATATTCACATTATTCTTTTTGGCAGGTAATACGATTCAAACAAAATGTCTTCAAACACGACAAATTTCGTGAAATCATGGCACCGGAAGCAACAACCTTCATGCAATATGTGTCAGACAACTCCGACCAACAATTAGCTACATTGGATGGTAAGAAAACTCACCACGGTTTAGGCTCCTTGGCCATCGCCAATGGGGATTTCACCGATGAAAATTTACCTTCCCATCGTATTCCACGGGACAAAAGGGAGAATTGGAGTGACGTCGAAGGAAACAATGGCATCGAAATTCATCAATACTTTGACCCTGAAATATCTGCATTATCAAAGACAATTTTCAAACCAATACAAGTAATGAATAAATTGCTATCTTTAATCCATGTGTCTGTGTTTTTGTTTGTTTTACTTGCTCATTCGTGATGCCCAATTTCATTTATTTATGCCATCGATCATGACTTTGTTGGGTTGTTTTTTTGTCATTATGTTTACAGCTGGTCTGGACGAAGACTTATTATTATGCTACATACCTATTGTACTTAGTTTGACCAGCTTTTAAATCTAAATAAATAATCTCTTTAGGGAAATCGCCAACTTTTCAATTCATCGACGTGCTCTGGACATCAAGCTACCTTTTCAAAGACATGTGTCCCCATTGGTCTGGATATATGAGCTCAACATAAAGTGGACAAACGCTATCGAAATCACGTGTCACCATACTTCCCATCATAGATTTGAACGCCACTGATCCAACTGCAATCTACTCTCTGCTGCTATACTTGATTGACCAGAGTAAAAAGCTACAGGTTAACTTACCATGCGTCACTTTCGACCGGCAGCTTTACATAAAGACTTACGAGGTCGTTGCATCAGAGAAGGTGCATGTATTTGTGCGACTTGGAGGGTTTCGCCAATCGATGAGCTTCCTGGGCTCAATAGGAAACCTCATGCAAGGGTCTGGATTGAATAAAGCCCTTGAAACCGTTTATGCACCCGTGACTATCGGTCACATGTTTACTGGCAACGCATATTCTCGATCGGTTCGTGGTCAACTTCTATGTGCAACTGCTGTTCAATCAATCTTAATGGAAGAATTCTGGCACAAACTAACTACCGGGCAAAAGGAAGAGCTGGAGAACTATTACGGTTCTGCTGACCCCTCCCAGTACGCAAGTGAAGACATCTGTATAAAGCTGAGTGATTGGGTAGAAGAAAAATACAAAGAGGTATCCACGGATTCGAGGACGTCCGCTTTATGGTCCAGTTATATTCGCTACGTCAGTGTTGTTCAGGATTTCATTAGAGCTGAAAGAACCAACGATTGGAATCTGCATATCACGTCAACAAACGCCATGCTCAACCTCTTTGCAGCAACCGGGCACAATGTGAGTATCGATAAGGAAAAAGTCACAGTTGACCCATTGACTCTTTTCTTACATTTGATTGTCCTGGTGGAAAGGAGGAGACGTCGAATCAAGAAGAAAAAACATCATAATTCATGGACTCTATGAACAAGCTGAAAACACGAAAGAAGAAAATCAAGAAGAGGACAAAAAGGAAATTGAGGATCTGCTCAAAGATATCAGCATCCGCGACATCAAACCAACGCATCAGCATCGTATTGGGTTCGAACATGAAAAATCGAAGAAAAATCGTCCGATAAAGGTGACCTTGCAAAGTGAAGAAGAAAAAGAAAGAATCACGAGCAACCTTAAAGCCTTAAAAAAGTTTGGATATCATCTAAGCATCACTGATGATTTCGCCATCAATGAAAGAAGAAAAATCAAAGAGATGTGCGAAAAAGCTAAAAAATGGAACTCCGAATGTGATGGTGATTTCATTTGGCGTGTGAGAGGAAGTCCCAGAACAGATAACCTTCACTTGATAAAAACAAACAAAAACTTTGCCAACCAAAAGCTGTCAATATCTAGCCTCAGTAGCAGCGACGATGAGCTGCCAACAAAACATTAGTCTTTTTTAATTGTAAAGTAGCGTTGACTTTTATTAGCCTTGAAATAAACTATTACTTACTTATATTACTTACTTATTCAAAGATGGCGTTGTGAGAAAATCACTAAAGTCAGTGCTGAAGCCATATCTAAGAGATGAAAATGCTGCAGTCGACATTCCCACAACAACAACAACGCGCATTATTGATGGTGGTGGTCTGTTATGGTGCTGCGATTGGAAAAAAGAAGAGACATTGCAAGTTATTTTTCAAAGGTATGCGAAATTTCTCTTACAGCACAGCATTGACAAAATCGTTTTCGATGGATATGAGCTATCAACGAAGGATTCAACACACTAAAAACGAGCAGGTGCTGTTTCCCAAGAGGTTGAAATCAAAATCGTAAATCCTTGTCCAGCCAATCGAAACACGTTTCTTGGTAACTACCGTAACAAAAAACGATTTGTTACATGTCTTGCAAGTTTTCTAAGTGGAAAGCGCAACTTCACAGTCGTCGAGTGCCCAAGTGATGCTGATACAACGATTGTGAAAGAGGCTTTAACTGCTGTCAAATCTTCGTCTATTGCTGTATATTCTGATGATACTGACATCCTTTGTCTCTTGCTTCATCACATCGCCAAGGATCCATCATTGAAAGAAATCTTTATGGTAGATGTGACTAAGAAGAAAAAACGATCCAGAGAGTGCTACAACGTATCAAATATGCTACAAAGCAACAGAAGCAACGCAGAGTTCCTCTTATTCGCACATGCATTCACGGGATGCGACACCACTTCTGCTATCCACAACTTTGGAAAAACTTCAATTTTCAACAAAGTAAACGATTCGCCTGCAATCCAATCAATAATCAGCGAGTTTTACAAAGAAAACTCGCCAGAAATTATTGGCAATGCAACAATCTGTTTATTCGAGCTTTTGCATTCAGTGAACGACACCTTACCAACCATTCGAAAGAAGAAATATGAGCAAATGGTTTCGTCAAATCGATCCGTTATCGACCCTTCAATGCTACCACCATCACCTAGAGCAGCGTATTACCATGGATTACGTGTATACCATCAAATAAAGGTATGGTGTGAGCTAAAAGATTCAGACCAAATGCCACTGGACTTGGGATTTCAGCTACTCGGTGAATCGTATGAACCAGTCATGACGGATGAGGAAGCTGGCTCACCAGATCTTTTAAAAGTCATTCGTTGTGGCTGTAAAGGTAGATGTGAATCAAATAGATGTAAAGCAGGTTTGAAATGCAAGGAGTGTCAAGGCACTTCTTGCACGAACGCTGATGACACCGACAAAATATTTGACAGTAAGTAAATCTCTTACCTTTAAATTTGAAAATACGATTATGTAAGTGTGATTTGAAAATGTTTTTGATAAATCACCCAAAACCAATTTTATCATTCCTGTTATCAAATTTATGACTGCACTTAATTTTTATCTTTAACCCTTTATCTGATCATACAGGTCACAAAAGATTTGTTTATTTTGGTTGTTTTCAAGACATATTACTTATGTTTCTTTCATTGTTTCATACATTTCCCCTTTAAATTTGTCTTTTCAGCTTTCTTTAGACAACTTTTCGTCCACCGGGCACAATCCGTTGCCAACGCCGACACCAGCGATGCCGGCCTTGGCTATTGGGTCAACGCTGATGGGATGTTGCCCCCACGTCCAAAACCCGAAAGACGGTTTTACAACAACGATCGTGGGCGTGGGCGTGAGCGTGGCAGTCGTGGTGATGGGCGTGGTGGAGCTGGGAGAGGTGGTGGTAGAGTTGGGCGTGAGTGGATCAGGTCAAAGTCGCGAAATCGTTCTCGTCCACGCTCAACATCCCGATCAAGGTCACGGTCCAGGTCATGTGGTCCGTGCTCGGGGTGTCAGCGCCGTAGGCACCAATGTTATCATAATAAGTGATAATATCTATTTCTAGCCAGTTATGAAATATTTTAAGACTTCAAAAGAAAAAAAACCGTATTTTTACTTTGTTGCGTTGCTGAAGAAATAGATATGTTACTTTTTATGATAGCATTTTATTTTAGTGGTTTATCTACATCAATTTGTACTAATCGTTCGTACTTCAAGGGTCTTCATATATAAAATCATTTTTCATCACATTGTTGGACTTATACTTTCCAAATATTTCATGCTTTTATAATTGTTTTAAAAACAGATTTTATGGACTCGTTTTAACTTTGTTCTTCATTATTCGTTATTAATCATTTTTCTAAGTACTTCAGTAAACAACATAACGTTAAAAAATAACTTATACTCTATATATACTGTTTATACTCTGTATATACTATGCTATACTGTTTTAGCATATTGTAGATATTTTTCTATCATTATATGTTATATATTATATATTGTAGATCGTTGTTTGTGATTAAGGCTCGGTTGGAAAATTATGTCAAATTCAAAAAATTCACAACTTTTACTGCGTTTCTTTCTTTCCTGTCGAAATCGAGACAAAAATTTTCAGATGATGCTGTAGGTTTTTAAGATCATCATCAGAAAGAGTATGTAACCCGACATTTGGTCCGAAGGAATTTTTTTTGGTTGAACCATTAAATTATCCGAAAAGTTGAAAAAAATGATAACACCGTCACACTGGTTTGTAGGGGTCAAAATACCAGAATATATAAGGCTAATTACCGTTACCATTTGATTTTAAAAAAATTTCCAGTCTCTTTTTCTTTCCGTCAAATCCTGTAATACCGTACTAAAACAGGACCAATTCTGTCACCGTAAAAGTACAAACCCCCAAACAAGATATTTAATTCCTGTAACCTGTACATTAACTAATGAACTCTTTGCAATGCAATCAGAGTGGAGGAATGTAGGCGTTCTGGAGCGCGCGCAACCCCTTTTATATTGATTTATCTATCTATAGCCAGGGAGCAGAGCGCCAAAAAAATTAAATAACAGGCGGTCCGGACAATTTGAAACTTTCAGGGATTGTTTATAAGGTCTAAGACGTTACAAAAGTGTTTACTTGCCTTTGTGAAATTACTTGAGGCGCCTTGCAGGACAAAATGTTGACAAAAAGATAATTCCCAGGGGGGGGGCAAAAATGACCCCACCAATATCTCAGAATAGATCGTCGCTATGGATCTCAAATTTTGAATAACAGTAAATAGTTAACATAAAAATCAATTGGTTGATGTTTTGGAATGACTAAGGAACTTTAGATGTGTATTTTGCAGACCCGAATATCCTCAAAATATAGAAGTTTTTGAACAAATAAATTAATGATCATTTGATTACATTACATATGAGAATCATGATCTTTCTTTGACCTCTTTTATCTTAAATCAAAAATTATCATAAATAGCAGCAATAAAAGTGTGTATTTTAAGGACAAGAATCGACTTAGAGAATAGAATCAATGGGATTGAAAAAAACGTCGTCTCTAAAGAAAAAAAAAACCATAAAGTTGGTGAACAAAAAATACCAACGTTTTAAGTGACCATGCATCTAAATATCGGAAATAGACTACAAAGATATCAAATATACTATTGTTCGTTCTCAGACTCGGAGGAGTCATCTTCACTCGTACTAGCATCGGTTTCACTGTAAATCATGTTTTCCATTTCAATCACAAAATCTATTTCATAATCGTTATCATCTTCACTATCATTCTCGCTGAAACCGTCATTGTCCATACCGTCTTCATCACATTTGTTCTTGCATCCATTTTTACAGCCACAAAGGTCAGTGCATTTGAGGTTGTGCGAGCTGAAAATAAAAACATTCGTCTCACACATATTATTTTTGCAAGTGCATGAAATCAGATCAACCAGCTCTTTTGGAACGGGATTTCTTAACATCCATTGGATTTCTAAAACACCATCTTCCAAAACCCATCCATACACTTTATCAGGCTGGGGGATCACAGGAAAGGTCTCCAATGATCTTCGGATGATTGCAGTTACGTAATTAACCCGCTTCAAATGACAATGAAGGACGTCACGTGTGGGTGGCAATTTCTGGGGTTCGGGTGTTTTCTTTTTGTTGCAAAACTTCAAGTATCGAGCTTCGTCAGTGTATTTGCAAGTCTTTCATGCCGTAAAGCTCACAAACAAATTGCTCTATAACAGGGAAATGCTTCGAATCCAAGACAAAACGATCACCAAGCGAAGCAAACGTTTCTTGAAACCAATCTTCCCCTCATCTTTCCATTCGACTGACTTGATTGGTACCATAACGGTCGTATCATCGGATGGGCAGTAAAAAAGTACATGTTTCAAGGTCTTTGTCTTTGAAGCCATGATAACAACGAAATTAACAAAATTCCAATACACAAATTAAACAAATTAAGTTTCAAATTGCAGAGCAAATGGAATAAAGATAAATTTCCCTTTGCCTCCTTTTATATCTAACTGGCAATCATTTTTCGAACTTATGAATAACGTTAGTAAATTCGAATGTTCGATTAATCTACATTACTGTAAGTGAAGATTGTGACATTGGACAATTTGTAAACTGTGATTTAATACTTCGTTGTACGTCAACATTTATTATAATTTCATCATGAATAAATTAATTTATAACTGAAATTGTCTCTTTTGTCACGTATCTTCTTCCCCTCGGTCTATAAAAGGGCGTTCCCCGTTTGCAAAGACAAGTTCTTGATTTTTTTATCGCGCTGTAATCATGGCTGGAAAACGTCAAATTGACATATCAGAAGAGGAACGAATTGAGAAATTTTTTCAAGATGGGTGTCTGTGTAGAAAGAACTGTTATACAAAATTTACAAAAGAAGAAGTTGTTGACATAAGAAACGACGTATTGGAGTTGGTGTAGTGGTTATCGTGCTTGACTTCTGTCCAGGAGGCTCGAGTTCGATACCCACCGTGGCACTACGGTTTACTTGGCAAGTGAATGCTCCTTCGCCCGGGTCAACCCATGCCATGTGAGGGGAATTGGGTACCATAACTCTGATACAAGAGTATGGGTAGATATTTCAGACATTGTGGTGTGCCTTGACACTCAGGAGGTTCTACACCTGCGAGTACATCCGTTCTCCCGTGTAGTTCGAGTGTCATGGTATACACCATGGCTTGGCAGCTCGCATCTGCAGGGTTGCAATGTCTGCTTGCGCTGTGATTCCTACTCCACCGTGGGTAGGACCCATTCCGATGCATCGGAGGGCATATCTATCTATCTATCTCTATCTATTGGAGTTGGAGGATACAGAGCGTGATATGCTGCTAATGGGGTTTCTTCTCACTCAAAAACCCAAAAGTGGTGAGAATATTGAATTTTCCATCCGTGGTATTTGTGTATGCCGAACAAAATTTTTGTTTTGCTTTGCAATTTCCAAGACGCTCTATTCTGCCGTTTGTAAGCATTTTAATGAGTATGGTCCTGTCCCTCGCGTTCATGGAAACTCGAAGCGGTTACCGCACCACGTTATTGACTTAGAACATGTCGAGCGGGCACGTAACTTCATAGAAAATTATGCCCTTGCTTACGCTAAACCACTCCCCGGACGGGTCCCTAATTACCGTGACAACGATGCGAAATTACTCCTCATTCCATCTCTTGAGACCAAAGAGATCGTTCATAGCCAATATCGCGACCTCTGTATCGAGAATAATTTTGATTATGGGACTGAGTACCTTTGCTAAATTATGGAAGTCTCAATTACCGAACGTTTTGATAACAAAGCCACTTGGTGATCTATGTTGGGTTTGTCAACAAGGAAACGAAAGCCTTCTTCGCGCGCACCTAGACAGTGAAGATGAGAATGAACACGACGAGGCACAGGATGAACAAACCCTTCATATTGTGTAAGCGACTGAGGAAACCCGATATTACAGGGCACAGGTAATGGAGGGATAAATCACTACGGGGTCGATTTTTTGTAAAAGTGGAACATGTTTCTTTTCGAGTGATTTACCCGTCCTTTCAATTAAATCAAGCCCTCTCATTGTGAAAATTAGCTTGTGAAAATTAGCTACCTTATTGGTATTATATTTCGCGTGTATTAAATTGCGCTATTCGCGAAATTTTTTCGAGGAAACGTTTTTCGCGTGTATTAAATTTCGCGATTCACTGAATTGGGCATTTTCAAAAAATGGGAATGAAGCAAGAAAATGACTGATTTCGCTTAAAACACAACGTATTGGGTGTAAACATACCAAAAATAGTAACAAAACTAGTGACAAAAATAGTAACTAAGTGTAACATATAAGTATTTTCGATTTTTGACCTATTTCGAAATTTTTTCGCGTGCATTTAATTTCGCGATTTTGTATTTTTGAAAATTTTAAACGGTATTAAATTTCGCCTAAAAAATCGCGAAATTAAGTACCCGCGAAATTTAATACACGCGAAATATAATACCAATAAGGTACCTTAAGGTATTTTTGGGACTTTTTTGGTTTGTAAACGATTTTTCGGAAAAATTGAAGAAAAAAAAGCCTAATCACACATTATCCCAATTTTTCTTAAAAGGTCGAAGAAGCAAAATCCCAAGCTGTCAACTTCAACGAGCCATTCGAAAAACACGCTCCTTGCACTTATAAGGGATTGGCTCATAGTTGGGATTATGCCCAGCAAACCCACTATCCATATAACCCACTCCAACCTGGGCCGATTTTTTTCAAAACCCCCAGAAAGTGTGGGATTTTTGGGATTTGTAATGACGGCATAAATCTTCAGTACAACTATTTGATTGATGAAATCAATACAACTGGGAAGGGGGCAAATGCAACCATCAGTTATTTACATCACTTTTTCGAGTATTATGGAATGGGTGAGACGGACTCATATCTACATGCTGATAACTGCTCAGGTAATGCTGGACTACAAAAATGTTAGAATTTGCTGACAACCAGGTGACCTAGCCAAAATTTAAATGCTATCTTTTTAAAGAAAACTTTCCCATTCAAAAAAACTGTTGTCTTAATTTTTTTTATTGTAAACTACAGGCTTGATATATGCTAAAGTTTTTCTCAGATTTGAGCCTGGATATGCTTATGAAAAATGTTGACTGACTCTATTTTTGTGTGTACTAATCAAGGAATTTCGCACAAATCAAATTTTGCAAGTTAACTTTTTTTTTTTTTTCACTGGGTTAATGGCAAATCCATTGTGTCGCTGGGTGAGATTTTGGATCGGTCCAATACTCGGTTCCATGAAAATAACTGAAATGAAATTTCAGTCCGCCCCCAAAAATGCATGTAAACAATTTGGAAAAATATCAACCCGCCCCTGAACTGAGATTTACACTTGGATAAACAAAAATTGCAAAAATTAATCCAGTTTAAGTAAATATATTATTTTCACTTTCAGGACAGAATAAGAACAATGCTTTTATTTGGTATTTGATGTGGAGGATTTTGAATGGTTTCCATGAAAAGATTGAGTACAGTTTCATGATAGCCGGCCACACGAAATTCAGCTGTGACAGGTAATAAAAGAATTTTGTTGGGTAAGTTTGTTGTTTCAATCAAGGTAAAAACAGACTTAAAAATTAATTCCACTTTTTAAGTTGGTTTATTACCTGTCACAGCTTTTAATTCAGACTTAAGTCTTGTTCAGCATAATTTTAGACAAAATTTTTAAAACACAATTCATTAAAAATTACAAAAATAGTTGTCGAATAAAACTGAACTTTAAAAAATGGTGGTTGTCGTCACCTATGACCAACCCTTCTCAAAACTTACCAACCCAGAAAATTTTTTTACTCTGAAAATTAAATAGAAATTTTGAAAAATCATCAAAACAAAATATTTCTTTTCGACCGACCGGTCAATCTAGGGTCAGGTGATGACAAACCAATATATATTTTCAAGCGCAGCCTAAAATGTATATTTTTTGTATCTTCCTTAACGTGCTTCGGCAGCTTCAAAAAGAAACTACGATCAACTCGAGTATCATCTCTGATGTTTGCGACTAATCAAAATGTAATTTCGCTGTACTTGTTGGTAACCACAACAAAGATATCACCACAGATCTGTAAAGCCCGAAGGATATCACTGTTCAAACGTATGACTGTTCACATTACTTTGAAAAGGAGTTACGGTTCCAGACCATCAAAGATTTTCTTAAATATCACCATTTCAGGATGTCGAAGGATCAGCCTGGAATTGTTAAGTGTTATAAATCACTAGATAATGAACCAGTCGAGTTCTCCATTTTCATTCAGCGAAATCCACCAAAAGTGACTGCTGCATTACCGAAGATCGTCCCACCGAAAGGATTCACGAAACAGCGGGCCGAATATTTGCGTAAAGAAATTCGTCAATTCTGCAAACATGGAACGGAGGATTTGGTGGCACCACCCAGGGGCGGTGCGACACCCCTGCAAAACATGCACTCGCAGGGTATGCTCCGGAGTCTTTTTTGTCGCAGCTTGTTTTTAGCCTACCCGGAGTTGTTTTTCCGGATCATTCGTTAGTGTCATTAGATTTATTTTACTGACTTAAAGTCCGCGGTAAATATAAGAAAACTGTTTATCAAGTCGCGTTACAGGAAGCGTGAATTCGAGTCTGTATTTTAGATTTTGTGTACAAAAGCGTTTTGCAGGCCTGCACCCTGCAAAATTTTGCAGAAAGACCTGGATGAGGTCAAAATGCAGGGTTTGCCCGGGATTTGATGGCTGTTAGTGTCAAAACGTTAAAAGTCAAGACTCGTCAAATGGCTTTAGATGCTTGGAGAAGAAAAAACAGAACAGACAGTCCTGATTTTATCTATTTTGTCGCAAATTCTGAATAATTTGAAGCCTGCACATTTTCGATCTTCTCCAAATTCGTCATCTGAGGGCTGCCATCAAGGTCATCTCAATGTTTGTTTTTCTTCTTATGGTTATCTTCTGAAATCCATTGCAACAAGGAAAGTCAAATCTGTAAGGTATGTGGTATTTTTTTCTATTATTTTTCATGCCTGCATGTTATCAATTATAATCTGATAAGTGCAGGAAAAACTGCTTCCCTTCCCCCTCTTTCTCTACTTATCTGCCTATGACTCGTCATAATTTTTGGTAATCAACAAAACCACTTGTTGTGTGTAGTGAGTGAGTGGCCAATCATGAAATATTTATAAGATATTTGATCAATCAGGGTACGTACTTACTGTTTGTTTGGCCAATCACTCTGGCTAAGAAAAGGTTGACGACAGGAGATGAATTTGTGGCAATTTAAGAGGCAAAGGGACAACCAACCTATTGTGGTTTTATTTTGAAATAAGAGAAAAAAAATAACATTGAAAATTTTGTGATTCTGACCTTGACACCCTAATGTTTTTAATATGTTTTGGCCGGTTAAAAATTTTTTCTGGGGAGAGAAAAAGATCTGTGTGGGTTTTTCGCACACTATTTTGAGGTACACAAACATATTGTATTTGACTATGTTTAGTTTGCGGGCCAGCACCTGCCATTCAAATACTGGTCATAAAAACTGCACCACAATGTTAAAAATGATTTCTCTATTTTGTTTTAGTTCTCTTCCAAATGGAAATTGCCTGTACAGTTCCATTTCTCTCCATCTTGTGGGCAACAATTCTTTGATGGATACCCTTCGATGCCTTGCACATGTGCATAACTTTTCCTGAATTGTAAGTATTATTCTCAGAACCAAAAAAACCCATCCAATAAGTTTAGTAGATTGGCTCAGTCATGAAGCATTACGGTTGGCGGTTATCCACAGTCAGCCGGTTATTATATAAGATTAATTTCATTGGTTGTCCAGTTGTTGTTTGACTTAAATTTTGTTGTTTTGTGTTTGTTAAATATGTAGATGTAGCTTGCAAAAATCCTAATTCCCTCTTCATTATATACTTTCAGGTTAGTTGCCATCATACTGTCCAGTAGCCCCTAGATCAATGGATTATTTTGCACCTTCACGTGGTTGGTACGAAATCTTTGTAAACACTGACAAAGTCTGCTAATAAAAGATGAGTGAAACCATATTTAACTTAAAGGAAACAACAGAATGGAATAATTCAATTAAAATGATGATGCGTCAGTGTGTACCTAACATTTAGTTTCTTGGAAGTTTTTGGATTCAAAATTTTCCCTGTAAACTGGATATCAATATTTGTCATGTAATATCATTTCTGGAAAGTACATCTTGATTTGATTTTGACATGTAATTGCCAATGCAAATGAATTTGGATGCATAATGTATATATATAGTATAAAATTTATAACACAACAACTGAATTTTGATACCAAACATAAAACATGCTGCATTATGTACATAATGAGTAATGAATAAATGAGTTTCTGATGACATATGGTTTGTTTTCAATTCGGATTGGGGGCTTTTTACCCCTGGTACAGGATTCTCTGCTTGATTTGGCAAACAGTTCCAAACGAGACACCAGAATGGGGCTAGACTACAATTTCAAGATGAACCAAATATAGAGATTTCAGCTTCAGTACAAATTCTAGTTTTGGATACTTTAATGCATCACATTAATCAATTTTCTAATGAAATACTCTTTTCTTGAGCGCAGTCTGATCAAATAGTTTTGCTCTTTTTCTCTAAATTTTTATTTGAAATGACAAAAGGCTTTTATTATCTATCTATATTTTAGAATCTGCTTGAAATTATTTAAGCCACCTTTTGGCAGGCAGCAATAAGATAAATAAATTTGACACAATAAGAATCAAAATTATATTAAAAATTTTTAGACAGTTTGGTAAATATTATTATTATTGTTATTGCTATCATCACGATCAGATAAAGATTTTTGTATAATTTATAATCTTTTGTGTGCTATTGTATTATTTTGCTATCATTTTTCACTTTTTTGTGTAAAGTTCAAAAAGT
Organism: Clytia hemisphaerica; assembly: GCF_902728285.1. NCBI lineage: Eukaryota > Metazoa > Cnidaria > Hydrozoa > Leptothecata > Clytiidae > Clytia > Clytia hemisphaerica. The sequence continues at coordinate 294,350 of NW_027104149.1, forward strand.
TCTTTAAAAAATTCATGATAGTTATTATTATTTTTTTTTACACCTTTCTTTTTCCTTCATTTATTCCATATTTTAGAGGCAGAAGCAGAGGCAGATTTTAGTTTTACCAGCTTCATTTTGTGTTTAAATGAAATGAATTTTAATTCTTTATCTTTGGTTCATGGTACATTGGGCATAAAAAGGTGGCTGTTTTAGCCAATCTAGAGGGTCGAAATTCAAAAATTTTCTGGCCCGTCCGGCCCAACCATGGTGGGCCCTCCTTAGACACTATATATAGCTGAATCACTATATATAACTCAATCTTTTTTGCAGGGTATCCTAAACATCCTAGATACGCCCCTGCCACCATGATGAATTTATCAAGCAACTTTCCAGCACATTTTTCTATATTTGTATTCATTCCATTTATTTCCTCAAATTGATTTCTCAATTGATATTTTACACACAAAGTCCAGTGGAGTCGGTGAACGATTAGTTTTTTGTTGTTTTACACGTTTACATTTTCTCATCATATCTCGTCTGATACTTAAAATATTAAATCTTCCTCAGGCTTGCCATCCACAGTTAAAAATTATTCTGTTAGTTATTTATTTCATTAGTTGCTTTGTAAAATCTGAAAAATATAGATTAATTGTAATGATGTTAGAAAATGCATGTTTAAACTAATTTAGAGTAGAGAATAGTGTAAAACTATTGACCTTCTTACTGATTTTCCTTGCCTTGATGTGACTTAAAGGTGACTCAAAATTATTTTTTTGAGATTACATAGCTAGATTCAAAACAAATGAGAAGTGAGGAACTTTTTATGGCTGCCTCTATCTATCTATCTATCTATCTATATATTTAAGTAGTAAGAAAAAAAGTCCCTTCAGAGCAGAGCCAGTCAGCAGGTCTACACTTTACTGCTAGCTTTAAAAAAAAATTTGTCCAGAAAATGTCAAGAAGTTTACTGTTTAGGAATCTTTTCTATAGCTAAGCTTGTTGTAAAAAATTCCTAAAGTAATGAAATATTTTATGTAATTCATATAAATCAGGTTAGTTTAGAATTCCAAGAAAAAAATCCAGATCCACATTCTGTTGTGATTTTTCATTACTTTGTCAACGCATTCCTTGTTTATAATCTTCGAAAACGAGGCTAAAAAACTGCCGGCAACCGACGAAAGGCTGAGAGCGGCCGTCGGGACAACAAGGTCCGATAGAATGTGGCCGCTAATGGTCGCTAATGGCCGCTAAGGGTCGCCAAGGGCCGCTGTTAGCGGCTTAAAACTTACTATGTGGCCGCTTCACTGTGGCCGCTTTTAATAAGCGGCCTCGCATCGGCCATCTTCAATATCCGATCGGCCCAAACGGAAAAAAGACCAGTCGAGTAGAGGCCAAAGAAGAACGGTCTTTTTACCGATCGGACTTTTGTGTACTTCAAATCGCTTGGGGAGTCACAAATATCAGTCTATTTCAGCAATCTTACTCTTATTCTGTAGTGTCACTCACTTTCTGTAGTGTCACTCACTTTCTGTATGTGCCAGCTCTGTCATAAATCTACTACTACCCGATGCATGCAAAATTTATGATTTTTATAAATTATTTCAAGATTTTCGACGATGCAAAGTCCAAACTGAAAAATATATAAATATAGAAATTTTCAAAGTGACAATTTTGATTTAACAACGTCATAATCAAGTTTCTGAAAACCAATCTCTTTTAAAAATAGTTCCACTTATGTATGGAATAAGTTCTGAAAATTTTAGAAAAACAGCTTAACTGAAACTGAAAATATTAAGCTTTAAAGGTATTTTTCTCCTATATGACAGAATCTGCCGTTTTTGCTGATTCGGCGAAAAATTTATGCGCAACATTTTCGGAATTTCATTTTCCACCATCAATGCTTTTCAACAGTATCACTTTACCTGTACTTAAAGACTAGGTTGATATGTTATTGTTTCCAATGTCACTGACTACAAGACTCAAATTACAACTGGTGCGACACGAGCTGAGAAGCATTCGGCCTGGACACGATTTCTTTCTGCACTTTACTTCATCATCAGAGGGTCAGCTCCAGGGAGTGCAAGCTTGGCATTGCACACGAGGCAAAAGAAGTGGTTCTTAACTATTTCTCCTCAAAACTTGAAAGATACAAAGAAATGTGAACACGAAATCAACTTACTTAATTTTCTCTAAAGAATATACTTGTATTGTTGAATAAGTTACATGTTCAAATTAAAAGGAAAATATGTGTATAATTACATAGAACTTGAGAATAATTAAATTGTACTTATGTGACGAAGCATGTAGCGTAAAACCCCCATGGCTGTTTATTTTGAGGAAACATTATCTCCGACCAAGTGCATCCGTCACGCCGACCTTCGGAGGTTAAAGGTCCTCCCACTCTTAAAAAGTGAAATATAACGTAAAAAAATTTAAAAAACATTTAAAAGTCTGTTTTTGTTGTAGTGTTCTTGAATCGTTTCAGATGTCTACGTGAGAATGCTGAATTTTGTAATGTGACGTATTTAGCGAGTGTAATTCGAATGCTTATCTTGATGATAGTTGTATCGTTGTGTCTTTCCAGCGGAATATCTTGGCTGTTCGGTTATGTGAAGGAAAACTTGGCATCAAGCTGACGTTCCACCAGCGCACTTTTGTCTGCGGAATAACGGTGAATATCTTCGGCGTAGCTGTAATTCGATTTGCTGTATTTGGTCCTTGTATGTGGTACCACCAGCGAATGATCGTGATAAGCGTCGTAGTACATGAAAGAAAGGGGAGAAAAATTACAAAGGCGTGTTGTATAATGCAAGAAGCGAGTGATTTCAAATTTAAAACACACACGTTTTAAACCATTTTTGCGCAAGCGCATTCTGTTCATAACATGATCGTAATTATAAAAAAGCAATTAACGTTTTTCGTGCGAAACCGTTAAGAAACTTGTTTCTCTCCATTCTTCGATCGTTGAGAAACACGCTTCTTAACTATTTCTCCTCAAAACTTGAAAGATACAAAGAAATGTGAATACGAAATCAATTTACGTTTGGATTTATCTTGCTTGCATTAACTCGAGAAGAAAAAAGAAATAGCGAAATAATAGTTTCTAATATTATATTCCCAGGCTTTTGGATACGTTAAATCTCTTCCGATGACAGTCTTGGATGTAAGTGTTTCTACTAGTATTTGTTTGGAAATCATACGGTTTGTAACGCCGTTATTTGCGGCCTCTCTTGCACCTCCCGAACGAAGCGAATGTAACCTGTAGCGCTTTGTATTTGCGACGATGTTAGAAAGATGTAATTTGAACGACTCCCTTGCTGTGGTGTAAGAAATTTTCAAATGGACATTGGCTGAATGGCCTATTTTACATTCAAAAATCCTGCAGAAGAGAAAATCTTCTGGTTTTTGTAATTTAGAATGATGCAGATATTTCTTCAACCAGTAGAGTGGGCAATAAAGCGAAAGTATTTCACTATTAAAAACTGTGCTGCCTTCTCTTACTTGGTCAGATTTGGAAAAAGGTAAGAAAATTTTTACTCCACCGTCACAAAAGTTAATGTTATTCTGAAAAACCCACAAAATCCCAGAACAGTCATTAATATGAATCTCATATCTATCAGGCTTTCTGTTGTGCGATATTCGTCTACGATGGCTTTGAGCAGATCAGAGGTGATTGGTTCTTTTCTGTTCTGTTTGACGACAGGAATTCTCGCCGCAATAAGCCGTTTGCTTTCCTCGAAGGCTAATTTCACTAAGGGATTATCGGTAGGAGAATGGAACCCGGAATTTCGATGGCCCCATCTGATTCCCATAACCACGGCCGTTATCGCTCCTTCGGTCGCATTCGAACTTGTCAAACCGTTGAGGTAAACCGCTACGAAAAAGGGGTCTGCAGGACAATAGGACACTTTGCTAAATTGGGAAGCCCATTCCCTCCATTTTTGCCAAGCGGGTTTGTACTTGCGTAAGGTAGAATTAATGTAGACTGCGTTGAGGAGTTCCGGTAGGGTACCTGCCTTTTCCTTTAATGAAGGGTCTTCTATTCTTTGTATTCTTTGATCGAGAACGGGGTGGGCGTCATCTTCATGAAAAAAAAAATTAAATAATAGAATTAACTCTCATACCTTTTGTGGTGGTATATGCAACAGAGCAGTGATACCACGGACCTGCAACATTCGATATTTACAACAGAGCATTGATATCTTAATGAAGCATTGCAACAAAGCATTGATATCCTTTAAATTGACATTGCACCCGGCAGTAAGATTGGTATTTGCCCCGTATTTGCAGCAAAACATTGATACCATAATGTTTGTTGTCATTTATATTTTTTGCATAAAAAGAAACGAGAAAATAGGTTGGGGTTAAATTGTAAGAAACGATTAATTTTCACTGAAGCAAGAATGTTCAAGTCAGATAATGATCTAGAAATATATCTCATCTTTGTGTATTGAAGGACCAAAATCGAGTAACTGTTGAATTTATAAGTTGTCAAAGGTGATGTACAATCCTAGAGAATAAAAAGCTGCAAACCCATCAAAAATACAATTAACATCAGAATTGTTTATAAAATAAGGATCTAATACAAGAAATTGTTTGACAAAAGGTTGAAATTCTTTTCCATCGTTAGTAATTAATGGGCAGAAATAAGGGGATGGCCATAGTGGTATGAACAAAATTCCTTTCCCTTGGCAGTTTCTCAAATGCTTAATTAACTTTCCAACCTGGGATATTGGTGGACAAATCCAATTAAATTCACTGCGAGAAGTTCGCGGCATGTTGAGCTTGTTCCTCTTTGCGATGACGTTGCCTAGTTCCTCGACGGCATAGCCTCCGAAGCCCGTACTGCTTGCGTCTGAGTAAACGATTTTTGTGACTTCTGGTCAGGTATTAACGCGAAAGGTTTTTATTTTCGATAAATTGTCCCTCAAAAATTTTAACTCGTACTCTACGTCGTAAGAAAGAACATAAATTTTATCTCACGTAAATTTAAACTCAACGAACTTGTACATTTGCTTAGTGAATAAATGAACGGGAGGACAGATAGCAATTAATTGACCGGCGATTTTTGAAATATATCTGGCTGAAGAACTAAGAACATAGGACCGTTCAATTTTTTCTTCGGGAGCCTCGAAAATCATGCTTCTAGTGTCGATGATAAAACCAAGCCAATTTTTTCTTTGCTGCGGCTTAAGACTCGATTTTTTGAAATTAACGGTCAGTCCTGCTGACCACATATCACAGAGCATAACAGAAAGATTTTTGATTAAGTTTTGGTAGGATTTTTCGCCTGATATCCCGTCGTCCAGATACATTACGCAGTTCATTCCTTGGCGACGCCATTTTTCGACAGGTTGGCGTATTAATCTTGTAAAAACCCAAGAAGCAATATTTAAGCCAAAAGGAAGGACGCAAAAAACGAAATATCTTTCAATGTTATCAAATTCCCTTGCGAAACCGAGAAATTTTTGAAACTGTTCGTATCGGAATGTGGTGATAGCCGCTTGTCAAGTCGAAAGTTATCAAATAATTGTCTTTTTCGAAAATTTCTACCGCTGTTTTTAAATCGTCGTATTTAAACTTTGGGGGGTCGATATGAGAATTGATGTGTCTCAGGTCGATTACAAGACGCGATTTGGAATGTTTTTCAGCTACGGTCAATGGATTTACGCAGATAGAAGGTTCTTTTACTTCTTTTATACAGCCGTCAAGTAGCAGTTTCTCAATCGATTGTTCTACGAACTCTTTGTTTTTTAAACTCGAAGCATTGTTTTTGGCGTAAAATGGTTGGGGAGTGTTTTCAAAAGGTAATTTTTCCAGTGACAGGAAACTCTTCGGATTGTCGAAACTCCCAGTGCACTTTCTTGAGGATTTCCATTGCAGATTCGCTGTCATTGGCTTCCAAAGCATCGTCCACCGTTTCGAGGGTTTCGGCTGTATGTCTAAATTGCTCCTCGTGTCCCTTTTTGTTGAAGTTTGTCTGGTCCCATGAGCGTTTGTGTTCGATTCTATCTTCCAACTTTCCAATGGCTTTGGCATGTTCTTCCTCCTTTTTCTTCATTTCAACCTCCATAAGTTCTTTGACGGTGTTCCTTAAAGCTTCATCTCCGTCTCCATTTGTTTGTAGGGCCATGATCAAAAACAAAATTTTCTTCAAAACTTAACTAACAAGGCGTGTTGTATAATGCAAGAAGCGAGTGATTTCAAATTCAAAACACACACGTTTTAAACCATTTTTGCGCAAGCACATTCTGTTCATAACATGATCGTAATTATACAAAAAGCAATTAACGTTTTTCGTACGAAACCGTGTGTTGAGAAATACGCATATTGATGACCCAATCCCAATAATTTTTGCCAGTATGGAAATTTCTGAAGAAGTACTTACATCAACTGCATCGATCTTTTCAATTTCAACAAATGTAAATGGATTTCAGAAGTGGTGTTAGCATATATTTTGTTGTAAGATTTACCAACTGATAGATTTTCCACATCATCGCCATACAAAACGAGTTTTGAACAGAATTGAAATTGTCACTTACACTAACTTTTAGGCGTCTTATGATTGAATTTGTTTTGTCTTGTTGTCAGTGGTTTGAAAGACTTTCACGCAACACTTCAATTCGCATAACAACTGCTTTTGGGCCAGAGAAAATAAGTCGGTGACAGTGTTGATGGCAGTAGCAGAAAGACATACATCCAGAGCGAAGGTAGAAGGTGCCTTTGAATTGATTATTTCAGCATCATCTCTCACTATGACATCATTGATTTTTGTTATCTTTAGAGGTGATTGAGATTATAAAATATCGCTCATAAGTTTATGCTTCTTCGGTCTGGTCACGCAGCTTTACGAGCCGAAACTGGAGATTGTAATACACAGTTGAAATATTCTTTTTGCTGATTTCCATGACTTCTCATGGTGTAACATTGTGAACAAAGGATAGATCTGCAAAGTGAAAAATTACCTAATTATAGAAGTGCAACTTTTTGGTGTCATTTTCTATATTATTCTGTAATTTATTAATCTTTTCCTGACCTCTATTAAAATCAATTTAAATAAATTTGGAAAAAAAGGTAGATAAGATGATAGCAAACAGAATGGCGGTCATTCAAGAGAATCTCGGGGTTAAAAGAACTGATAATTTTAAAATTAGGAAGAATGAAAACTACAATTCATTTCAACATTTGAGGTGAACGTTATTTGTATCAGCCAGGCTCACCTTGGTTTTGCTTTTGTTTTCTTGAGCATTTTGTAGTGTTTTCAAGTACGTGCACACGTGAGTTCTTTTGATTTGAAAAGGAAGGAACTTGCTGAGGAAAGAATCGCAAAGAATCGTTTTCAGACTCAACCAATTAAAACCTTGAATTTTAATTACGTAATGATTTTAACCATACATAATGCAATGTGTATGTCACAAGGAAAGATATTTCGAAAATTACGTCACAGAGGAGGTGGGGTGGCGGAGAATTCAGACTTGCACCGTTGTGGGAGTAGTGAAACCCCGCCCATGAAAAGGGCGCTAGAAACACTTTTGAATTATGTTAATTGGGTGAGAATCAAAGACAGAGGAGGATTGTTTAAGGTGAATGATACCATGTTTTTTTATGGTAAGGCGAATTGAATATATTGTAAGAAATACCGTGGTGGCAATTTACGGATTTAAGTCTCTATTTAAAAAATTCAAGCGTGGCAATGTATTGGAATATGTTAACCAAAAATCTTGGCTTTAAAAGACCAAATTAGCACCAGAGGGGTCAAACGCGCCAAATCGTTTGTCAAATGTTATATTCTTGTATTTAGAAGAAAATTGAATAAACTCTAAAAAGAAGAAAAGGAAAAAAGGCAAATTTAAATTTCGAAACAGGGTAAACTTGCCTTAAGAAAGGGTTTGAATTGATGAGGGATTCTGATTTAACAACCCAAAAGTTGTTTTATTGATGTAATTTTTATCTATAGGAAACATTTCAAAAAAAAAAAACAATGACCTATTTTCAAAAAAGTAAAATTTCTGAATGGTATATTATTTTTGATTTTGAAAGGTTTATGGGAATTTTTTTTTCAAACTGCAAGGTGGAATTTGATAAAAATTTATATTCCTGATTTGAAATTTTGATTGAAAACTTTTCACTTGCATTTACTCCTCTGAAGTCATTTTCCATTTTCACCTCGAAAATCACTTTATAATTACACCCTCCCCTACATTTTAAGACTTTGTCTCGCAACTCTGGCGAGTTAAGGCGTGTCCAACTGCAATGCAAACCAACAGCACTCATTTTAGGGTAAAACCTAATACTTTCAAGTACCCGAGTTGCTTTCCACACCAAGCTGTTTAATTGGTCAATCCAAAACCAGCATGGTAGCCAAAGGTTGTGCACAATTTTGTGCATATTCCGCGAATCATAAAAACTGTTGCAAGAATTCTATCACTATCGTCACGTTAGCCTGATTCGTTCGATTTCTTTGTTCAGGTCCTATGATTTCTCCTGAACCTTTTTTTGTATACGAGACCAGATTTTATTTTGATTTCATCAAAAATTAGGCTGAGATTCTTTTGGCCTACTTTTTAAGTGTTCACTTACTTGTCATTCGGCGATAAGCAGCAGGCGAGGTAAGATATACTGAAACACCAACTAGCAATGAGTGGGTACCACTTCTTATTTCTCTTGTTTGAAAGTTGAGATTGTTCTAGTTGCTGATTCCATAAAAGCTGCTGAGGAGACCACTCGGGAAAATCTGGAGAATGCTTTTCAAGTGATTCTGAACAAAGTTCAGTTAATCCCATCTTTGTTTGAGCACCTTGCTCTTCAACAAGCTTATAAACTGTAACTGACAGTTTAGATACTTGTTTCAAAGCAGCTTTTTTTCTAGTGTCAATGTTCATTTTAATGAACGTATAATATTGAAATTGTCAATCTTCAATTTGATCCGTCCCAAAGATGACTCGATTGATGCATTACATGGAAATGGCTCTTACACTGCACCGGCTTCGAATTAAATCCTCAAAACAAGTTATACCATTAAAAATAGATACTTGAATAAATTTTGAGCAGAATTCATCAATAGCGTCATCTGCCAAGATTTGAGGAAAGTTAATGTATGTCAAATCAAATATGAAATGAATACGACAAGCTATTTGTATTGATGCGGATAGAAAATTTGATCTCAATTTCACCCTCTGATGTGTGACGTTTGTTTGAAATATCTTGTTTCCGAGAATTCACTCATGTTTTTTCGGAAATATATATTTTATTCAACTTGTTATCAATATCCCTGCGGTGAACTTGTTCATTTTTCGATGGCAGTTTCGGAGGTGGTTTACATATATTAAATTGGGAGTTTGAAATGTTCAAATTTATTTGACCAGTTCTTTCTTGCGTGTGTGGCAGAGATGCTGTGGATCTATCTAAAAAAATAAAATAAGAGCATTTTTTATGATTGATAAAATGCTTAAAAGCTGAATTTGCTCAGCATTATATAAATTTGCACAACAATATCATCATTTTACAAAAGTTGTTGTGTAAAGTTGTGTCAAAAATTGCTTTTGTTTAAAAATATTTTTACTCAGCTTTTAAATAGAACATCACGTCGATCTTTGGAGGTTGTGCTTTTGCCTAGGACGCGCAACTGTGGAATTCTAAGAATTCACTAATAAATTTGCATATTTAGGTTATTTCTGTATTACTACTATCCCGGAGATGTTAAATCAATCTTTTAGCTCCCTTAGTTACGCTTTGTGATTGGTTTAAATGCAGATTTTTTTATAACTTTGCGGAAAATATGCAATAAATTCTCTAGATTTTTAGAGGGATCTGTTTTCAAGGATCGCGGGATCCCCCAATATCGATTGTCGGTAATTGAATATTTTTCAAAAACAATTTAAAATGGCGGCTTTAGTGGACAGCACGAATTTCTGAGTATTTGTTATTTTTGAATATGCCTGGGAGTTTCAGAAATCTTATGCATTGTAATTATACACAATGAAGAAATAGAAATAGACAAAAATGAATAAAATTCCTATGATTGAGTAGTTTTTGAGAAAACAAGACAACAAAGTATCATGGTTGTCTTTGACACCTTCTGGAGTTGCTGCCAGAAACGTATCAAGGCTGGTGTTTGAATATTGGTGTACCTTTGTTAAATGGATATTCAACATCAAGAATTGTTAGGGGAGAGGAAAGTATTTTTAAATTGTACTGTATGGTTCAGAAAAGCGATCTTGGCCAACCAATTTTTAAAGTTTTCGCTTTTGACGTAGATAATGAAGGTATTGTTTCATCTTTACCGTTTAAAGAAGCTTTTTTACTCAAATCAACACCTGTCTCTAATAACATTCTGAAAATGCTTAAAGTATCCACAGGAAAAAAATGGTCAGGCACTAAATTTTTCGGCTTTGATCGAAAATACCTTGAAGACGGAGACTGAGAAGGAGAACAAAAGCAAACACAAAATTCACAATAATCAGCTAGGTAGTAGCTCATCAGAGAGTGTTCCAGACATTAATAGTTACAACCTTTCAGAAAAATTTACATGGCTTGGAGCTCATAGTTTTTGTGAGATCGTTTCAGGACAGTTTTCGTCATGTTACGAAAGAAAAAAGGATGGAGTTCCATATTTTTTGGAAGTTTTCACTGCGTTGAGTCATCCAGAGAAAGTTAAGAAAAATAGATTTGAAGATAAACCATTAAGAGACATAGCAAATATCAGACATCGCAATGCAGGACCCACAGGAGAAATGAGCAGAAAATCTGTTGCTGAGCGTCGTAATGAGAAAATAGATAAAGTTGTAAAATATGAAAGCTTTGGAGGTATTAAAAGTGAGCTTTACTTTTGAATTTTCAAGTTTAGGTGGCGAGAGATAATCTTTAGAATCAGAAAAAACCAAGAGCAACCCCTCCCCCTCCAGAAAAAGCCCCCAAAACTTGTCATTTTGAAACCTAGATTCACATAGCTAAAGTTGCTTTTTTCTATATCGCGGTTAAAGAGTTTCGTTTGTTGTTTCTATTAATCTAGGTTTTTGTCTCTTATTTGATGGAAAAGGAACCTGATCTCATTGAAAGTGCTCTTGGGGATAATGATGACCTGAAACGAGAACTGGGAAAAAACTTTTTAAAGTCTTCGCCTAAGAATCAAATTGATGTCGAAGATTATTGTGTCACTATTTCGAGCTTCTGAATCTCGTGAGAATGTTGATACTCACACAAAACTTCATTACAATGAAGTCAAAGAATTAATGTTGAATGGAGAAAAGTTCAATGGTGTGCCTTTTTTGTGTGCTGACCTTTGTTTTGTAAAGTAGATTTTAGGGAAGTGTTCCTGCACCAGCCTCTATGGATGTTTTTATTACAAAATGAACATTAACGATCGGGGCAAAGACGGACCTGTTAAAGAAAATGAGACGGCAAAGGAAAAGAAAGAAGAAGAGGAACGTCGACAAACCATTGCTGACATTATTTTTTCAGGTTAAAAAGTCTGCTTTTTACATAACACGTTAAGGCGTTAAGATTCCAAAAAAGTATTTCCCGATTCGGTTTCTATCGGATGTTCGGGAGAGCGGGAAATCCGCTGAAGAAAACGAAAGCGCGAGATATTATCTCCTTTATTGTGTTGTTTATCTCCCTTATTGTGCGCTCCTGCTTGAGCAATCGATAGAGAAAAGTTGATGAAAATGAAGTTAGCTTCCTAATAAACTGCCAGTACAAATCAGTTAGTGAAGTAAACATTGGCTGGTCACGAGAAAACCTAATCGATATTCTTGCCAAATTTTCTGCTAGAGAAGGGTGAGAATTTGCTTTCATTGTTTTTGATTACCATATTTTTAGTGTAAAAAGATAGCTGCAAGTGTAAATACTGGTATTAATTTATCTCACTTGCTAGTTATCACTAAAAGAACTTGTCTGTGTTATATATCAGACAAGCACCCCAGAGGTTACATGCGAGCTCCTTGTAACCTCTTGCTAAGCTTACTAATCCTACTAATCCAACTAATCCTACTAATCCTACTAAAGAAATTCAACGGTATCAACTTATCTAACTTGCACATCCTGCAAAATCGATCATTCTTTGTGAGTCAGTTTCACAACGACCACACCGCTAAAATCGTTTCCATCTTTTTGACAAGCATGCCTGCATATAAAGTTTCAAAAACTGTTTTGGGTTCTTTTAATCAAGCCAACAGAGAGATGTTTGGTGAAACAGCCGGTACGCAATGTAGTGCTAACTGCCTCTACGCTATATTCTGGTCCAATGTTAGACGTGTTTCTATTTGGAAAACTACTGACCTAGACAGAATTTTAATTGAAGGAGACAAATTATACAAACAATTAAATACAAATAGTTATTTATCGGTAGATGAAATGCCACATTTCATTGAATCAAATGGTATTGTCACTGAGCTTCATTTTTTAAATTCTGAAAATGGACAAGCTAAATTGATCAATGACTATCCTCTGCTTCAAATTCCTCTGAGCATGGCTCCAAATCCAGACTTTGACGCATTGATGATCATTGAAGGTTTTACTATAGCAATTATGAGAAGGCCTCAAGCATTTTTCCTTTTTGATTCGCATAGTCGTAATGAATTTGGACTACTTGAACCACTTAATGGAAAGTCTTGTCTTATAAAGTTTGAAGACATTTTTGAACTTGAAAATATATTCAACATTTTTATTTAGAGGAAAATAACAAAGATAATTTATTTTTCCTTATTCAATTCATCAAAGTAGGTGAACTAAAAGAAGATTTTAAAAAGGTTCTTCAGCGAAGTTATTCTGGCTTTGTAAAGAAAAGTGCAATCAAGCGAAAAAATGATTCTGATGATGGAAATGTTTTAAAAAAAGCGTCAAAAGACACGCCAGGAAAGCAATCATAAATTTTATGAGAAAAACAAAGAAATTCTGAAAGAAAACCAAAATAATTATCGTGCATTAAATAAAGAAAGCCAAAAAGTCTACCGCGTCCAAAACAAATGAAAAAATAAAAGACAGCAATAAAATCTACCGTAACCAAAACAAGGAAAAAATTAAAAAAAGTAAAAAAGCTTACCGCACCCAGAATAGTGACAAAATTAAAGAAAACAAAAAAGCCTATCGTGAACGAAACAAAGAAAAGCGAAAAGAAACAAATTCTCGACAGAAAGAGCGAATAGCAAAATTTAAAACTCTCGTAAATGAAGGTCCTTTTTATATATGTGTTTGTTGCAACCGATGTCTCTATCGACAAACTGTTGTCAAATATACACCTGAAAACTACAATATGCCAGAAGAAAACTTTTGTTCTGAAGTAATTTCATTTGATGGCCAATTGTATATTTGTAAGACATGCCATAATAAACTTAAAAAAGACAACTTACCATGCCAGTCTGTCAAAAACAAGCTCGATATTTATGAATTACCAGCTGAATTTCATACTCTTCGCAGGCTTGAGAAAGTTTTAATTTCTCAAAGAATTTTATTCAAAAAAATTGCTATCATGCCAAAAGGTCAGTTTCCTAAGTTAAAAGGGTCCATTTGTAATGTACCCATCGACTTAGAAGATATTGCAAAAACTTTACCAAGAAGAACAAACGATAATGGCTTGGTCATTGTCAAATTAAAAAGGAAACTAGAATATAAAGGACATGTCATTTTTGAACCTATTAGACCTGATTTCATTCAAAGTGTGTTGATTTATTTGAAAGATATCAATCCTCTCTATCATGACATAGTGATCGATGTGAATAATATATCTGAGGACCGTATCATAGATGCCAATTCCGAAAGTACAGGTTCTTGTGAAGGCAGTGAAAATGATGAAATTGACGATGACAAGGAAAGTGATAAACTCGATGGAACGCAAGACAATGCTTCAAAATTAGAGGAACTTGAGACAACTGCAAACCCTCTTGATGCATATCGTTCTAGTGCGAATGAGACTACTCTTATGCCTCACACTCCCTCTGAAACAGACATAGATAATGAAATTCTAACATTAGCCCCTGGTCAAGGGAAAAAGCCAATTTCCATTTTGAATGATGAGGATTGCGAAATGCTTGCTCACCCTCATTTATTTCCTAAAGGTAAATTTGGATACAAAGTTGAACGAGATGTTAAACTTAGTCCCTCCAAGTATTTTAACCAGCGTCTTTTGAACTATACCCAAAAGTTTGCTTCCGACCCAGACTATATTTTTTTTGCCAGTTTTGTGATTCAACAAGTCTCTTTAACCAGTCAGATAAATGTTGCCATGAGAAAAGTTGCTGCTAATAATTTGAATGCTGGTATGTTAAGTCAAAATTTCAAAGAAACTGTGAAACAATTTATCGCAAATGACAAAGCCTTTGCTTTTATTAGTACTGTCAAAGGAACTCCAGCCTATTGGAAGAAATTTCAGCAAGAAGTTTTAGCAATGGTCAAACAATTAGGACCACCAACTTTCTTTTTTACTTTGAGCTGCGCAGACCTAAGATGGAATGAATTGATTTCTATTATTTACAAACTCAAGGGTCAAGATGTCACTGATGAATTCATTAAGAATCTTTCATATCATGAAAGATGTGATTTGTTGAATAGCAATCCTGTACTTGTAGCAAGGCATTTTCAACATAGAGTTGAAGTGTTTTTTAAAACAATAGTTTTGAACGGCCCACTTGGTAAAACAACTTTTTACGCTATTCGTGTTGAATTTCAAGTGCGTGGCAGCCCTCACATCCATTCTTTTCTTTGGATCTTAAATGCTCCTACATTAACTCAGGAAACTAAACATGAATACATTGAATTTGTTGATAAAATAATCAAGGTTTATTTACCATCGCAGCAAGAAGATCCTGAATTATTCAATTTAGTGAAAACCTATCAGTTACACCGACATTCAAAAACATGTCGCAAGTACAAAAATACACCTTGTAGATTTCATTTTGGGAAATTTTTTTCTGCTGACTCAGCATATTTTAGCGTTTTGGCTGGTTTTTTGCTGAGTCAGCAAAATTTAAAAGTCAAATATCTCGAGATCTAGGCATGCAATCTCAACAAACTATACCTTTAATCGACAGTACTCATTGAGGAGCTTCTGTTGAAAATGATTTTAACCCCTCATTCATCTCTAAAAACTGCTGACGTCAGCAAGAAAAACTACCATGTTTAAGCAATTTTGGTCATTTTCTTGGGATGTGGTTGACAAAATTTTACAAATGACCCCATTTTAGACATCTACTCTTCGAGCTCTATCAGACGAAACAGTCAAAATAAATTAATTTAAAACTTTAAAATTGACGTTTCTAAGGGCTCGCTACCTAAAAAGACCCCTCTCATTCTTTGGGTCATAACTTCTTTTGCCCAAGAGGAAAAAAATGACCATATTCGGCATTCGAAAGCTGATGAAATTATCTTTCCAACGGTATATAGAAACCTTTTATAATAATTTTTTCTAGGTTGACCCTATGTTCGACGAAATTCTACTGGACTATCAAGTCATGCTTATTTTGTACAAAATTCTGTTTTTTAATATATTGTAGGAAAACGTTAATTTTCCAAGCAAAGTAAAATTCTGCATCCTCTAAATAGCTACACCCCTGTTTGCTATTGCTAATTTCTGACTTTATGCACAAGTAATCTCACTTTTAGCGAACCTCGGTTAAAATCTTTTAGACCAAGGACCGAGGCTCGCTAATATGCTTATGGTATTCTATATATTATTTTTTGCAAAATTGAGGGCTGAGTATGCTTATAAGAGTTAAATGCTTATTAAAGAATCTTGTAGTGTAAGTTATTAAGGTGGGGGTTTAAAATGATTCAGAAACTTCACTAAACATTTAAAAAATCTAAAAGCTTTTCTAT
This sequence comes from Clytia hemisphaerica, assembly GCF_902728285.1. NCBI lineage: Eukaryota > Metazoa > Cnidaria > Hydrozoa > Leptothecata > Clytiidae > Clytia > Clytia hemisphaerica. Next base: position 310,142 of record NW_027104149.1, read on the forward strand.
TTTCATAAGAAAACTGTCATAATTTGTCATAAGTAGTAGACCAAGACTTGAATTTTAAATTGCCCTAGATTGCCCAAAATTGCCGATCATTTCCTTTCACTAAGTTTTTATTTCTTTTTTCCCTACTAGATACAATCAACAGCGGCGTCATTTTATTAACCATTAACAGTCATAATCGTATGATGTCTATTGTCAAAATTTCATTAAAGGATGACCAACGACCATTTAAAAATCCACTGGTTATTTGTTGCTAATTGTGAAATAGCGTTGCTTTGCTTCAAATGAAAGTTATCAATGTGTCATATATGACATATATGCTTGTCCATAACCTTGCTGCTCGTATGGTTTTGTTTGGTGTTGGTTGTTACAAACATAATGTTCGGATAAATGAACAAATTGATCAAATTGAACAAAATGAACTATCGAAATATAATGAACAAAATGAACTATCTAAATATAATGAACAAAATGAACTATCTAAATATAATGAACAAAATGAACTATCTAAATATAATGAACAAATTGAACTATATTTAAAGTATTTGTAAATATAAATTCTCTATGACATGTCAATTGAATTTGAAAATAAATTCTGTATAAAATACGCCATACCATATGCTACAAATTATCCAGTAAACAAATTTACGATTACTTCAAATAAACTAAACGTCCTTTTTTTAATGATATTGATGTCGCTTGTCATGCCCAATCAATCAGAAATCCGAAAAGTGGTTGCTCTGGGTAAATCTTTTGAAATATTTCAACCCCTATATCACTTTTCCTATGACCCAAACATAAGATTTTGTTTACGAGTATTGTTTAGAAAAGAATGTTATAGGTGCCCACTATTACGTCATAGATATATCTTCTTGCTTAATAGCGATGTTAAATATCGGAGATAAATCACGACGACGGACAAAACCATATCTCACTTTTCACGGGCTAGTCAAAATTCAACCAATCACTTCTCATAACTTTTCTAGCCTGAGATGAGTTTTTTCCGTCCGTAGTCGTGATTTGTGTCAAAACTTAACCTCGGTAATAATAATATCAGTGAGTAATTGGTTGAATTTTGACTAGCCCGTGGAAAGTGAGAAATATTCGTCCGTCATCGTGATTTAACTCCCATACTTTATACTTCCGATCGAGAAAAACATCACAAAAAAATGAAGAATGCTCACAAAAACTGGAACCCAATAACTCAAAAACGACACTAAGAATAAAATGACAAGAAAAACAACCAAATCGCGACGAAATTTGAAAGTCAAGGGCGGGGAGACGGAGAAAATATAAAACCAAGAAATCTCGTACACAATTTTTCGAGTAATTTTCCCCTCGTGTAAAATTAATGAAGATAATAAAGGAGATCTGGAAAACCCAAGTTATTTTTCCGAGTTATCGTGAATTGTGACGTCATAATTGACATTTTGTGACGTCATTCCTACTGAATTGTTTTGAATTTTGACGTATCACGAAAAAAGTCATATAACTCGAATTTTTTAAGTGCCTTTAAGTTTTCGAGTTATCTGTTATTTTTTAACTCTGGTTTTTTTTGAGCCTTTATGTTTTCGAGTTATTTGTATTGTTTCAATTCCTGTGATAGCATAAGTTGACTGATTTTGGCATATCGATTTTGGAACAGAAAACATAAAGGCTCCAAAAATACCCGAGTTAACATTCATGAAATAACTCGAAAACATAAAGGCTCGAAAAAAACCCGAGTTAAAAAATACCAAATAACTCGAAAACATAAAATGTCAATTATGACGTCACGATTCACGATAACTCGGGTTTTCCAGATCTCATAAATAAAGAAACAAAAAAATTACTGATCTATTTTTTCATGCTACTTTTGTAGAAGGGGAGAGAGAGGCGTTCATTTGAGAGTGGGCGTTTATTGAAAAAAATTCTCCTTAAGTTTAGTTCGAGGGGCGCTTAAAAGAGGGCGTTGGATCATGTTGTGAGAAAATTAATGACAGCACCTGCACCTACACTGCTAGCGAGTTGATCAAGTTTTAAATTCTCATTACACTTGGTATGGGTCACACGAACAAAGATGAAAATTCTTCTTTTTTCACGCCGAAAATCTACAAAAGATTTGACCACTGATTCAGACATGCAGTGAGCCAACTCCACGTTCTTCGAAGTTTGGGCGGGACATCTCACAAACTGACCGACATTCCATGCAGACACCTTTCACCTTTCAGCCTCTAACTACTCTGATTACAATTATGGCAAATTTTAATACACCAAGAAAAAGATCAAAACATGGTCACGAAAAGCAAGGTAAGGATCTTCTTCAAGCTGTTATCTTGGACTGTTACACGTTTTTTTTCTTATTAGAACATTAACAGATTAAGGCTGAAAGTTCACAAAAATTAAAGAATACATGGTCAGCCTCTGCTGAAAAGAAATTCATGAAAAACACAAGATCTTATAACTTTTTCATGCATACTTAGACAATTTAGATTTGTACCTTTTGATTTTCCCAGTTTTGGTGTTAAAACCAAATAATTTTTGCAACTTTTCTGAAAGTTAAATGAATGTGGAATGTTCTTATAAATATAACAAAACATTCAATGCCTCACCACATAGGCGCATCCCTGAACTGAAAAATGGAATAGGTTGCTTACTAAAAAAAATCATAATTACTGGCAATTAGTCAGAAATGAAGTAAACAAAAATTTGCTCAAAAGAAGCTTTGGCAAACTTTTTCTCAAAATATTCCCTAAAAATAATTTCCAATTTTATACATTAATATTAAGGTCTTTCCTTTTACATTGTTTTTAAAAAAAGAATTCAAATAAATTCATATTCAAAGGCAAAAAATGTGGCCAGGACAACAAAATAGAACATGTTTTAAGCCAGACCCGATTAATCGAACATTTCGATTATCGAACTAATCGAACTTAATCGAACAACTAGAGTTCGATTAGTCTAGCTAATCGAACTTTTCATTTCAGCGGAAAATTGTGAGAGTTCGATAAGTTCGACAAGGTTCGATTATGTCCGATCATGTTCGATTACTAATCGAACCAGTTAATCGAACTATTCGAACTTGAATTGGAGCTAAAATTGTGAGAGTTCGATAAAGTCCAATTACCGAACTTAATCGAACTCTATTCGATGAACAAAGTTCGATTAAGTTCGACAAAGTTCGATTAAAAAATCGCTTCGATTAGTCCGATTAATCGGGTCTGGTTTAAGATATTACAAATATTACAAATAATTTGCTAAATAAATTTGGTGCTTTTGGCATGGGTATAATGATGTGAAAGTTTTCTCTAAATCATGATTTATTCTTTTTTTCTAGACCTCTGTGATGCAGTTGGATACATTGAATATGTAAGTCCATTGAAAAACAAATTCTTCGACGCGTACATACTTACTTTTGGTCTCCAAGAAACAGAAGAAGTCAGGCTGGTAGTGTTTGACCTCCATCAACACTCTTCATTTGTAAGTGCACTAAACAAAGGTGTCACAATCACACACTTGGCAAAATCATCAGGTGGGACAAGCGACTTGACCTACACAAGCAAATCCAAGATCATAATGATGACTCCACCATTCAAACAACGCAGGGTACCTACAGTTATCAGCACTATCAAAAAGGCTATGACAGAAGTTGATATGTTTAGCCGTGTCCATTTAGAAGTTATGATAACAGATATTGACATCCCTGGGACTTGCAACAATGCGCTTCCATATCAGGAACTGTCGGTAACTGACAAAAGCTTGCCAGAATCACAACAACTAACCATTTATGGCAACTTAGTTGGTAAGTTTCAAATCAATAAATGCTATCGATTACATTTTATCACAGTCAGTACATTTGGTGGATGCAGGAAATTGAAAGCATCAGACCGTTCTGAGTACAATGAATTGGCAGATAACACAATTGTTTTGCCAGCCATACCAACCATAAGCAAAGAAGGAATCATAACCAGTGTTAGCTTGTCATCTTTGAAAGACATTAATTTGTGTCCACATTGCAAAAATGAGGTGGTATACATGCGCTCGATTCCAACTTGTGTCACCTGCGATCAAGCTTTGGCATTATCTGATGTTATCACCACATCGGTTATCAAGTTCATGCTGAAAGATGCTGCAGGTCGGATTCCACTCTGTTGTGATCGTGTTCTCATGGAAAGGCTATGTGGTGTTTCGCCCACTGATACGGATGTCATGTTGTGTAAAATTCTGAATATGAAAGTTATTATAAAAGTAAAGAGATTATCCAATGAAGTTATTTCCATTGAAAAAGTTGTGGAAGTCGTGGAACAGACCGACAGTGAAGGTGCCGAAAGTGAAGACTAATAGAACATCTGGACAAACACACATTTTCGAGCCTGCCACAGTGGTTCTTTTATTGTATTTGTTACCATTCCTTGGTTATTATGATTTCATCTTTAAATTCAGTGTCATCAAAGATTTCTGAAAGGATTTTTATCTGGCTTGTATATAACTCTATTTTAACATGTAATTTTTCATGACCTGGACAAAAACGGTAAACATTGTCAACCTAAAGAGCAAGCAACCAACTGGTTTGTTCATTTCTTGAATTATAATTCTCAAAAAGTTTTTAAAAAATCTGGGTTTTTCTTACTGTTTCTACCAAATCACTGGTTAATCTTCAAGTTTAGAATATAGGATATTTTTTAGAGATTGTTTGTATTTTCTTATTGTTTTTATTAAACCACTGGTTGGATTATTTTATATTCTCAAGTTTAGAACACAGGATGTTTGAGAAAGTTGTTTGTATTTTCTTATTGTTTTTATCAAACCACTGGTTGGTTTTATTTTTTAAGTTTTGAACGCATTGAAAATATTTTAAAGATCTTATTGCTTTTCAATTGACCTTTTCAAAAGTCCTTCAAAATTACTTCTATAAACAAAGGCTTTAAAAACATTTTCAAAGATAGTTTTTTTTATCTCTATAGGTTAGTAATGTAAATATTTAAAGTTTATAGTTTTATACAAGCAAGTTGTAACCTGATTGAAAATACTTACCTCCTTGCTTTCATATATTTTCACTCTTTCTAAAAAGTGAACTTTATATGTTGCAACATGTCTTTATTAACTTCCAGGCCGCCATTTTTGTCCTAATTTGTTTACGTAATGAACGCATTTTAGAGAATGAGAAAAATATATTCATGATACCGTAAATGACCGAATGTGGCGCTTATTTAAAAATAATTTTTGTGAGGGGGCGCTTATTCGAGCCGGGGCGGCTGAATGGGCGCTTATTAAATTATTTTATAATTACGGACGATATCTTTTTGTTTTCATTTTTTTTCTCTGTTTGTACAACCTACATTGTTAAATGTCAATGTCTTCATCACCCTCCTGTCCTGGTTTGACGGAATAAGCGCCCCCTTTACGGAAGCCGAGGGTGCTTATTCGGTCATTTACCAGGTCAGGAACTATTGCAAATTAGGATATGATAGCCAATTTAGGATGAGAATTCATATCCTAGTTAGGATATTAATTTTTTTTCTTTTTATATATATTTTTTTCTTTTTATATATATTTTCTTATATATATTTTCATTTCTTAGTTATTATTGCTCATTTTGTAAGCTCATTTGGGGTTCCTTCCTCCTGGCGGTATGATCTGGTGGTCCTTTTGCGGGAGGATAGGAACCTTTAGATTTGTACTATTTGTTCGTGGGACTATACTATAGATAAAAAAAAAAAAAAAAAAAAAAATATATTAATGGCTTAATAAGGATATAAAATATTCAAACCCTAAATATCTTGAGGACAAGTAAAATCCGTGTCAATTTTACAACGTGAACTTGTTATTTGGACTAGAGGCAGAGTATTTTAAACCAAAAATTTTTCTCTTTTTCGAGCGGAGCGTAAAGTTGTGATAATTTCTTCTTCGTTTCTTGTGGCTTTTCGTTCCGAAATGTTAGTTTGAGAAGTCAAGGTGTTGAGAGAGAGGGTTAACCCTGTTTTTCTGTATTTTTTGTCATGGCTGAACCGATCACAAAAAGAGTTCGCTGCTTAACATCTGAAGTTGTTAAGCCAATCGATTATGACCTAGAAGACATTGTGACTCATAACATTGAGCTTTTTTTTGTGTAACTACGCATGCGCAGTACTAAAAACTGAATCTTTTCTCACTCCGCTCAAATTTTACCCAAAAAACAGGTGGAACTTGCTTGAATAAATAAGAATTTGACATTTTTAGCTAAATTTTGACGCGGATCTTGAAATCTAAGTCAAAAATTGGAATTTCGTTCCTTCCTAGCCTAATAAGGATAGAATTTCTAGCTTAATTAGGCCATCGTATCCAAGTTAGGCCAGAATCGGCGAACATATCCTAATTTGCAATAGTTCCTGACTGTTTACGGTATGCGTAATTTTCGGAAGCACCAATAATAGAGAGCAAATTCCGGATTTTTCGCCGACTCCGGCAGGGAAAGAGACTTACGCAAATTTAAGAATATCATGAATTATCAAGTTATTATTCAATGATGTTTGATTAATCTTACAAAAATGATTAAAGTCGTATATTTAGTGTTCATGCTGCTTAGTGATTGCACTGTCATGTTGACGAATCTTCTCGGGGAGCTGCAAAACACCGTCGTAAGTAGCAAAAGCAAGTCATCCGGATCGGTGCGCTACAAAACCCTCGTCATGTATGTGTACTTTTCAATGTGTTGTATTACCGTTCGTCGTTTCATAACTTGGTCTGACATAGTGTGGGTACGTTCCCTCGATTGGTTTTAACGGTGTCTCCACTGTTGTCGACAATGGGTTCGTTTTCGTCGTTGTTACATACATGAATAAGTAAAAAGAAAATAGCATTAAACTTAGTTTATGGGAAGAAATTTTCGCGGAATTTAATTTCGCTTCTTTAGGTGCCATTCGCACAAACAAATTTTACCCTTAGGAAAATCACCCCTAAAGTTAATTAGTTCGTTTTTTTTCTTTATGTGCTAATTTTGGCCCCCGTGACACTCATATGACGCGCAATAGAGAGAAAATTTCGGGGTATGTCCGAAGAATATAACAGTTATGCATATTATGAATCCCCTTTTTGCATTCCATTTCCGACCTGTTTATTTTATCTAATCCTTGCATCTTTCTCAGCTTACGGCTAGAGCTTCCAGTTTATTGAACTTAAAAAGCAAATTATATATCACGCAACTAAGCTTTTTGCAACGTTCCAACAAAGTCACTATGGTCAATATGTAAGAATTTTCAGATTACTTTTTGTTTAATTAGAGAATAAGAAAAACAGAAAAATCATGTTTCTCTGCTGGTCCCCATGTAATATGTATTTTTTTGTTCTTAAAGCATATTTATGTAATTGCTTCTTTTTTAGGCTCAGACTCTTCTAGATTGCATTGAACTGTTTCTGATTGTGCCGTGTGGCCTACATCTTATCTTGGCTCATCATCGATACCTTTGGAACTATATGTTTGACATTGTCACAGACCGAAAACTGATCATTTCTGTAGCTTTACGCCAGATAGGATGTCATTTTTTGGCTTTCCAAGTGGAGTCTTACTTCAAAAGGTAATATTGTTATACCTCAAGGACTGTAAAATGTTGCATATTTTCTGTGTAAAACTCTGTAAAATCTAATCTGTTTACTAAAAATAAAATGGAGATTTGTTTCAGCCAAAAGAAAAACTATGACGGAAGCTCTACGCTAAAATGATAGGTAGAGACTGCAAACAGTTTGAGACAAATATTGAAAATTTTGTGTTGGAGTCTTTGAAGAATGAGGGACAAGTTGGAGATAAGAGTTTCCAAAAAATGAGATCCGTGATAGCTCTATATCGAATGTTTCGTGACCTTGCAGAAGGTATTAGATCTAAAACATACAACAAGGATCGCGTTGAAACCTTTCAAGATCACGTAAACAAATTCTTTGTCAGTTTTAAAATATATTCACTTGGCACATGTACTGGTAAAAAGCCCTATTTACATATTTTGAGGGATCATATCAGTAACTGGATGAAAATTAACGGTGAAACCCTTGGTTGGGGATATGGTTATTTTTCATGTAATGCTGGGGAACACCTCAATAAACTGATCAAAACTTTTGAAGTTGATAGTACCAATTTGGATAAAAACAGATTCCTCACTGTGACAAGAAATCTTCGTGTAAAACAGTTTTATTACCCAGAAAGTATTTCTTCCTCAAATACTGTCATTTGTTCGAGTTGGAAACAGCACAAGGTCACAACAAAAAGAACAAAAACTGTCATAATCACCCTGACCAACCAAAAGTTGATGACTTTTCAGATTCCGAAAATAAAGAACCTCAAAGTTTGTATTTTTCAACTTTATTTTATTTATTTTATTAAATTCTTTTAGTGAGGAATGTTCAGACTTGACACCTGTGTTAGGTAATAATTATTTATTGATAATATATTTTTTCAAAGAGAAAATTTATATTAGTGTTAATTTTGACAATTATGAGGTATTTACAACAGAAAGTTGTTCATAATATTTTTTTAATTTTAATTTATTATCGATAATTTATTCTACATTCTATATCATCAAAACAATTTTAATTATTTATTGATAATATAGTTTTTCAAAGAGAAACTTTTTATTATTTTGTACCTCACGTAAATTTGTTTTCTTGTCATCTCAATTTCTGACTCCTTAAGCCACTCCAAAAACCATTAAGACTTTGAGAATGACAAAAAGGCAGAAATTATCCTACTCGCCAATACTTGAATAAAAATGTATAGGGAAACGTTGTTTCAAAGTTCATCAGATATTCACTAGCGTTTGTTTTAGACTTTGCTTTGTCGATATATCTTAGTTAACATTTTTTTAACATTTAAATAAGAGTAGCTTTTTGTGATATATACAAAAGCCATTTAAAGGTGTTAGATTATTAATGAATTCTAGTGAAGTTGAATTATGGACTAATGGTTAAGGCAATCAAGAGAATTGTGAACCAACAAATTTAAACACTGTATGTTGTAAGGTACCGTAGAGCTGGCTAAAAATCCAAAAATTCGCTCATCAATCAAACACAACGAAATCGCAAAAAGTTGGTTAGTACTGCAGTAAAGCCACTTTGAAATAAGTTAAAACCAAGTTGGCACATAATTTGGGAGGCTTTTGTTGAATATATTTCAAATATATCTTTCATATATCTCAAAATATTTGGTAATTTTTATTTTCAGCGGAAATGTTTTCATTTTATTGTTGAGCAAACTTTTGGATTGTTAGCCGGTTCTATGGTACTTAATCTAGTTTCCTTAATAGAGACGGCTGATAAAAATTGTTCATAACTGATAACTTATAATTCAAAAGAATCAATTAACTTTGATCATTCTATTGTGATGATAAATCTAGCAAATATAAACAAATTTTTCTGTAAAACACTAAAACTGTAAGGGGACTAGAAATATTTTAACATTTTTGCTATAAAAAATTGAAACCAAAAAATGAGTTGCTAAATTTTCAAAACCATTTTGAAAATATGTTCTGTTGGGGTCATTCCATGACTTAAAATTTCGCCGGGCGGCCAGTTTAAGTTTTGTGACATATTCAAAAATTACAAATTTAATTTTGAGACTGGAATTGGTGCAGTCCTTCCACAAACCTTTACCATCTTTCTAAAGCGAAAAGGCTGATTTGATACCCTGTTTTCAAAATTTCTATCAACGTAGATCACGTTTCTTGATCCTTTAGTGGAGGAGGAACAACCATCATCAGGGTGGATGTCAATAATTTTATATGATTTTCCTCGTACCACAAGAAAATCACCAATATTCAAGTCATGATTGGATTTGACGCTTGAATAATTGTAATCTTTCTCAGTTGACACGCAAAATCCATCCAACCGCTCCTCTGGAAAAACATCAGTAGTATTGTAACTTCTCCCGAATCATCATTGTTACTGGTGACAAAAACCTGGAATGTTTCATCCGCAGCAAGCGTACAAATGGGTCTAGGTCTCCACGTTCCAAAGAATTATGCTCGGTAGTCACATACATCAGTGGGCAAACAATCGATAAATCCTTATGCTGATTAAATTTGACAATGTTGGTGCTGCCAAAAACTTTGCACACAAATCTGAGGGTTTTCAACTAACCCTCCTTGAAACAACTGTTGAAAACTGTTCTATGCAGATGGAAGCTGTTAACTGTCTTCACTACTTCCTGACTTTCAACTCTAAGATTGTTGCTGTCTTTCAACTTAGATGACACATTAATTTTAAATTCTTTTCTGCAATCAAGAAAGATTTGCCTGAAATCCATGTTAAGTGAGCAATAAAATGAAGACACAACTAACAAGAATAAGTCTAACAGCAAAACTGAAAACTGCGAGTCTTAAACATCAACAGTTCAGTACATAATTATTATATTTGTAAAGTCCGGTTCACAGATGTCATATTTAATTTACTTTAGAGCGGCTATTTTGGAGAATATTTTAAAGAAAAATTCAGATCAGTGTACGTAAAGAAAAAATAGTAGAACGTATCGGCATATTGAGACGTGTTATGTGCTTAATCCTAAACTGTACAGTTTAATCTTAAAATTTCAAAGATCACTTGATGCTGTTCCAATGTGTTATGCAAAACTTAGAGAAAGATTTGTTCCCGAAGGTAATGGTGTTGTAGGAGGGAACAAAAAGTAGTTTCAAACATGCTCCTCTGGTACTTTGAGTGTTTTCGTCTTCAGCATCGAGCTGAATAAAGTTAAAAAACTCCAGAAGGTCAAAGGGTAATTTGTTATTTAGGAATCTGTGGACACAAGATATATAAAGGCATTTGACAAGGTCAAAAATCTTGAGAATTTTGAGATCAGAAAAGAGTGGAGAAGAAGGGCATCGAAAGTTGTTAAAAGTAATAAGACGTAAGGCTTTCTCTTGAAGGATAGATATAGGCTTGGAGGTGGTATTGTCAGTAAGACCCCAGAGTTGGCAACCATACTGAAGAAGAGAATGAAAAAGAGCATAATTAGTGTCTGAGCTTAGATATAATACCATTTGCTCTGGCAAGTTTGGCTGATAAAGATGTAATGTGGGCTTTCCAGTTGAGGTGCATGTCACTCAAAACGCCAAGATATTTGATATTTAAACTTTGAAAATTTTTCTTACCTCCAATTTTAAGAAAAGGAACAAAAGGAAGAATTTTTCGACAGTGTCTTAAAATTAAAAATTCAGTTTTTCCAGCGTTAAGGGATATTCTATTGGCTTTGAGCCAAGTTTGGAGGGATCTTAGGTCACGATTGACTCTGTTGCAAAGGGAAAGAAGATCATCATTAAAATGTAAAATATGGGTATCATCGGCAAGAAGATGTGAAGATCATTAATATAGATTAAAAATAAGAGAGGTCCTAGAACAGAGCCTTGTGGAACACCATGGGGGATTATTTTAATAGATTTATTAGATGAAATAGAGACAAACTGGGATCTGCTAGATAAATATGATCTGAACCAGTCATTAGCCTTTCCTCTAACCCCATAGTGGTCCAGTTTTGAAATTAGAATAGAATGATCAACAGTGTCAAAAGCCTTTTGCAAATAAACAAAAACACCACACACAAAGTTACCATCGTCAAGAGAATTCCGAATACAATATTAAGTGAGGTATGGATGGTTGAGTGAGATCTACGAAAACCAAACTGGCGCTCAAAAAATACTCGATGAGAATCTAAGAAAGTAATAAGACGAGAGTACATAAGTTTCTCAAGAATTTTCTCTATCTTGGAAAGAAGAGATATAGGGCGATAATTGGATATTTCAAGTGGAGAGTCTTTGTTTTTGAAAACGGGAATAACTTTCGAGAGTTTAATCATTGTGGGAAAACAACCAGATTCAAATGAAAGGTTAAAAAGAAAAGTGGTCCAGAGAGGTCAAACTTTAGAAGACGAAGAATTTTTGGGGAAATGCTATCAGGGCCAGATGATTTGTTAAAGGATAAAGAATTAATTGTTAGTAAAACTTCAGCAGGGTTAACACGATCAAGAAAAATAGAGTTCCTAATGCGATTTTTGAGATAGTGAGAGAAGTGACGATTGCTTGGACCAATTTTGAAAGGACAGTATCTGCAATAGAAGTAAAAAAGTTATTGAAGCCATTGGCAACAACGTTTGGATCAGAGCTGAGATGGCTATTGACACGAATAGATGAAGGAGAAGATTTGGAATCAGATCCTATGATATCTCTGATACGTGTAAGAGTAACTATGAGATTTTTGTATGTTTTATATCTTTGATAGTAAAAAGATTTCATGATAGGGTCCTTGGTTTGAATATATTTTCTAGAATACAAGTGATACTTTTATGGACCTACCTGGTTGTGCATTAAACACATTTATAATTGATATCTACGTGAGCATGACCATTAAACATTCATTCAGAACACAAATAGTGACGATTTATTAAAATTAGTCGTTTGTTTCTTATAAAAAAAACCGTTTAAAAAACAAAATTTCATGCTCTTTCAATATTCTTTCATATTCAAGCAAGCAAAAAAAACATCTATCTCATAAAAAAAAGAGTAATTTGACTAAGAACATTGATGTATGCTTATTAATAGTGATTCTTATAGATAAACGTACGTTTTTTGAGCCAATTTTTTTTTTTCAATCTGCTTGAGCCATCTTTTACCTATGATGGTACCCTACTTTCATACAAAAAGTCAGAAAAAGTTAATGATCCAATTTTTCACAAAGTCCAAAGAACCCGTTTTTTAGCCGTTTTCTCAAATTTGCTGAAAATTTTTTTTTTCCGGACATCGGGCTCCGTCACATTCGAGGGTTTATCGTTATGCATCTTTGTGCAAAAAATCAGAAAAAACTAATGAGCCAATCTCGAAAAAAGCTGGTAACTAACGAACGAACATACAACGGTTAATTTATAGGACCTCCACCGGGGTAGGTCCAAAAATTGACGTTGTGAGATTGATTTAATAATTCCGGGGGTGATCCATGGTTTAGCCCGAGTTTTTTGTTGGCGTTTGGTCACAACAACAGTTGGGACATGTTGATCAATAAGGTCTTGGATAAGATCATAAAAGGTTTTGAAAGCCTGATCAACATCTGTTATATGATATGTTTTATTTACCCAATCAATATTAAGAAAATCAAAAATAAAATCTTGTTGTTTAAAGTTTTTCCAGTCCTTTGGGAAGATTTTTTCATTCTTTGGTTTTACAGAGGGACCACAGACAAGATGAAATTGAGGAAGATGATCAGAGATAGAATAAAGCAAATTTCCTGAAAAGGTACGCTTTTCAGAAATTGAAGAAAAAATATTGTCAATAAGTGTCATGGAGTGGTCAGTAATTCGAGTCGGAAGAAAAATATTAGGTATAAGAAAGTGTGATCCAAGGTAGTTCAAGTAAGATAAGATATTGGGATCAGAAGAGGTATTCAAAAGATTAATGTTGAAATCACCTAGCAAAAGAATTTGTTTATTTTCTTTGTTGATTTTATTCAAAAGTGGTTCAAGAAGCTTATTGAATTCATCAAGCGAAAAAAGAGGGTGTTTATAGATGGATCCAACAATAATATTAGTAGAATTTGGATGCTGGATTTCTGCAAAAGTAGATTCAAGAAGGGTTGAGCAATACAACATAGAGACAAGATCTTTGCGGGGTTCAAAAGAGAATTTTTTCGAAAGGTATAACATAGTGCCACCAACAGAAGCCTCTGTAGGCGTGTAAATTGGTTCCTGAAAATTTTCAAGATTCAAGTTGAAAGATGTTTTTTTCCCCTTCAAAATACGGGCTTCGGTGATCGCCATAACATCAAAATTAAAATTGAGTTTAGAAATAAGAGTGGTTAGATCATCTATGTGTAGAGCTAATGAAGCAATATTAAGGTGAAGAGAAGAAAAAGAGAAGGGCCCGCTTTCACGGGCAAGTTTTTGGAAGTCAGAGATTATCAAGGTCCAGACAGTTGTTTTGGCAGTGGTCAGAAATTAGGTGAAGATTACGAGCAACATCAATAAGTTTAGGGTTTAGGGCACCAGAGAGGGAAGGTTGGGGCTTGAGATTAAAGGGAAGAGCCCTAAGGAGACATTTGGGGCAGTACCAGTCGTTAGGACTGGTAGATAAAAATTGAAATTCAGCAAGAGTTAAGCCTGAGCATTTTAGGTGAGTCCAGGAGTCACAGAATATAGAGTTGCCTTCTTCTTTGACTGTCTTTGAACATACTGAGCATGGGAATAGTGTAGGCATAAAAGTAAACTTACTTAATGGGGCCCCCCCAGCGGTTTGCGTGAATGCGTGAATGGGCTTTTTTGGTTGCGTGAATGCGTGAATGGGCTTTTTTGGTTGCGTGAATGCGTGAAAATCGAAGAAAAATTGCGTGAATGCGTGAATTGAAAAAACTTGCGTGAACGTGAAAATCCATATTTCTATTGCGTGAATGCGTGAATCTGCCCTGTTTTTTGCGTGAACGCGTGAATTTTTCCCTTTCACAGTTTGTAGAAAACCCCAAGGTGCGCACCTATCCCGAATTCAAGGGATGCCAGGTGAAGGTGCACAAAAAAATCAGCAACTTTCAAATTCTCTATTTTATATAACGATTCATGATTTAGATGCGCTTTCTAGCAATCTAGACACCTTAAATTTCCAGATTTTTTCGCTCGGGCCAAACATGTAATGGCCCTCGAATCTTAAATAACTCTAATTCCCCCCCTTGAAAGTGTTTGTTTAAGATAAAACCATGGTTATGCATGATGAGTGATCCAGGGCCAGGGCCAGGGCCAGCCAGGGCTAGAGCCACTGGGGGCAGGAGGCGGCCATGACTTCACCACGTTTTTGCAAATAAAAAGAAACTTATTTCAAAGAAAGTTTTACCCATGATGTAGACTTTCGTTTAACCTGATTTCTTGGCAAAATTAGTCTGAAATGGAGTCGTATTTAAGCACATCAGAGGGTTAAAATAGAAATTTTCTCCTGTCGGCGCAAAACATGGTTGCGCCTCCTTAGTCACTATGTTTTCGGCCTCTCCACGTTAGGAAATTAATTCGTGAGCCCTGATTAAAACCTTTCTTTTTAAATTTTTTTGATCGCTTTGCTCGCAACAAATGTTCATTATTTTACCTTATTTTACAAGCTATCAAGCGATCGTACCTTGCCTCTAACGAATTTAGACTACATTCTTTTTCAATGGTGTTAAAGAGAGCATTTTTAGCCAAACGCGAGTGACAAAAATGCAAAAATTTCCTCTCTGCGTAAACCATGGTTGCGCCTCCTTACCCCTGAGCTAAGCATCATGGTGTCATCCTCGAGTTTGTTTGACCTATTTTTGATAAAGTTTAAGCTATTTTATGTACAAAAATTCGCCTGCGGCGCATATCTTTTCACTTACTATCGCGATACGTTAACTGCAGAAGCTTCACCTTCTCCAAACGATCGTGACAAGTTAGAAGAATCAAATATTTTGCGTGATGGCATGTAATTAAAGTTGAAAAATTACGTAACGCTTTCTATTTGGGGGCTTCTTATGACGCTACCAAAAACACGGTGTTTTATAGTCAGGTCTACAGGAAAAAATCACTACTGAGTTAAGTTTTTCTCAAGTGCATGACCAGATCCGGTCGAATAATATCTCGAGTACAGCCTTGTCATACTTTTTATGCAAATCGAACGTTTTACTCCATAATGGCGGAAATTACGTAAATTACGTAACTTAGCGAAATGTGCAAGACCTCTATTTTTGACATTTTCCCCGATTTTTTCCGAAAATTTCCCCGATTTCCCAAAAAATTGGGTTTGCGTGAATTTCGAGAAAAACTTGCGTGAATGCGTGAATTGCGAAAATTTTTTGCGTGAATGCGTGAAATTTGGGTCCGCTGGGGGGGGCCTCCTTAATCATTGCGAGTCACAACAAGACAAAAATAAAATAAAAACACCAGAGCAGAGCCAACAAGATTTGTGTAAACGTGTAAACGATAAAAAGTGTGCAGCTAGGCTGCAATTTTGATTGAGAATGCAAAAAATCAAAATAACAAAAAAAAACCGAAAGTGAAAGTAAAAAGAAACTTGCGTGCTTGTCATCTAAACTAAAAAATGGGTAATCACAGCACAAAGCAAGCGAAAGGGAAGGGAAGAAGGAGTGGCCCCGTAAGTAGCCTGGATATCCAGCCCGTAAACTTTTTTTTGATTTTGATATTTCTTATGTTTACGGTCTGGTTTACCTAGATCGTCTGCATTCTCATCTGAGGATGATTATGCGGATATTCTGATTGGTTGGTCCAAGCGAATCAGAGATCAGAATGGTGGAGCGCGTATAAGAAATTATGCGAGCCGACCTAAGTATTTGGATGGATCGTGCGGGCGATCAGCAAGGCGCGTATGCTGCTTTGCAAATCTTCCTGGTTTTTCTTCTTCGAAGCAAATAACAATAGAATGCCTAATTATCTCCCTTGGGTGTTTGACCACACATCCAAATAAAAATAACAATAATGGTAGAGAAGAAGTGGGAAGATCAAAACATGGGAATTTTTAGATGTTATGGTTGTTTTCTTTTCATCTTTTCATGGTCTACTTGCTTAGATAGTCTTGTTTTAATCTTCTTAATGACTTGGTTGCATCGTGTAAAGAACTAAGGTATATCTTTATTTTGCTTCAATTCTTCTTTTCTGTTTTGTAGTATTGTTTTGGGTTGGAAGTTTTGTTTTGATAATTTTTTTCTCCAAACTTTTTGTCTAACAGACTTTCCACCACACTGTCTATATTTTAAGGCTGCCATTCTAAATTGATTTATCACTGTTGGGGTACCATCTTGAAATTATGCATGTCATTATGTGCATATATTTATTTGCAGCCATGGGATTCATGCAGGAAAATCTGTCAACAGGGGTTCACCTGATTTCTAGGTGAACCAAGCTCTATAATTTTAGAACTTTGTCTGGCTGAGGTAAAACTTATTTTTTCTAAAATTTTGAGCTTGGATATCCAGGCTACCCCGTAAGATGAATTATCAAAATAAACAAAATTCAAGAAAAATAATCTAGAAAGTATGAAAGTCATATCCAGGAAAAATTTTCTCCAGACAAATGTTCAATTTTAGTGTGAACATCTACGTTATTTTCATTGATTGCAATGTAAACACTTCCATTATAAACCCAGAATCTGTCAATCAATCTTTCATCATATAATTCCTTACAGGAACTCCAAAGAAATTTTGAATAGGGAGCAAGGTTACAGTTGATAAAAATTTTGCCTTCTAGATTAGCCTTTCTCAGTTTATCTGAAGCGGATTTACTACCAAGTTTTTTCTTGTTTTGGTGAAGTTTATCACACTTTTTCCTATTCAAGAATCATACGATCGTTCTGGCAGATTTATCTTTTTTACCTCTTTTGAGTGTGTGGCAGGCTTCAATGTCGTCATTTTCCTCTATTTTAACACCAATACTTTCTGCAATAGCGATTACTTTTGACTCAAGGTTATCGATTTCGATATCATCAGGGATCCCACAGATTTCAATGTTGTTCCTCCGGACGTATTGTTGAAGGTTAAGGTTTTCACTTTCCACTTTGATAAGTCGAGATTTGATATCTTTGATGTTTGATTTCAAAGACTCATTATCAGCTAACAAAATTCCATGTTCACTCTTTAGTTGAGATATTATGTCGAATTTAGCATTACTGATTTTTCTTTAGAAAGGTCATCTTTGAGTTTTTTTATAATATCTGAAAGGGATTTTTGTGTAATGGTCGATTTGGAAAAATAAGAAGAAATTTCATCGCTGTTAGTATTTATCCACGAAGCTAAATCATCGACTTCTTGATCGTCTACTGAAGATGAAGAGAGTTTCTTGGTTTTTCTTTTGCTGCTGTTCTTTGGTTTCGTCATTGTAACAAAAGTTCAATCAAAATATTCAACCCACTCGAGGAAGTAAGAAGCTTTTTTGCGTACGTAAGAGCACGTCTGACCTTTTTACGATCAAAAATGATCCTAACCTCTGATTCCATTTACAACTAAGGAATTATACTGATTCTTTAGCAGATTTAAAGGGATTCTGGCACAAAAAATGAAACTTTGTCAGGGCATAGCTATCATGAAAAGCATTTAGAAAACTCAAGTCAAAGTTGTTAATCAGTGATTCTATCCCAAGATATTGACATCCAAAGTTCCAAATTCAGGACTCACTCTTAAGACACCTTTAAGAGTTAAATAGGTATAAAAATAATTCATTCAATCCTGAAAATCAAAAGAAAAATATATGGAAACATAGTCTTAACCAATATGTACTAAACACGATAATCAACTTTTACCATCATAGGCTTCTTGGTATGGTTGAGATTTTCATTTCCAGATGAATTTTTTTCCAAAAGAATTTTCCTACTTTGTGAGTGTTGCTGTGTGCCATCAGTATTCTTTGGTGTCAAGCAAATACTTTTTCTACTATTAACGACAACAGTGGATGAAGATGGACTTCTGCCAGAGGATCGATTCTTTGGTAAGACTGAAAAATATGTGTCGATTTACATGTTTCATCAAAGCTTTCAATGACAAATCTTCGGAGATGTTTTGTAACATTTTCAGCTTTTGTAAAGCAGTGTGAACACAATCTACGGGCATTCTATGTCTATGACTTTACGCAATGTTTCTTTTGTCTTGATGGCAGCAAGGATTGAGTATCGACGTCCAAGAACTGGATTTCCTCTTGGGTAGCTAGTGTAGTGGGGGCGTACAGGGTTTGCGATTTCCGAAATACCGAATAATTGTATATTTATAGTTTTATTACAATTTTTAATTGTATATAAACTTTTTTGCAGCTCAAAAAGCCAACAAATTGAATAAAGTGTTTTCATGTTCAATCCGCACCTCCATCAACAGCTTCACTGAAAAGGATGTTGAAATCGAAAAAAAAGAAGACAATCTTTATACACGTAAAAAAGGTAATTGTAAATGTTTACTCATCAATAAGATAAACATTTAACCATAAGCTTGTTTACTTGCCGATAACTATGTTTAAGTTATCTTAAGTTAAATTGTCTTAAATTTTAAGTTGCTTTATTTCTACACAAACAATTCTTTGACAAGTTATTATCATTTCACCCTAAGTATTTATTAATTTACATATTTGAATTGACTGTTAATTTTTTCATGGTACTGTAAACTGGACAATACTTAAATGACATATACCGGGTGACCCACGAAAAAGTTCGGACGTTTCTCGACGTCTTGAGGCTGAACAAATGTCCCAAAGTGCTTGGAGTTTTGGTATTTAGAAAGTAGATATACTAACTTAAAATTTGAGCTATCACTTTTTAAATTTGACCAATTAGTTCTCTACTTATGAGCTTTTAAACTCAAAATTCACTTTTTGGAAAGTGTGAAAACACGTAAAATCAGGTATTAAATTTACGCAATCAATTAGAAAATCACTTACAAATTGACTTAGTTAACAAGTTTTATGAAATTAATAATTATCAAAACCACCTTTGAAAGTAATTTTTGTTTAAAACAAGACTAGTTTTAATAAAAATTGTCACTTTCAAAGAATTTTCTCAAAAACTGTATATCAAAAATGTCTACACATACCTAATTTGATACCCCTTTTTTACGTGTTTTTTACACTTTCCGAAAAGTGAATATTGAGTTTAAAAGCTCATAACTAGGGGACTTGTGGATCAAATTTAAAAAATGATAGCTCAAATTTTAAGTTAGGATATCTATTTTCTAAATAGTAAAACTCCAAACACTTTGGGACATTTGTTCGGCCTCAAAACGTCGAGAAACGTCCGAACTTTTTCGTGGGTCACCCGGTATACGACTCATCCTAATGTTTGTTCATTGATGAGTAACATAGCAGCTGAATATGTTAATTTTTTTTCATTTTCAATTGTTTAATTTAACCTTTGTACCCAGATTGCTTGAAAATAGCCCTCTATGTTATCTAGGCAAAAATAGTTTGTTATTTTTATATTGTCTTAAAATATCTTAGGACCCTAAATGATCCTACCCAAGGCTTTTAAACTTCTGTAATGGATAAGAATAAAATAAGATTTTTGATATAGCTTTTTTCTAAAATGATTAAAATTCATTTATCGCGTTTTTATTGATTTTGGAAAAGCCATCAAAAGATTATCATACATGATAATGGAAAAGGTGTCGACTCCTCGATAAAACAACTTAGTAAATATATGGACGGCAAGAATTGTAAACTGGTTGTTATAAAGAAAGATTTGAAGTACATGGAGAAAGTCAACGAAAAAGGCGAGAGCACACAAAGGTGTGTCTAAGTGTCCATACAATGCTTAATATCTACTCATTAATTTTTCTGACTCATTGTGGAGATTTCTTTTAAGGCCAAAAAAGTTAAATCTTATGGACTGTTTATTTTTAAGAATTGGTTGTGTAGATAAAAATATATTATATATCTAATATTTGGAAAAAGTGGATGCAAGTTCCTTTTTAATGCAAATACATTGCTTAATACTGTTTCAGGTATTGTTGTTGTTTTTCTGAAGAACAAACACAAGAACTAGAGACTTCCATTATGTCTTACCGTTCGAAAGGAAAAAATTGTCAGGTGTGTCGGTTTGAGACGATTTTGATGAAGAGACATTCGAGCTCACGTAGCAATTTGAGATTGTTAACTCATTACCAAATCACCATAAGTGGCCATGGAATAACGATCGAAAGCCAATTCTTCGTTTTAACCAGCGGCTGTCAAATCCAACTAACACATTCCCTGGTTCTCCGTGACATCGTATTTTACACGCCCTTGATAGAATTGGTCCGGCTAGATGTATTGTTTTAGTGTTGCGAAACTTGAAGTTCCCACATACTCTACAACGAAAAGAAGAAAGTTTGTTTTAAGTATAACATATATACGCTTTCTTTTTAAGAAGGTATTGTTCTTTTTACCTGTCTTTAACTTTTTTGGTTTTGTTTTTTCTGCAAAATCCAAATCGACAAAATGCTGCTACGAACTCGAGCAATGAGCAAAATAACGATTCGAATGACTCAGAAAGTTATGGAGTAAGGAAAACTCTATTTCCTTGCTCTGATCGTCCAAGATTTGTCTTGTGACTGAAAATGTTAGTTCGAATTGTCTCTAGAAATTCAATTAAAATTATAGAAAGAGAGTGTTCAAAGGAATTATGAATTATGTTAACATTTTTCAGGACACCCTAACAAGATGACGATGATGTTGAAGTCACTAACGAGCTTGAAGTTACTGAAGAAAACAATCTTGAATCTTCAAAGAAAACGAGGCAGTAAATGATAAAAGCTTCTCTAAAATGAGGCAAGTAATGAAGCTGTATGAGTTATTCAGAGACTTGGCAAGAGATATCAGAGCAACGACAGTAGATTTGAAACGTATTGACACTTCCCAAGAAAGAGTTGAAGTCTTTTTTCAAACATTACAACGCTTTTGTCATGGACGGTCAACAGGCAGGAAACCCTATGTGCACATATTGTGCGACCACATTGACCAACTTTATGAAATTCTGGTCTTTACTCGGCTTTGGTTATGGATGCTTTAACTGGAACGCTGGTGAGCATTTAAACAAACAAATAAAAACGATGGAGCTTCATAACACAAACTTGGACAATCACACGACTTTTTCGTTGGAAGCAATTTTATTATTCAGAAAGTATATATCAGCCTAGCCTGGGAATCCATGCTATCGTTTCTTCTTTGATAAGCTGATGGCGAAATGTATAGCATGGTATAGGCTGAGAGTTTGAATTTCTCAGTTCCTAACAACGGTTGAAAACATAGCCAATCAAATTTTGCTATTCTTTTACTGGTCACACTAGAGAGCGCAACTTCCGAAATTTGGTTTTTGTTTTAGTAAGTGAGGACACCGCTAAATTCGAATTTCCCACTGTAAATTTTTTGAGCCAATCAGAGCGCGGAAAAAATCTGAGTCCAATATTGGACTCACAGCTCGAACCCGTCTTGTGTACATCAAATTATAAAAAAAAACATGACGGGTCTCCTGTCTAATATCAACCTAGGTGACAACAAAAAAAACGAGAGCTGCCCAATGCATCCTGACCAGCCAGTATGCACTTTTTAGATTCTGATCCTGACGATTGATGTGACCAGACAAATGATCCTGGGTTTATATTATTTTTGAAAGTATAATTTAGTTTGTCCTTCTATTTTTTTTCACTGTATAATTCTTGATCAAAGAATTATGTTGATCGCAGTTTTGGTGACAAGTTTCTGAGATATTTCCTATATTTTTTGTTCAGGTAGAAGTTGCAAATTCACATTTTTCTATAATGCTTAAATTTCATTTTCTTACTTTTTTTTCTGTGAATGCATGTATTTGTAACAATAATAATAATAATAATGATAACATAATTTTTTTTTTAATATTCCTAGTTTTTATCATTGTGTATATAACTAATTTATTTTTAAGAATGTTCCTAGTATTTTTATCATACACCCTTAACGGTGCGGTAGGCTTTTTTGAAGGAACGGTAATGAACCAAACAAATTCCAGCCAAAACTGCTGACCACATCGCTAAAGGTTGACATTAATTTATTATGTAGTACTTTTTTTATTTTTTTTTTGAATATTTTTTTGTTTTATCTGGAAAAAGAAAATTGCAATGATATTTCATTGGGATTTTTCTACGTTAATTTCCAAATTTTTGTGAGGTCTAAGTAGAGTCTAGTAATTTTTTATCAGACAATAATTTTCTGAAAGCCGTTTTGCTTCGTCTGATATCCAGCCTTTTTGTTTGCGTTAAAATATGTTTTTTTTTAATTGGGTTGTACTTTGCAGTGTAAATCCTCCAATCTTTCAATAATTCATTGTGTAAAGCTCACACTTTCAATAGATTACAGCTTATTACGTTAAAAAAATTGAGGAGTTGCTGGCTGTTAGGTGAGAGGTGCCAATTACAAACTTACCTGATTTAATGCATGAAGCAAGTACCTAACACAGGTTTGAAACTGAACATTCCTCAAAGGAAATAATTAATTTCACGGAACGAGTTCTATAATTTATTTCGCTGCTTTGACTTTATGCCTAAAGAATGATAGTTGCCAGTATGCAAGTGATGGGCTGGATAACAAGAGAGAAACACAAAAAAAACTGAAAATATATATATCATACGTTTAGACTGAAAATTCATCAAAATCTAAAATTAAAAACAACGCTAGCAAAAATACAACTAAAAAAAAACACTAGATAAGGAACTTTTCAGGACAACTTAGTTCTCAAGTATAAGCTTCGCATTTTTCCAAACTGTTTAATATCAAAACAGCTAAAGAAATCACTTAGGAGTAAAATCTGTTCTGCTTTTGTTTTAACATGAAATTTTTGTGACACGAAATCGCAAACATCCAGCCGCACGTCTTAAAATCAAGCGGCCAAACGTATGAAACATTTAGCGTTTAAAACAGAAGATAAAAAATTCCTTGTCCAAATTAGCCACAGTACCTCAAAGAGATAAAAAGCTGGCATAAAAGCATGAAAAGAGTAGAGCATTGCAAAAATGTGTACAGTAGCTGAAGTGAACACTGGTGAAATCAATCTATTAATGAAACAAAATCATCTATCCATGGACTTGGACCTCGTATAATGCATGGTATATTTGTCACATTACAATCAAAGTATAATCTTCGTTCTGGTCACACCTTGTCTCTCCCTTTATATAAAAAAATACAACAGTGCCTTTGGAGTAAACACATTCGATTTTAGAGCTGTTTCTACCTGGAACAAATTACCATCTTCTGTCAAGTCTCAAGACAATTTAGGCTCTTTTGTAAGCGTTCTAAAGGATGTTTTACCCACATGCACTTGTAATATTTGTAGATAGCTTTATATTTTATTATTATTGTAATTATTATGTTAATTAATTAATTATAACTATTTTCCTATTTTTCTTAGAATTTTTTTGTTTTGATTTTATGACAGTTGGATTTGATTAGAATTTACTTTGTAAATTTCTAGATTTGTTTTTACCCAACTTAAAATAAAGAGTAAATAAAAAATAAAAAACTTCACATACTTTAACCGGATTAATTTTCGCGAGTTCGAAAATTCGCGAATTTTTTCGGATTTATTTTCGCGAATGAGCCCTTTGAAAAATTTCACGTGGATTTAATTTTGCGAAGGGAAGAAATTAAAAAAAAATTTACTTCAGTCATCTTTACGATTTTCTTGAAACTTGACAATTTTGCTAAAAACAACTATGGTACAAAAATTACAATTCTTTCTCATCATCAAAATTTTCAAAAATGTCAAATACAGAGCGTTGCTTCTCTGGCAAAACCCACGCGTCCTCGTCGTCATCTTCGCCGTTATCTTCTTCCTCCGTATCTTTCTGATTTCCCTCGATCTGTTCTTCGGTGAGATTGCACACGGCATTGATATCAGTACTCACATCAAACTGGTCAATCAACGGATCAATATCGTCAAAGGGGTCAAGGGATGGAAGCGCTTTCGAACCAAGCCGTATAGCATCCATCAGCTATTCCTGCAGCTTCCCATCCACTTTCGATAACTTTTCTTCCTTCCTCTGACGTTATGTAGTTGTAGAAATCAACGATCCATCCCGTGTGAATAGGTTTGAGGGTCGATAAGCGCAACTTCACATCCACATCCTCCAATGATTTCCCACTCTCCAATTGTTTTGACATTTCTTCAGGATACCAATTGTTGAATTTCTTTGCCATGAATCTTTTGGCATTTCTGTTTACGGTTAATTCTAGGGGCTGGCATAATCTTGTCATATTTGCTGCTACTTTGGTGGCAAGAATGTGATTATCATCCAAAAGCTTGGTTACGTCGCTCGTCATCTGACCAGTGAAAAAGTCCATTATCACTAGTGCCTTGTGCTCTGGCTCCAACCCTAAATCCAACCGTTGCTTCTTTACATAGGGAATGATAACTTCGTTAGGGAGCGTCTCCAAATGTTGTTTCAATTTTTTCGTTTCAAATTGTTTCATGAAACGATTTAAAACGAAGTTCAAACGAAATGCATAATTAGTTCTAATTTAGAGATAATTATCTAATATTATCTTTGAGTTTTTTCTATTTCGTTTCATTTCGTTTAGAGAAACTTCTCACTTAAAAATTTGTGAAACGGATAGGATAGGGAGTTCATGTTTAATTTCACATATGCACGCTTTTTTAGGAATATATCTTAATGACTGAACTTTATTTTCAACAGATTTTTTTGGTTGAAGATCAATCCAAATTGAAGTCTGCTTTCGTATTTTATGATGTAGACTTTTTCAGAAATATGTTTTTCTTACTGTTCGGAGCTATCAGCTAACAGGGATATAATTAAGGTCTGTCCAGATATAATTGGCAGTGGAAACAAGTATGCCTGTAACTTTTGATAGTCAAATAGTCTTTTTTTAGAGAATTAAAAGCGCTATATTTGAATGTATTTTTGGTTGAAAAATTCGCGATTTTTAGCGGTTAAATTTGCGATTGTAAAAATTGAGCTTTTTTTCTACCTATGCTATAACGTTCATTTTACACCAGTGGTAGTTCAAGTAGTAGTAGTAGTAGTAGTAGTAGTAGTAGTAGTAGTAGTAGTAGTATTTTTATTTTTCATGATTGTAGTAGTAAATATGATACAAAGTTTTATGTTAAATTATATAATAAAACTAAACAATGCTAGAATGGAGACCTCATATTAGCAAGCTATTCGAGATGGGCCACCTTTTTGTAATTCCAAGGAATACTAGTATAATTAGGAAGAATTTCTTAAACTACTGAACACGTAAAAGTCTTAAAACAGACAAATAAAAATGAAGGAGGAGAACAAAAAGTAGAAAACTAAACTTAAAATTATCAAAAAATAGAAAAGATACACAAATGAAATAGACAAAAAAGAAAAAAGAAAAAGAAAAAATATGTATGTAATATATCAATAATGAGATCATTATGAATAAATTAAATAAGTATTTAGGTATATCAAAATGGAAACATGATTTTGAAAGGTGAATTTTGAAAGTAATTCAAAGAAAAAAAAAGAAAAAAAAAAAAAAAAAAAAAAAAAAAAAAAAAAAAATTAATAAAAGTTTTATAGCTTTACTGTCACTGTTCAATCAAAGCAATTAGTAATCAGATACAAGATAATTGTGTAAGTTTATCCTAAGTTCACAACCAGTTAAGTCAGTCAAGGGATAAGCAGGAAAATTCTGTTGTAAATCATTCCACTGGACAATGGTACTATAGGTGATAGATTCTGTACCATACATAAAAGTTCTGAAAGAGGGCCTGAAAAGAAGACGCACTGATTTCCCTCTGGTTCTTTGTTTATGTTGATAAAAGTTTAGAGAGAAGAGATTCTTGAGTCTAATTGGAGAAAAGCCACATAAGATCCTGTGAGCAAGAGTTATATTTAGTAGATTAATGTGATCAGAAATTTTAAGAAGATTAAGTTCATAAAAGATTTTACTAGAGTGAGCATTGAAATCAGAAAAAGTCATGATTCGTAAGCATCGTTTTTGAAGTTTAAAGACTCTTTCCACATTATAGTTATGTTTTTGACCCCAGATTTGGCAAGCATAATTAAGATGCGAAAAAAATAGAGCATAATAAATCTGAAGTAGTGTAGATAGAGGAACAAAATGTCTGAGTTTAGAAATTATTCCATTGGCACTACTTAATTTAGAGCATAGATTGTTTGTGTTTATTCTCCAATTTAAAAAGTGATCAAGAGTTACTCCAAGGTATTTGACTGATTCGCTTAAGTTTAGGGGAATATTATTAATCGAAAGCTGAAGATTATGTTTGATTTGTTTGTGTACATTCCTGAAAAGTAAAATTTTAGTTTTAGCTACATTCAAAGAGATTTTGTTTGCACAAAGCCATATATAAAGATTTTGGAGATCTGCATTGATACTTTCTTCAATGTTAATAAGAGATTTATCTGAGTAGATTAGACTCGTGTCATCTGCAAAAAGGGAGGTTAGGGAATGTTCAATTGCATTACATAGATCATTAATGTAAATTAAAAATAAAAGAGGGCCTAGAACAGAACCTTGAGGAACACCTGTTGAGATTTTACGTGCGTTTGAATTTGCACCTGAATATGAAACATATTGAATTCTATTAGAAAGATATGATTGAAACCAATTATTGGGAATACCTCTGATACCATAGAGTTCTAATTTCTTGAGTAGGATTTTGTGGTCAACTGTGTCAAAAGCTTTTTTCAGATCAATGAAAACACCACAGGAGAACTTGCTATCATCTAGTGACCTACGAATCTCTTCAGTAAGAGAGATTAGAGCAAGATTTGTAGAATGATTTTTTCTAAAGCCAAATTGTCTTTCTGAGAGAATACCATGGAAATCTAGGAAAGACATTAATCTTGAGAAAACAAGTTTTTCAAATATTTTATCAATGTTCGATAATAGTGAAATTGGACGGTAGTTATCAACATCCTGATTAGATCCCTTATTTTTGAAAACTGGGATTACTTTAATAGTTTTAAGGGAGTTTGGAAAAATTCCAGTTTGAAAAGTGAGATTTAGGATTTTTTCTAAAATAGTTGCAAGGGAGTCTGGAACTGTGTCAAAAATTTTACCAGGAATACTAAAATCACCTGAGCTTTTACTGTGATTTAGGGATTTGAAAATGTTTAATAATTCATCCTTGTTAACTGGGGTAAAGAAAAATGAGTTGCCTGATGTTGGTCTTTTTATGTATTCTTTAAAATCTCCAATGTTTGGTATCTCAGCTTGAATTTTAGTTGCTATGGTAGTGAAAAATTTATTAAACTCATTAGAAACTTCAGTAGGCTCAGAAATGATTTCGTTTTTTTTAGAAGAGTTTTTTAAGACAATATTAGACTGTTCCTTCTTCTTTTTGTATATGATTTCATTTATAGCTTCCCAGGTTTTTTTAGGGTTTGTAGAATTTAGGTAGAAATAATTTTTGAAATAATTCTTTTTGCTGGCTTTCAGTAAATTGATGATTAAGTTTCTATAAAATTTGTATTTTTGACGTAGGTTAGCTTCATTGATTGGATCTTTAGCATTGATGGATTTTTTTAAAAGTTTATCTCTGACTGACATTGAGGTAGATATACCATTTGTGACCCATGGCTTTAATTTTTTCTTTTTTTGCTTTTTGGAAATTTTTTTAATGGGTACATTCTCATTAATCAATTCTGTAAGTTTGCTGTAAAAGTTATCAAATGAAATATTTGGGTCATTTTGATCAATTTTTAAAATTTCTTCCCAGTTGAAATCATTGAAAGTATTACTGAAATTTTGTTGGTTAAAATTTTTCCAATCTTTGTAATAGCCTTTTGTTTTATCAGATAAGTTATCAAATTGAGAATTATTAAAAATACAAAATTGTAAAAGGTGATCAGCTATTCCAGTAATGAAATTGCCACTACTAGTGCAGTAAGGTGTTGGAGAAATGAAAATATTGTCTATCAATGTTCTAGATTTATCAGTGATTCTTGTAGGAAGGGTTATGTGTGGTTTGATTAAATAACTACTGAGGATATCAAGGAATTCGAAAATTTCAGGTTTTGATTCAAACTCAAGAAGATCTAGATTGAAATCCCCTAATAAAACTAAAGTTTTGTTTTCTTTGCTTACTTTATCAAGGAGAATACCAAATTTGGGTAAAAAATCTTTAATTTTGAGTGTTGGGTGTTTATAGATTGAACCTACAATCAGATCAGATGTTCCAACAAAGACTTCTGCAAAAGTTGATTCAAGAAATTTAGGGACATAAAGGAGGTTTTCAAGATCATTTCTTCGAAAAGGCTTCAGATTTTCATCAATGTAGAGTGAAGAACCACCAGCTTCAGCCTCAGTGGGTGTATGAAAAGATTTATAATCCTCAATAGGGAAATCAATATGCTCTGAACGAATTCTAGTTTCAGTGATGCCAATAATTTTAAATCTGTGATTTATTTTTTTGCTAAGAAAAGTGTGGAAGTTGTCGAAATGCTTGTTCATGGAACAGATGTTAAGATGAAGAAAAGACAAGTTCTTGTTGTCAAAGTTTTCAGAGTTAAAGGAAGATTCATCAAAATATTCACAACTGTTATCAACATGATTCAAAGCGTTCAAATTACAGCGAATACAGGTCCAGGGGTCTGAATCATCAGAATCAGCCAGCCTATCAAACTCAAACTGACTTAAATGATTGCACTTAGGGTGGACCCAAAAATTACATGAGTTACAAAAAATAGCATCATTGATTATTTGTTTACCACAGATTGAACAAGGACAGTTGTCGTTTACGTCCGGCATAGTAAAAAGGACTTGTAGAAAATTGTTAAAACACAACAGAATAGAGAAAAGGAATTCAGAAAATCTGATTAAGATTAAATAAAGAAAAATACTTATGTAAACTTGGCATCAAAGTCAAAACCAGGGAAACTTTCCTTCAGTTCATTCAGATGAGATATTTTAGTACCTTTACTTTCATTTGGATTGTCATTGATAAAAATATGCCCATTGAAGACCCAGAATCTGTCAATGAGCTGTGCAGTATGTAATTGTTTGCATTTACCCCAGAGGAATTTGTTATAGGGACAAAGATTGTTGTTGATGAAAGTTTTTGAATTATCAAGTCCCATATTGTGGAATTTCCTTCTAATGTTTTTGTTATTACCATCTTTAAGCATTTTTTTGTTTCGGTGAAGGTCATCGCAGAACTTTCTGTTGGTAAAGCGTACAATAGTCTTTTTCGGGGTATTCCCTTTAGTCTTATCTGCTAAACGGTGACAAGCCTCAATATCTTGCTTTTTGACATGAACATTCAAGGCTGAACAAACCTCTACAACTTTCTTTTCCAGATCTTTCTGTTCAACTGTGTCGGGGATACCATGGATTTCAATGTTGTTGCGGCGAACATATTGTTGAATATCAATCAGGTCTTTCTCTAGTCGAAAGATTTGTTTATCTTTGGTTTTAAGTTCATTCTTAAGTTTGTTGATTTCATTGGTCATTTCTTCTTTTTGATCATTTAATAATAGATTAATGAAGTCCATTTGGTTCTTTGTGAAAGGAGAAGATTTACCATTGGTGATAGGTGGACTGAGCATACCTTCCTCTTGATTGTTATTATCTGTTTGATCAGTGTTTGTTGAATCAAAAAACCAAATATTTCCTTCAATGTGAGTGGAGGCATCCTTTTCATGACTTTGAATGTTTGATGGAGCTGATGAAGTTAGTGAACTTGATCTTTGCTTTTTTCTTTGAGTAATATTATATTCCTCCATGATGATTGTGTTAGTATAATATCAAAGCAACTTTAATATTAAAAACAAGTCAGAAAATCACACGCCCTTTTTGAAGTTTTGAAAAGAGCACGACCGAACTCGACGAGAGCAAGAAGTGAGGTTACCAACCTTAGGTTAAGAAGTTTGTTAAATTTCAAGGCAAACAGAAAAGTCCTTCGGAAGATATGAGACCCGAAATACCCCTTGGTAGCACTTTTCTGTGAAATATCAAATCTCCAACTTATTACTAAAAACGGGGGTAGTTATATGATAAAACAGTTTTTCGATCAAAACACATTTTACGATCTCTTTAATGACCTCATAGCCAAACTGTGTTTAGTGTTTTGTGAATTAGCAAAGTTCTTTTAATGGCTTAAAAATAACAAAGGCAATATAAGTTCATGCTTATCTTTTCAATTAAAACAATTATACTGTGATTTCACTTCGTTTCGAAATAATCAATGATACCAATAATACCAATGCACCAACACTTAAAACACTTTCCAACTTTTAATTGCACTGTTCAAAAAGATAACATAACCCCCGTTTTTAGTAATAAGTTGGAGATTTGATATTTCACAGAAAAGTGCTACCAAGGGGTATTTCGGGTCCCATATCTTCCAAAGGAATTTTCTGTTCGCCTTGAAATTTAACAAACTTCTTAACCTAAGGTTGAACTACCACTGGTGTAAAAATGAACGTTATAGCATACGTAGAAAAAAAGCTCAATTTGCAAAGTGTTTCGGGTTGTTATGTCGGAAAGTACCTTCGCAGCCTTACACCATAATTTTTATTTTTTATCAGAACCAGGTTTAAAACGAGTTTAAAAGAATTCTTAAATCGAGGGCAAAAGACATTAGAAAACTTGTCAAGCTTGAAAGCAAGAAACTTCAGAAACTGAATCCCTTTAAACATCGAAAAAAATATTACGCATTTTGAGGAAGTAAGAACTATCTATTGTTGTAGTAACAAAATGAGACTATTGCTAAAAATTCTAAAAAGTTTTGGATGACATGAAATCCAGAGAAAAAATTTATTTCGTTTCACCATTCGTTTCAAAATATTATCTTTTTTCAGTTCAATTATCTTCTTTTCTTAAGTAATTAAAGTTAATCAGACATCATTATCTGAATATATTCGAAACGAAACATAAACGAAGCTTTCGTTTCATTTTCGTTTAAAAATGAAACAATATTTGGAGACGCTCCCTTAAGCAATTTTATCGATTCTGTGGTAAGCTTTTCTCAGTCTTACCTCCATAAATTAATTGCATCGGGAGGAAGGTACCGGTAATCGATCTCTTGTCTGCAGAACCCGCTATGGTTACTTTGGAACTGTTCCTTTTGGCAAGAGTGTTATTTCCACATTGTACTAGCTTTACTAGTGGTTGATCTAGGTTGATAATCAAAGATTTTGGAATCTCGTGCTTTTCCACTCTGTTTACGATTTCATAAAGGAAGACAGACTCAATCTCCTTCCTTGCAGCATCAGGTATATCGACTTTGCTTCAAGTTTTTCTACGTCTCACATAACCCATTCGTCTGAAAAAAGACTTTGTGCCCAAGAAGATGATTCGATGTCAATTTCTCCAACCATCCCATGGTACTTCCTCATCAGAGCTTTTGCAGCAGCATTGGCAATAGCCCAAGTGATGATGGCTCCTCTGTTGCTCATAGATTAGATGTATTTCTGAACCATGGAATCCAATGGTACCATAAGAAGAGGCCTTCCTCGTTTGTTGGAAGCGATGGTTTTGGAAGGGTTGGCACCTGATTTCTTTTCTGCAACCACTTGGCTCTCATATTTTGTTTTGAAGGTACGTACAGAGCTCTCTTTCAGCTTGGGGAAAATCTTACTGTAATGGCGTACAGCATTCGCATTTCCAAATTCAGATGCGTACTTCCCAATGTTAAAATGATCAGTGTCATTGTATTTAACATATTTGGTACTGCGTTGGTTACTATTCTTGGCTGATTCTTGTATCACATCGAAATCCACTTGACCGAGTGTGGTATCGTTCTATGAGGTCGAGTCTTTGCTATCACCTTAAAGAAAAAATAATCTTTACAAGAAAAATACCAGAATGCCATACCACTCAAACCTAAGACAGTCATAAATTCGTCACAAAAAATGCTAGCAAATCGGATGAACATTTGGGATTTATATAAAAAATTGCATTCATGTAGTTCTATGTAAATACCTTACCTTTGTTTTTCTCAGCAGAATAGTCTATACTAGTATTACTGGCATCTTGCTTTTTCCCCTCACTTTCTTTGACTGATGCTCTGAAGAACGACATCTTTACTTTCAGAGCAAGTGTCGTGTGTGTGGTGTGTGTTTTTACAAAAATGGAAATAACAACAAAATACGACCACGCAAACATTCGAATGTTCGATTTCTCATGTAAGGCACTGTTTTCACGAAGAAAATACTTAGACAAACTTTCGATTAAGTGAGAAAACAGCCTTCACTGTAAAAAAGAACGGAAACATTCGAATGTTCGATTTCTCATGTAAAGCCCTGTTTCCACGAAGAAAATACTTTTTTAGATTCGCAGATGGAAAAGGTAAACATTCAATTGTAATCTTTGTTAGACAAGTGAAAACAGAGCCTTTAGTATAGAACGTAAACATTCGATTTTGTTAGACACTTCTCGCTGCTTTCTTTTACGTTTACTCTGGTCTTGCAACAAACAGAAGTTTTCAAACATGAGTTTTCCAAGATGCCACTCAATAAAGGGTTTCAATCTGCTGTTCGTGGCTTTCATTATTATAAAAGATATTGGAATTGGAGCCCAAAACTGGAAGAAGAACTATTTTGCTCTCACGAAAGAGATAATGCTTTTGATGTTTTTGCAATCAAAATCACTGACCAATGTGGTAATATTTGAGGGCACCTACCACAGGAGATAGCAAGAATAACCAAGTTTCTGTTGGACAGAGGAGCGAAACTAGCACTGACTCTGACTTCTGATCGTTATCGAAGGTCACCATTAGTCCAAGGTGGATTGGTAGTACCCTGCCTTGTGAAAATTGTTATGATAAATACCAATAAAAACAATAAGATTTCGGATCGATATTTGGAATTGATAAATACGTTTTACACTGAGCCGACCCTTCCAGTTGTCCTTGGTTCTATACTATGCGATGGAATGCAGTGAACCAAAACAGAAGAAAAAATGCGTTGCAAAGAACCCCTCCTCGTCCAAAAAGCCTAAAGAGACAAAGTCCATGGACATAAGAAAACTATTTCTGAAAGCGGGAAAAAAATCTCAAGGGAAAAAGTCCCAAAATGTGGAAAATGAGGAAAGTGATGTAGTCACAATAAATTAGATATTGTCAATTTTAAAGATGTCTTATTCATATATGTGTATTATTCATATCATTGTGTCATAAAAAGAAAAGAAAAGTGAACTAAAAAAAGCAAAATTAAAAAAAAACCTAGTTGGATTTATTTTCGCAAATGACCCCTTTGAAAAATTTCACGCGGATTTAATTTCGCGAACGAGCTATCCCAAACAATTTCGCGAGTTTTATTTTCGCGAAAATGGCGAAAATTCACAAAACCGCGAAAATTAATCCGGTTAAAGTATCTACCTCTGGTACTGCAAGGCTTCTTGTATAATATCCAGAATAATCAAATAGTGCACAACTGAAATTTATTTCCATGTTACCGTGAAGATTCTTCTTTCTGTTTTCTTCAAACGTAATTGTAATGCTACGATATGAGTGAAGAAGAGAACTTTTCACCGATACTAGTTAATAGACTTATCATCCTACGGAAGCGAAGGGGCTGATTGTTAGCATTTGTTTCAAACTTTCTGTTGACGTAAATCATATTTCGAGACCATTCTACACTTGTTGAGAAATCGTCAGGATGAATATCCATTATTTTGTAATCTTTGCCACGAAAACGAGAAAATCACCTATTCTCAGAGTGTGTCCAGTTTTAACACTTACAGAATTGTCTTTATCAGATACTGTGATTGTATGCCCTAATAAACGCTCTTCAGGAAGAACAGACGGGTCATCCATTGGCAACAAGTCACTTAGACAAATTGGTTCTCTGTAACGTTAGAGTCTGAGCTGCTAGGAACAAATGCTTGAAAAATCTCATCCTCGTCAAAAGATGGTAGCTTGCAGACAGGGAGAACTATGTCACTTCTACATAAATCCACATGCCCGCCAGAAGAAACATATAGTTTTTACCTTTTTACGAATGTTCTCTACCATGATAGCAACTCACAGAAAAATTTTCCAGTCAGTGACTTCATCTGAAACTTGATGACGTCATCACCAATTTGGCACCTGTTGGCGATTTAGGGAAAAAGTGGCACTTACAAAAAGATCAATCGAAACCGAACGGAAAAAGATTTTTCAATTCTATTTGAAGTTTATGAAAGTCAAAAGGATACTCTTTAATATATTTGCCGGTTTTTAATATACCATAAATGAGTAGATGAGTAAAATTGTCGAAAAACTATGACTTCATAGAAAATGACGTCATAATATTTTGGGAATTTCTTTTATTTTTTAATTTCCTTTATTGATACTTTGTTGATTAATTTTGATAAGTATTCCAGAAGTTATGAGTATTTTAAGGTTTTAGTTGGAGTTTATGACCGATGTTACAAACAAAGTCATAAAATCTGATGTAGTGGAGGTACAAAGTTAAAATTTGGCAAAATTCCGTCTTATATATTCTAATTAATTGTCAGAAAATTTCAGGGCGTTTCAAAAAAAAACTTCCAGAAGTTACTACGCAAAAAGCACGTGCGTGATGTAAAACATCCCCTAGGGCTAATAGGGTTAAGGTAGTTACTTTAAAATACAAACCATACAATGTTAGTATTCAAGAATTTTCTATTTTCAATAAATATAACACAATGAAAATACTATCGTTTTTTTGAGAAAAATGTCAAGGGGAATAAAATGACTGTATGTGATAAAAATGACATAAAATATACAAGTTTTGAAATGTATTTACAAAAAATGTTAATGTGCTCTGGCGGGGGGGGCATCACACAACAAAAAGATAAGCTAAAAGTCTGCCCTTACGAAGCCAGTAAAAAATCGAATGTAAATGGTGCAAAGGCAGTTCTAAAATTGAGAACTCTGATAGAAAGTGCTTTTCAAGACGCATCTAACAAAAGTTATCTTATATTTTTCATTAAACTTCCTTAAAAATGCTTACCTCAAGGGAACTAATTTTTGAAGGAATTAATTCTTCCGATTTTGTCAGTTTTGAATGTAAAAGCGACGATTCATCTAAATTCATGGAATTATGCAGGCACAAATTTCGAAATAAGCGCCCCACCTAGAATCACAAAAAAAATAACGAGCGCAGGGAAACAAAACTGTTACATGAAAATAATACTTATATTACATTACAATCTACTCTTTGAAAACTGCTTGTAGGGGAATTGTGAATTTTTGCCGAAAAAAACACCCATTTCCATTTATTAACACCCCTTGTTTGAAAATTTTACTCAAAATACCAACAGCTCTTACAAATAACACCCTCCCAGTTGCTCAATTTTGGTCTTCAACCAACAAACCCCAACCACCTGTTAATAGACCCCCACAATCAACTGTCAAAGAGTAGGCTACATAACAAAAACTAAAAAAGAAACCAAGATATCCAAACCAGGTAACGTGGAAAAAGTTAACAATTTTTGGTGTGGGTGTTAGTAGTTTGCTTAAAATCGTAAAAATGTTAAATTTGTAACAAAAAATTAAGTATAACCAAAACAAGACATAGGTCATAAAGCTAAATTGAAGAAAACGCCTACTTGAAGTTTACGTAAAGCGGCTTCTCGCGAATATTCCGGCTTCTAAAAATAAAGTTTAGGGTAACGCTGTACAAGAAGGGGGTGACTTGGGGTCAGGTTGGGGCTGGAGCATTAGCGAGTTTTCTTCATATTAGGTGGAGTCAAATTTAACCTGTCAATAATAATCTCCATTGAATTAATGAAAATCCAAGTAATAGAGCTTAAAGGATATTCAACCTAACAATTTGGCTAAAATAAATGGAGAAACTTGTTGTTCGTAAAATTCAAATGGGGTAATAAGAAGGTGGGGGTTGAGTATTGCGCATCTTTCAGATAATGGCAAAGCTTTAAAAGGTGGGGTGACTTTTTTCAGGTGGGGTTGGAGGAGTGTTGCCTACTATGAGATACGTACTTGAAAATTATTTTCACACGGTGAGCCGTGATAAGAGTTTCATCATACTCAAACTCTTTTTTAAACATGATATGGTATTTCAACGTTGTAAGGACGTCCACAATTTCCAATCCATCCATGAATTGTCTTAAGTCCTGATGACAATGGGAAATGACGTGGTGATAAGATAATGTCTTTATCAGTTCATCTTTCTCTTTAAAAGATACATTTGCAGCAACAAATCCAGAATCAAATCGAGAATCACTAAGATCCATCATAATATTTTTGAATGCTTCTACAATGAGCTTTCTTCAAGTCCAGCTCCCCCATCTACACTAAATGGCTCATCGTCAACTTCCTCGTCACTAGAGAGGTCAAAAGTGTCAGGTTCCTCAGATGGTTGATTTTCCGATGACAAAGATTGATTGAATGAAGTTTGAATATCCGATGGCGACGGTTGCTTTTCAGATGGTTCAGATAGTTCTTCGAATGATGAAGATTGACTTGCCACTTCAATCAAACTTTTGGTATAGCAATAATGGGGCAGGGTCCCTGTTTTTGCCATAGTGGTCTCTTGTCGAACAGTTCGTTGCCGAACAGCACGTGTGTAGTTGGCAGCCCAATCGCGCAAAAGATGTTCATTTTCCTTGGTGATCTGTTTTGGTGTATTCTTTCTTGTGAGGAGACTTTTAGTTTTGTTAAAGTCACATGAGGTGCTTTCTGGTGGTGGATACCAGTTTGCTTTCCTGGTGGTGAAATAGAATGCTGACCACGGACATGTTCTCTTCAATGATTCTTTAATTGCCGTCATAAACTGGCGAGAGTATTGAAGCTGACTCATGAGCACTTGTTTTACACGAGTTGTAGAGTGGAAATGCTCAATCGAAAGGGTCATCATACTCAGGGGGTTGGCTTTGGTGTATTGAAAATCTTGTAAGTTGTTGATCAAGTGCTGAATAGACCATTTTGTCAATTTGAGGGAGGTGAATGATTTCGTTGAGACGAACCCTTGTGCACCTGTCAATGACTTAGGGAGGTTGGGGGTTGTTCTTCTAAGGTCTTCTTAAAATGATGTGATTTCACTTAACGATGCTGACTTTGGGAAAGCGATATCTTTTCGTAGTGAGCTGAAATTCAAAAAATAAAACAAGTTATGGCTTGAAATTTCTTGGATTGTTTTTGGACAAGTATGGGAAGTTAAAAGTTCAGTAGACGATTAATTCTTTGCTCCAATTCGCAAAACTCAAATCATTTGCAATCTTATGGCTTGTACCGACTTGACTATTATATAAAGACCTTTGAAAAGACCAAGCAATAGGCCTTTTCATAAATTGAACGAACGAACAACACTTTCCTCGTTTTAAAATGATTACCAAGGTGATGATCTCCCTTGAGTCATTAAGTCATACTTTTATGAAAAGAGTGCACTTCTAAGAAAGTCTGTTGGGAATTAGTTGTCCTAGCATCATTTCGAAAACGAGGCAAGTGTTGTTCCCGACGTAATTTATGAAAAGGCCTATTCTCTCTTCTAAATTTGTTAAAATTTTACGATATCTTACACTTATTTTCATGTATTGAGAAAGCTTGCATGAGTTTTCCAATTACTCCAAGAAATTTAGCCGTGTTTATCATGGATTAAACAATCTTGACACATCCTGTTCTATAATCGGTGATGTACAAGACATTGTCGAATTCAGTACACATTCCAATTGGTTGAAATAAGTCACATTCTAAAGCTTTCCCATCCAAGTTTCCTTCCTTCCCGGATCCAGCGTAGTCTTGTAGAGCATTTTGTTCGTTCCAAGTGACAACTTTATGTTCACTCGGTATCGTCATAGCCACACCGTCTTTGGAAGGCAAAATTTTGTGTGCATGGAAACCAGCAATTACTTTTAGACCATTTTGATTATAACCTAAATTACGATACAAAATATAATATTATATTTAAATCTAAAATTGAAATGAGGTCAGTTCTGGGCTCATAGTTCATGCAGCGGAGGATAGATTTTTCATTGCAGCTAAATTCAAAATTAGAGGGATATTTGAAAACTTGGTGTTGCTGAATACAGGCAAGAGCAACTTTATTTCAGTTCTTTTGGTTTTTGAGCCTTTCACTTCACAAGGCCATCTTTTACAACGAATAGCTGTTTTTTCAATAAAGATTTAATAATAAAGATTTTCTCTGTTTTTTTTTATGAAAAATATTTGTTCTATAAAACCGCTTTGATACCTTGTATAAAAACTTGATTCCCATCTGAAAACAATATTTCTTTATTGGAATGTGTGACACACAATGATTTAATGTTATTGATTTGAGGTAGCGAGCTGATAACAGTCGTAGTACCAACAATACCAAACCTATAAAAGAAATGAAGAATATAACATTACACCTATCAACGCCCTTAACGACAAAAGTGCACTCCTACACTTGTGTTTTCAATACCATCACCAGAAAAATCTGTTTCAGTAAACTCGCCTGCTCAGTCCCCTAAAAAGTCCACCGCGTGGTTGATGGAATATCATTTATAAAATTAGGAAAAATATTTGTATATTGATGCGATACAATACAGTACTTCTTCCATTGAATTAAAAGTTTTCAGTAAACAGTAGCTTGATCCTGATTAATACAATGTTAGAAGAGGCGTCTGATTCGAAAACACATTATTAACCTTAACTTTATCAAAAGTAATTGATACATTCATACCCATCAAATGAAGAATTGACTCGGAGAAT
Source organism: Clytia hemisphaerica (assembly GCF_902728285.1). Classification (NCBI taxonomy): domain Eukaryota; kingdom Metazoa; phylum Cnidaria; class Hydrozoa; order Leptothecata; family Clytiidae; genus Clytia; species Clytia hemisphaerica. The sequence continues at coordinate 349,174 of NW_027104149.1, forward strand.
TTGCTTCGTAGAAGAATCAAATCCAAAGAAGGTGACTGGATCATCAGCTGACTCTGCAAAATACACAGCACTATATGCTGTTCTGCTTGGAGTGTTAACGTCAAACTCATTTAACCCGGTGTCGCTGTATTCCTTTTTCTTCTTCTGGGATAGAAACATGGTGATTGATTCTTTTAAATTGTTGAACGGATTACGCTCGTCTATCGAAAATCCAAAGGAGGCGGCAAAAGCGACCAATTCTTTCTTGGATCGAATTTTTTCAAGCTTTCGACAGGATATCGGAATGAATGATACCTGTTGTCCAGGTTGAAAGTAAAAGAGACGGTTGTTTTGAAACCATATATTTCTAGCGATAACAGACTTGATTAATTCAATCTTATCGATAGGATTGTGAAGTTGAATTCGATAGATCATATTCTTGTGCTTGTCATCATCATAGGTCAGCATGAAGATATAACCGAAAGGACCGATACATACATCGAGTGGATTCTTAAACATTCCAACTTTGTTGTTTTTGGTAAATTTTGTCGTTTCAGGGACGATGGTATGAATCACATTACCGACATCTTTCAAGTGGTCTAGTAGTTTCTGATCCGAAAGTTTTAAAACAGCAATAGGGTCTTGTCTGTCTTTGTTCTTTACATAATCATTCTTTGGTATGAGCTTTTTGCATGATTCTCATCTCTGATTCACTTGATTTGTCCCTTAAAGTGTAGAGAAAAGCCAATGAACCTCTTTCGTCATGAAGTTTCAACATCCAGTTACGTTACTAAAAGACGCTTTAAAGCTCTTTCCAAGATGTGGAGAATCTGGAAGCGGTACTGATAAAGCCAATGCAGGGTCCACAGTCTTTTCCTTGATTTCTTTCTGTAGAGATAAAAACATTTGTTTGTTTCCTTCCTCACAATCGGTGGTGATAACAAGAATAGCACGTTTTGTACATTGTTCATGTTTCTCGATACGATGTTTGCAAGCTCTTGTCGCAGGGAAAACACTTATTTGGCCGTCATCTATACAGGATTGACAAAGTTCTTGTTGACTGTAGCAAGCTTCACAATAAGAATCACAAATGTTATTTTGTTCGATTATGAGTCCTTCAGATTTTGCTCGTCGAGTACAAGACTTGCACATTTGTAAAATCTTTACATGATTTGTGAAGAGTTCTTTCAAATTTTCACCGGTCTTGACAGATTTTGGAGTGTAATCAACAGTGACAGGAAGCGAGTTCTTATCGTCAATTGTTGTGACAGATCCGACCACTGCTTCGGTTACTATAAGCTCTTTGAGCATTTTTGCATCTGGTGGGTCGTTTTTTTTGACAAATTCTACATCAACTGGAACCGTTAGACCAACATTCTGTTTTGTGACTGGGTCAAATATGACTGCGGCCTTTAGTGATGTTCCATCATTGCTATAACAACACGGGTAAACAAGTAAGCACGGATTGGATATCAAAGGTTCGGGCTCATCAGTCTCCTTTTCAGATGAAATCTCAAGTTGCAAGAAGCTCAGACTTTTTACCACCCCAGATTTTGATGTAAATGCAACATTTGATTTTAAACATAGAGATTCCGATGGGCCTCCGAGATTCATTCGTATGTTTTGAAAGTCTCTAGATGAATCCAGCCCTTTGCCTTGACCAAAGAACATTGGACCTCTGATGAAATTAAAAATTTTCTTTCCGCCAAAATACATAATACTTGAAAAAAATTCCACAACACCCGGATCAAACGAATAGTTTTTATCGAAAAACTTTTCAACAACATCTGCCAAGTACTTGTAGAAAATACGGTCTTTTGAAATCAAACCCTCGCGCAACAGTCGATCAAGCTTAACAGCAACATCGTCAATCTTTTCATTGTGAAGGCCTAATATGCGCAATTTGTCATTTTCAAGTGATGCTTTATCAACATGACAAGTTTGTAAGCAGTCGGTATAGCACTCCATTCTAAGGTAATCCTCGCTTTCAATAATTTCAAATCCGAGCTCCTCTTCTTCACCAAGCCAAGGATCTTCCTTGTCCCGTATGAGCATTTGGTCCAAATCATCGTCATGCCTTAAAATTACGAATGAGATATTTTCACATAAAAGGAAAGTTGTCGAGTTCAACATACAGTTGACATACATTTTCGGAACCACTAGAACCTCCACCATCAGGATGAATGGTTAAAGAAGACTATGAATTTAGGTCCCAAAAGCCCTAGATCCATTTCCTGAATTAAAGTAGACCGACTATACATAGGTCATGTTACAGTGCCAATGAATCGTGGAGATATGTCCTGGTGTGTGTCAATGAGGCCCTATGCTCACGCATTCGTTCGTTCTGTTTCGAAACGGAATGAAAACTCTCTATTGGCTAAAAACGACGTAACCGCTTTAATTATCCAATACAAGTTCAATGTCGAAAGTTCTTCCACCTCAGACGGATTTCCGTCCAACAAAAAAATTTTTGAAACATTTTCGTGTCAGGTTTGAATGGTCAATGGCTAAAATAATCTAGCATAAAAATTTTAATGGCTTTTCTAGCCAATTCAGGGGCATTCTGAAAATTTTCTATCCTACCGGTGAATGACACTAGATTTTTTATTCTCTTGTCTCAGGCGAAAAAGAAAACACTTCAAACACTGTACGGCTTTATTTGACTTCGAATCAAACTTTTGTAATCTTGAAAATATCGTCCATCGTATGAAAAAATCCTTTGGCTTCGGTAAAAAAAAGAATGACAAGCATCAACAAACCTTTTTTTCGAAAATAAATGATCGAAAAGACTTGCCATAGAAGGTGTCGTTGACACAATTGGGCACAGGACAATAGAGCAAAATAACAATATTTAAACGGTTTGAATGTCTTCAACTGCTATTGTAAAAAAAGCGTAGTTTGCATAAGAACAAAAGAACTGGGTGCTTTTGCAACCCAAAATATTTTACAATAATCTTACATAAGACATTCATCTTCAATGATTTCTATGTCACTATCGGCTTGAAAGATATCATCTTCAGGTTGGTTGTTTTTCTCCTTTGTAGATTTTTGGCGCTTACTCTGCGGGAAAAACTCTGAGGCTGGACGTAGAGTAGATTTTCTTTTGCGCGTACAACAAACATCGTAATGATCTACAAACAAAAATCAAAGTTAAAAAAAGTTCTGAACTACATTGACTCTCGCTAATTCGAATCTAGACGGGGAAAATTATTCATTCAAATTATAGAGAGATTCAAATTATAAAAAGTCACGATACTTCTAATTCAGAAGTTTTTTGGGATTCCATTTTTTGTTGACATGAAAATTCGAATTAGAGATAGGAAATTAGCATCTTAACAAGTAGTCTACTTTCCAAGATAAATTTTGGGGCCAATTTATAGCACAGCTGAGCAAAGTGAGCAAAATAAAATAGGCACAATAAGCTAGCTCATAAATCTTTATATCACACCAAGAACGTAAACTTTTTGAAATACTTTGCATTTTACACCCCTGTGTCACAGACCCGGTGGAAAAATAGTCAAAAAATCGTCCCCGGTGGAAAAAATACCCTGTAATTTCAACCCCACTGGGAAATTGCTCTAAGATTTTATCCTCATTGAAAATTGAATGGAAAAAATTGCACTCTAAAACCATACCCACTGGAATTTTTGAGCTGGAAACAATAGATTTTCTATCCCCATTGGGATTTCGATAGAAATTTTCATCCCCACTGAGAAAAAAGGTTCTACCGGGGCACTGAGACAGGGGTGTCATTTTGGATTCAAAAGTAGAGTTTTTAAATAGAGTTTTTAAGTACTTACGGCGGTCAAAGTAGTTCAAACGACCTTTCAAACCACAATCCGGACGCAATATATTGATTTTGGAGCAAATCCCACATTTAATTTTCCAATACCAAACACGCATGGAATTTTTCTTATTGTGTTTAAGTTTGATGGTAGCCTTGTCTCCTCGTAATAGTGTCGAACTGCTTCTCTTGGATAGCTCTGAAACAAACTTTACTGAAACCAAATAGTAAAAACTCTCAGTCTCTAACTAGAATTGGTTGTGATTTCAATTTAAGTCGAACAAAAAACCAGTTATTTTTGTTACCAAATAGAAAATGACTACATTCTTATCAAAATCTGTGAAACTCGCCCTGGAGGTATTTTAAGGGTATTCTTATGATTTGGCCAATATCCACCCTGATATTATTATAGAAGGTATTCTTATAAAAAAGTGTGTATTACACAATATTTTGGTCAACTTTGAAGAATCCTTCACCCTCAGCCCTCAACGTGTAGTATTTTTTTCAAAAACTTTCGATAGTGTGTGTGAAAACCACGAGGGCCGTGCATTCTATTTTAGACTCTTATCATGTAAAATTAGCTCAAACAACTTTTTTTACCTTCTTCAAGCTGTGTCTTTTGGCTTTCTTCTAAGGTTAATTCGTCATGCTCTTGAATAACAATGGGATCCTTTTTCGACGATGATGGGCCCTATGAAACAACATTAATGGCAGGGACATTCTTGGAGAAGGAAAGCTTTACTTCATTGACCATAACTAAAATTCAGAAAATAGAAAAGGTTTATTTCTGACATAATGTTTATTTTTAATCTTTCACATTATTGACTCACAGTGCACGCAAAAGATGAACAACCTAAGCTCTAAATTTTTCTTCGCAAAGTTGCGATTAATTCAAAAACATTCTCTGAGAAGATTTCAACAATCGGATTTTTAACTCGTGGCGAGAGGCGTTTGCGTCTGAAGGAATTTTTTTTGCAACTGTTTCATGCAAAAGACTAAAACATACCTATAACTTTTCAGATTTTGATCCACTCAGTATGAGGGGCAGCTCCAACTTAAGCTGGTAGTCTGTAGTTATAGCATACATAGTAGCGCCATCCTTGCTATTCTCTCGTCTAAATAACCGTATGTCGAACGTTCCACCAATACCTTCTTTTTCGGCAATGGATCTGATACCTCCTTGAAGACTTAAAAAAGGGTAAACGTAACACATTATTAAAATGAAACTATTATGCCTTATCAAGATTTTGCAATTAAGAACATACCATTTTTAGTGGGAGAGTCACAAAGCGAGTGCGATGCTTAACACATAATGAATGAAGGAAAAAAAGATAACAGCATTGGAAGATTTACTTTTAGCAATAACTCATTCAAGTCAGAGCTTCTTTTTGATCCATTCGTTGACATTTAACGGCATCCTATACATGGCTATATATTATAGCCCGACGGGGGTGCTCCGTTGAGGTTCGAAAAATGGATGAATGGGACTGAAATCCCCAAAATTTCTCAAGGATTTTCTAATTTTGTCACAAAATTTCCAAAAAAAGTCTGAGAGATTTTTCTAATTTCGTGTTTTTGCGACCCTATGTGGGACTGGTGGAGGTGAAAAAAGGTACCTTGACCGGTGGCACATCCCGCACCCCTTTTTGTCTAAGTAACCGAGTGCGGGAGTGTTTGAATAAAAATGCCCTGGTGGAAAATTTTTTTAAAAGAGGCTGATACAGTAGAATTTGGACAAAAAAGGGAACTTTCAAAAACATTTTCCCAAAAAATAATAAGCGAGGGGGGGTGTGTTCTGTTCTGTGTCAAATTGCATGATGCTAAATTATTGACTTTTTTTATGAAAATAATCTAACAAAAAAGGCGAGTGATTTATGATAGGAGGGGTTAAAATTGAGAACTTAATTCCAATCCAAAGCTCTATCAAAACATCTAAACTTACATAATGTTGTATTTGGAAACTGAGTCTGCGAGTCCGGAGGTGATGTCATCATCAGTATTAGCAGCCATTGAACTGAGAGAAAAATCAAATCTTATGTCAGTGCATTTTTGTTTTCTTTGACGGGGAAGGGGTATGAATTGATAGCTGTCGTCATTCTCCTTTACCATGAAAATTCTTGCAACAGTGAATTTCATAAACTTACGCAATTTGTGTTGGCGAGGAAAAGATGCAGAAAATCGTTCGTAAGGCTGTCTTTTGGGAATTTCCCCGAAATTATGTAGAATTTTTTTTGATTAAGAGGGTGTCTTACGTGACTTTTCCTTCCGTTTAAAACTTTTTGAGCGTAAGCAAACTCTAGATAAGGCCTTAAAACACTACGTAAGCTTAGGGAAATTCCCCGTTCTCTAAGTTCTTAAGTAAAGTTTTGCGTGCATGTGAAAAAAGCTTAGAGACCAAAAAGTTTGCTAAGTGTAATGAACTCAACTCATTCTTCCTTTCCAGCATTCTCTATCTCAAGGCATAAACTTTGCCTCTCGTTTTTTGCTTTCCAGAGATTTTCAAGGACATCGGCATCCTTATAAATAAAACGTTCATCGATTGCAAGAGATCTGACCTAGTAGGCCGATGTATTGGTGCAACGGCTATACAAACACGAGAAGTGGCAAAAAAAGCAATCGGAGGAGTCGTCTTCTTGGATGAGGCGTATACGCTTGCTCTGAAGACAAAAGAGTCCAACGACTATGGGAGAGAGGCTGCCGATGAGCTGCTGGTTTGGATGAAACCAAACATGGATTCAACTATTCAAAATCCAATTTTCATATTTGCAGGTTACGAAAAATCCATGATCGAGGATTTCATGGCCTTAAATCCTGGGTTCCCGAGAAGATTGAAGAACGTCCTGGTTTTAAAGCTCACGAATTGGCTTCCATTACCAAAGTGCTTCTCATCCTTATGTAATTCCATTGTCTCCAAAAACAATGGCTCTTTATGTGCAGATTTGATTGACTGTTTTCAATCGGTGTAAGAGGAGTGAATTGGGTGGACTTTTGCGGGTCACGACAACCTTTTCAAGATAACAAAGGAGGACATGGAGATCGGTATCAAAAGATTTCTTCGTGAGAAGCTGACCCGTTACGGGCGAAAATACAAAAACGAGGGGACAATAACAGAGTAGAGCAATCCGTTTGTTCCCTAATTTATTGAATTTCATTGATCTTCTGGATGTTTTAATAAAGTCCTAATCTTGTTGTTAAAATTTATTTTATCCTGTGTTATCATTTGTTTCTTTTATGGACACACCTGTACTACCATTCTATGTATCTTTTGTCTTTGATGAGAAAGGTACACAAGGCTTCGAACAGAAAAGAATATCTTAAGAATTTTTTATTGTGCTTTTGCGAATTTGTGCATGCAAGTTCTTTGGATTCTTTTTGATTGCACAGAAATCACCTAAAAATAGAAAATTAAAAACATTTTAGGCTAAAACGAAAACAATATTTTGACGGTTGTAAATAGCAGATATTTTTAAGAGTATATACTTTAATGGGATAAATTTTCGTGGGGATTAAATTTTGCAGCTGAGCTCATCCGCGAAATTTTGAGATCTTGTGGGTACTTGAATTTGCGGATGACACTATTAGAAGACAACATTTTTACAATTATGTGCAGTTTACTGCCAAATTGTGCATGTTGGTTGCTGAAATAGACATTGTTAGCGCTTCTTTGATGCCAGTAAAGATTTTAACAGTAGATTTTTTTTCAAAAATATTTCGCGGATAACGCCTTTCAAATTTCTATTTAGACTAAATTTTGCAGATGACACTTAAAGCCGTGAAATTTAATCCCAATAAAAATCTTTTTATTAAGGTATGTGCATGTATATTTTATCATGTGTACACATTATTTGATCTGCGTTTGACTAGATTAACGTATGTCCTACCAAAAACGTAACTATTTCATACAAATTAAATTTCATACTTTATAGTAAGAGTTTTTTATTATTTAGCGTTAATATTTATAAAAGATATTACCGTAAGGCTTATTGACATCTTATTGTGAATATTCGAAGTAGGGTAGTCGGAAAGCGTTAATTATGAGCCCAAGAGTAACTTGATGTGCAATAAAGCTTTGAAAATAAGCCTCCTTTGTTGTGTCTTCAGGCACAAAAATCTTTGCACTTTATGGCAACCTCAACCTTTGTACCTTTGATTCCAATCAAATCAAATCAAACTAAATCACCATTATAGTAGCTCAAGCCCTTATTTTTATATAAGTAAGTAACCAGCAATTCTGGTCGAACTAATTTGGGAAATTTTGGGTGTTTTCTATGTTGGGTTTATTTATCAACTTTTTTTTGGTAGGATTGCCCGACTTGCAGGCATATTGGATTCTTACATTTACAGTTGCTATGCAATTTCGGGAATTTCCCCATTGCGTAATGATGATGTTGGGAGTCTGAAAGTTTTGTTGCTGTCCAAATTATAATGCATAATTATGTGGGGAGATATGCAAAATTTCTCCAGAATTTTTCTTTGTTTAAAGGCTTGGCGACCAAAGGGGCCGTCCACATAGTACGTACGCACTAAGGGGGGGGTCTTTTCAATAGCGTATGGGTTGCGTACAAGGGGAGGGGAGGAGTCAAAGGATAAAATGTACGTACGCAGAGAAATTTTTTCAGAGCCCTTTTTTGCTTTTTTTTTGTCGACTTTTACGCTTCTTATACGCGTCAAGGAAATAAAAAAGTTTCTTGATAAACATTGAAATTCATGTATGAAATAAAGGTCCGAACCAAACGATCTGAATTCGAAATTTTCTTCAACCGAGGGGGGGGGGATTGAGTAAAAAAGTACGTACTTACCAGGGGGTATAGCCATTTGCGTACAGGGGGGGCTCGATTTTCGACATTTTAGTGCGTACGTGGCATGTGGACAGCCCCATAGCATTCCAACCTTCATCACTTATTACATTCACTTGAACTTTCATCATCAGCTGAAAAGTGAATTTTTACAATGCTGAAAAGTGAATTTTTTGTAATAAAATCCATGTTTTCACCAAGAAACGGGAAAATGATTTTTGCAACATATGGCACGCCATAGTGTAGTAGTGGTAATAGCCTGATAGCACTAGCTACTCCAACCCATGCACCACCCTATGCCATATGGCGACATTCTATCCAGTGCAGTCCATTCAAAAAGAATGAAAGAATATTGACAAACAAGCTCTTAGAAATAAAGTTGACTAAAATAAAAAACGTAGTCGTCTAAGAAAACAGCTATTATTTTTTAGAATCTTTCTTACAATCTAGTTTTCATATTTATAGAAAAAGGTAGATTGCTCACGTGTGGAAAAGAATTTCGGCATGATTGACCCTTTTGTCTCGATAATAACATCAAGCGGGAATTAATTTTCTTCTCGTTTCTTTCTTTCTTTTTTCTTTCTTATAAGTTCACGCTTTCCCTCAACACCTACAAAGCGTGGTTAGCTCAAGCGGTTAGATCGTATGTCTCGTATGCTCGGGGTTCCGAGTCCGACTCCAATGGATGTCCAATTTTTCAATTCTTCAATTTTCTTTTTTTAATTCTCCTTCTTTTTATAATGAAGGTCAATCAAACAAGTAGCTAGCATATATTACCTCCGCTCTCTGTCTAAGGTTTAGATAAGCTATGATAGCATCACTTAATAAGAACTTTTTAAAGGTTTTTTTTCTTCAATCTTTTTTTTGCCACAAGCGATTATTCAAGGCTGAGATATATATGGTAGCCCATGAGTGTCATTCAAGATTCACCTTTGATTTTTAATTAATAGAATGTTAATTCAAAGTTAACTTCCTTTTAAAACGAAACGCAAATTTTGTTTTCAATGCAAAAGCAAAATACAAAGTGTATTTCATTTTCAAATTAAAACTTAAATCGACTTTTTTGCTTCTTTTTTTTGCATGATACGGATGGGCCGCCGCGTGGCCCGTCGATGTCAATGAAATTTTCGGTGCCGTAAAATTAATGTGTTCTAACTTTAATAATGGTAGACTAATAGCGAAAAGCTTAAGTAGCGATAAACCACGAGGAGCGAAATTTATGGACTACAGACAGCTAGACAGACAGACAGCTGTGTTGGGTAAAGTTTAATTTGATTTGATTGCTTGCGTTTTTTAAATGTCTTGGGAAGAAGACTTAGCTCTAAAAGAGCAACTTGAAATTTATGTAAAACAAGGTTTCAAGAAAAGTGAAATTTTAGACTTTGTCATCAGGGACTATGGATATCATTTTAAATCTGGCTCTTGTAGCCCCTCTACCTTGTCAAGGATGTTGAGACATTTTGAGATAACTTATATAGATTACTCTGTCCCTGCTGAAGCTGTTGAAGAAGTAGTACGACAGGAAATGAAAGGAGCAGGGAAAGATCTGGGATATCAAGCAATGACATTAAAAGTCAGGCAAAAACATGCACTAAAAGTTCCAAGAAACGTAGTGTATGCATGTATGGTCAATGTAGATTACAAAAATGTGAAAAAGAGAGCACTGAATCAAAATTGTAGAAAACAGAGAGAAGGGAGATACACTACTGCGGGTGTTGATTCTTTGCTTTCCATTGATGTGCACGACCAAGTTGATGGGTTACCAAAACTCGACGTTTCCCATTGCAGTGTATGGAATGCTAGACCAGGCTAGTAGGAAAATACTAATCCTCAGATGTTGGACCAATAGCAATCCTGACGTTGTCGGCCATTGATACCTGGAATTGTTAAAGGAATCAAAAAATCTTGCCTGGTAGTATGAGATGTGACCGTGGCACAGAAACTGGCAAATTGGTAACAATTCATGGTTATCTAAGAGCTCAAGTTGGAGATCTCACTGACCCTGTTGATTCAATCATATATGGCACTTCAACCACAAACCAGGTACTACGGCTGGCTTTTTACTAGTTTCTACTGAAGGAGAGTTTTAGAATCAGTGCCTGTTCAGGTTTTTTTTATAAGAACAAATTATATAAGAACATAAGGCTTCGATAGGTCAGAAAATTAAGAACATGCTAAGAACATTTAGAGGCTTCAAGAGTAAGAAATAAGAACATTTGTTTGTTTTTGATTATGTACACATGTTTCAATAAAAAGTAAAGAGGCTCTTAAGCCAGCTGACTTAATAACTGAGGAAAATCACATTCCCGCCAATTAAGTCCCCCATGAGCAGACTTTTGAGACTTAAATTAATAGACTTGATTAAGAACATTTTAAGGCTTGAAACCAAAAAAGCTAAGAACATTGAAGGCTTCTTCTATTTTGAATGTTCTTATAAAAAAAAACGTGTATGTGGGCAGTTAGTCACGCTAGGAAATCAAGCTTTCAGAAAAAACAACATCAGTCATCTACAGGATGTATTTGCCACAACAAGGATGAGAGTTACCTGAATCAAGTTCAAGATCCCAAGACAATCAATTAAAACTTGAAAACTTAAAATGAGACAAAATGACAGATTGCGAACGTGCAGCAGCCAAATGTCAACCAACCAAATTTTGTCATTCAATTCCCGAGACAGAGCTTCGATTTTTAAGGATTTGTTTATACGCTAAAGTAAAAATAATTCCGCACATGTAAATGAGTCAATATTTGAGGTCCGGCAAAATTTCCGGGAAACAGCCTATTCGGCGGTGCGCGGATCTAGGTGCGTTCCGCCTCACCGTAGATCTTTTTCTTGGGAAGTTGATCTTCAAATTAGTTTTCAATGTTGGCTTGGCTCAAATTTTTTCATCTATGGCTCAAATTTAGGCAATTTCTCAAAATTTTTGAAAATGTTAATTTAATTAAACAGCACCGGGTTATTTTTTCATGAACCCCTCTAGAAGTTTTGCGACGCAATTTTTTGCTTGTAAACGAGTAAAGTAAACGATATAGTGCTTTCGCAGCATTAATCTTTGATACGCATTTTGGCGGGAGGCTAGTGTGACTAACTGTCAGGTTTTAGATTCAAAGTGTTTATGTTTTCATCTGTACTTTTGATTTAGCCTCACTTCTACGCAGCCTCTCTTTCAGTCAGCCTCACTCTCATGAGTATTTAAAGAGCACATGGTGCCTGTTCAACCTCTTTCTTCAGTTCTTCACAACTAGAGTTTATTTAAAGTTTCTTCTTCATATAGAGTGTGGACATGAAATTTAATATTTTTTTATGAAGTTAACATGACTGTCAGCAGAGGTTGCATAGTTTGAACCCATAGTTTTTCTTAAGGGGTGGGGTTGACACCTTCCGGGAAACCCAAGAAGGGAGGGTTGCAAATTTTCCAGAGGAAGGGGGCATAGCAAGAAAAGGGGGAAGCAGTCAAAAAAAGGGGGATAACCTTATCAAAAACTTTTCTTTTTCAAAAGTTGAACTTAGGATAAAAAATAATTTTGACACTATTAATATGTTTCAAGGTTGAGAGGTGGTGGCGCGAACTTCGTGAACGCTTGGAGAAAACATCAAGAAGGATCTCAATGCTCTTCTTACTGAAAATTTGTATAACCCACATGACCAAATTGATAGGTAATATGTTATGTTTGAAACTTAAGTTTAACAAATTAAGTCAACGTGCATGAGGCTGAAAAATTAGATAATTTTTCTGTTATTGTTATTGCTTGTTCATATGTTTTTAATTTCTTTTTCAAGAGATCGCCTGCCATTCATCATGGTACCATGTGTTCAAAGAGAACTTGATGAATTCAAGGATATAGTCTGGAATACACATTGGATAAGACGTCAAAAGCATACTTTGCTACCAGATGGAATACCCAATCATATATATCAGTTTCCAGAAAAGTATGATTTACAACAGTGTGGTGAGACATTTAAACTTAGTCTAGTTTTTTAAACTATTGAGCTATAGAAGGATTAAGTGCAGAAGATGGTTAACAATGGTTACAAGAGTATAGGGAGATATGTCAGACATTATATACGGGGTCAGGGGTGGACCCATTCTGTTCTTTAGAGGGCCTACTTCTCTCTTCTCTAATGCAATGATTCCAATTAACAGATCACTGAGGTGGAAGCAGAGGCAGAGCTAGGCAATGGTATTAGTGATTTCTTAGCTGAAGAAATGTGTGAAGCATGTGAGTCAGTTGTGCCATATCCTGGTGAAGTTCCATTCAACCATTTTAGAACTTCTTACCTACATTTAAGATCTACCTTAAAAGATAGAGTCAACAATGAAAATTAGTAAATGATTAAACTGTATAATCTGTATCTATAATCTGTATCTATGATGTTAATACCTTTATTTGTCTCGAAATGTAAATAACTTAAACTAGCTGTTGTCTAAGAATTTTTTAGTTCGTTTTACCGCATAAAAGATGAAAGAAAGTTGTTTGGTATGCAACAATAAAATATAAATTTGGTTTCACTGTTTCTTGTTTTAAATATTTGAAAACTGCAATCTAACTCCCCTTTAGTAATCAATCAATGAAATGTATTTTTTGCTTTCTTTTGGACATAAATAGCAAACCAGTTTCCTCCTTTAAAACAGTGAAAATAATAGTAAGATTATTAACATCATATTTATTGTTTTTCATTTTTAGACTAGATTATTGAAAAAGAAAATATAATAATAAAATGTCGGATCGTAAAAGAAGCAATCCGGACTGGGCAAAAATTGGTGCTGCTGTATCCAAAAAAAGAACAGGCTCCTAACAACCTACGAAAGGAAAATCACAACACTCAACCAAAATTGCAAAGATCCTGTCACGCGAAGAACTGCTTATTCAAAGACTGGCAGCAGAACCTACCGGAATAAGCAAACCTAAATATATCACCATTGGGGCTAGAGAATTTGTACCGTATTTCCACAGTAGTGTCACAATCGAAGGTATAAAGGAGGCTTGCAGCAAATTCTTTGAAGAAACAGAGCATGTCTTAAAGTATTTGCAGGCCTAACAGCCTCAATTATGTAATATAAAACAGGAATAAAGGAAAATACAGGACAAATCGTATAAAAAAAAACAGGATTTTCCAATTCTTTCAATAAAAAATACAGGAATTTCTCAGCACTTTCATGTATAAAATAGCACTAAAAAATCGGTAAATCAATATACTATAATAGTAAAACTAGTGAAAGATATTAACAAGAACTTGGTTGGAGTTCATGATTTCATTGAGGAAGAACTTTTTTTATAAGAACAATTCTTTTAAGATCAAGGAGGCTCCAGAGCAACTAAAGAGCTACGCCTGAAATGACTGAATCTTAAAGGGGCAACCCGCCACCACATAACACGGTTTGTTATTGTTTTTCTAAAACTCGATTACTTTTAGGGTGCATAGGGGAATTTCCAGTTGAGATGGAGTGATCGAGATAAAAATATCACGTGACTTTTGACGGGAAAAAAATCCAAACAAACTTCTGAGAACTGATGGAAGGCACAAAAAATTATCTTCCTTTCTCAGAAAAAAGCTATAATTTTTTTTCAGCTGAAGGCTTCATATAAGATTTTTATAATTACTCCTAGTTATCTCAAATCATCTAAATCTCCCTTGGCAGTAGCAACTCAATATGATTTGATTTATAGGTAAAAAAGAAATGGTTTGAAAAACAAAGAGCACAGGATAATTTTTATAAGTAGATGTAAAGATGTTATTTTCTATTGAAACATACAAGTGTCTGAAATGTTACAAGAAAATCTATGAAAATTTTACATTATATATTTAGAATTTTTAGTCCAAAAAAGGTTCCTCAAAGCTTTGTAATAATAGCACCAAAAACAAAGGCTCTTATGTCTTCTCTTTAAAATTATATAAAGTTAAGGAAAGAAAATCTCTTTGACAGGCTTTGACACGTTTTGACGAAACATGGAAACCTCGAAACAATGCTTTCGTGGACAACCTATCACATTAACACTACTGAAATTCTGTGAAATAAACACGAATTAATTGATAACAAATGAAATTGAAATAACCTATTACATTGGAGCACTAAAAGATAACACTACAACAATCCAAACAAGAAATGACGTCGCCGTTAAAATATTCAAAAATATACTCCAAGCCAAGATGCAATATGTTTATTAAATACACGCTCACAGTATCTCTAGTCAGAGGGAAAACAATCACACTAGTCAGGAAAACAACCAAAACAATCACACAAGTTTCAAAAGTTTAGAAAATCCACAAAACCTCTGACCTCATGAATGTAAGAACAAAGCATTAAAGACTTTGTTCTGGGGTCACTCGGTAAACAAATCTCGTATAACTTGTTCCAGAGATATTGTCCATATAAGAGTTTGTATTTCAAAGCAAAAATATTTCTCGTACTGCCCATTTTTCTCATCAATTCTTCAACTTGAACCAGTTTCACATTTCAATAGAATGTTAATACCATTTTGCCAACCATTTAATGTCCAAAGTTATGGGGAAAGTAGCGTTTTCTTCATGTCAAGCAAATGTCTCTGAAATCTTTAAGTTGGTTGGTTTGGTATTCGGAAGAGGTAATCCATGGATATCTTTGTAATCAATGATGAAAAACTCTTGAAATTACTGATGATTACAGTTGAAGTGTTAGCCTCACATTTAATGTAATTATTGGTCGCCAATTAGATGAAAATTGTATGCTTTTTGTTCGTCAGAAAAGAGTCATAACTTTTAAAAAGCCAAGAGTGAATTTTCGTCCATCTTGTATTTTGATCTGACTTATTCGTGTCTTGATTACTCAAAAACATGCGCGTAACATCAAGGTAAATTCGTGCGATTTTGTCTGAATAACTAAGGCAAATGAAAACAAAAACAACCTTCGCAATGTGGTGGCGGATTGCCCTTTTAATCAAAACCAAAAATATTAAAAAGTATCAAAGTACCATCATGTAAATAAGGCGAAAATAGAACAAACAAATCAAAATAAAGTGTGACAGTTCTAGTATATTCACGCTAGTCTTACTTTACCTAAACCCTGACAACAAGTATCAACTAAAAAAGACAAACAAAATAACGACGAGAAGAAGAGTTCAAACAGTTCAAATCTTCATCTTTTTCTCTACTTCACTCAATTCCAATGAAAGTTCTGCTTTTCTTTTCAATCCCATACTCATTTTAGTTTGAGCACTGGTTAGTTTATCTCTGTTTATGTTCTTAGTTTTAGCAAAAGCTTCTAACTCCATGTTTCCTTCCTCAATTGTTCTTTCGGCAGTTTGCATACTTGTTAACAAGAAAGCCCGCTCTCTTTCTAAAGTTTAGACATTGTCTTTCTTTTTCTAAACCTTCTCTTGTTCCCTTTTCCTGGTTTCTACTTCTTCCTCTTCTTTTCTCCTTTCGCTGAGATAATACTGATATATGGAATGCTCACATAACTTTCTCAATTCCTTTGTAACTTTAACCTTGTTACAACCTCCATTCTCGATAAAAAAATCTGTGACAAATCTCAAAGCTTCTTTGTCGATTTTTACGCTTCTTATACGCATCAAGTGAAAGAAAAAGTTTCTTAATAAACATTGAGTTTCATGTATGAAATAAAGGTCCGAACCAAACGATTGGAATTCGAAATTTTCTTCAACCGAGGAGGGGGGGGGGTGAATGAAAAGTACGTACTTACCAGGGGGATATAGCCATTTGCGTACGTTTGCGTACAGGGAGGGAGGGGTATCAGATTTTCGATATTTTAGTACGTACGTACTATGTGGACGGCCCCCAAGAGTATCTGCTTGCAATGAGAATCCATGGACTGCTAAGATTGCCTTGTTAATTGAAAATCCTCTCTCTGGCTCAGCATTTCCACGAGGAAGCTCTCCACTTCCATTACTTGCACTGAAGCTTTGATTTGAATCTACAGAATGAAGAGCTTCAATGACTTCTGCATTTAATACTTGCTGCTTGTTGACAAAGTAGGACTAGTACAGTTTTCTTGAGAGTAAATGTTGAAGAAAACGCTTTCTGTCCTTTCACCAACTCTAAGTTCATAACATGCGTTGCAGTCTTACTGTGCTGTTTAAGATCTGAAATTCCACCATTGCTACATTTGAAAACTTTATTACAAATATTAAATCTAGCCAGTCATGACTTTTTGTTATATATGTTTGTCATTTCTTTTTAGTGATCTAATAAACAAGCAAAGGCTATAGAAAGACTGTTTAAAATTTAACTGTTTAAACCTGAAAGAGATTCCAATGTAACAATGCAGAGATTTGTGACAGGCTTCGTTGATTTAAATTAAAACTTTTGGTTAAAGCTGGTCTGAAAATACAGGAAAATACAGGAATATTCGATGAAATACAGGAAAAAAAACAGGAACAAAATAGGAGAATATCAGAATACAGGAAATACAGGAAATGAATCCAAGAGTCCAGACAATTTCAAAAAATATAAGAAAAAAACATAACCCGAAGATCAGCATCCTTCTTAGTTTTTAAATAAAAAACAACAAGAAAGTGTTCATAATTTGGAATATTTCGATGACTTCTATCTCATCATTGTCAACCATAAACTAAATACATTTCAAAAATCTACTTTTATTCTAAAAGTCTGTACAGCAGTAAAATGATAATTAAAAAACGTCAATGAGTTATAAAATGTACAAGGGAAATAAGATTGATAAAAGCTAAAAAATGACTGCATGAAAAGAACAAAAGAGTGTCAATTGTCAGGGGCATATCCAAACAATTGGAGTTCTTTTGAAGCTTTCAACACGTCATTAATCTTTGGCTTTAGTTTTTTTATGTAAAATGCTTCTAAAAAGGCCAATTGTGACCAATTATCATTCGAATCTAAGATTTTACAATTATTCAAAACAGCGTTCAAAATGTGTTTTTTATGGTTAATCCCATGTGATTCTCCCAACAATTGTGCGAGATTAAACATGTCAGTCAAATCGTGAAAATCATTACAGTTATTTAAATGATGATTCATGGGTAGGTCCACTCGTTTCCCATGTTCAATCATACGGGTTTTGAAACAACGGTCGGTCTTTCCAACATACCTTTCACCGCAACCAGGGCAAATAATTTCGTAAATAACCTTAGCTTTGTGACAGGACGGCTGGGAGGCCTGTTTTTGGTTTGTGATGTTCTTGCTGGCGACCACGGCATTAGCATCGACCAAATTGATGTGTCTCTTATACATGTTCGTTTTTTTCAATAACCATTTTCATCGAACAATAAGTTCGTCATTTCTGACAGACACCATCTATCCCGAAGCGAATGCAAATTTAGAAAAGAGCCAGCAAAATCGGTATCATTAATGATGAGAAAGAAATCGACCCTTGGTGATGATGACGATGTATCGAGCAAACCAACACCATCATTATCTCTCACTGCCATGATGAGAATTGTCAACAAAGTCAACAAAGCATGCTTCTATAAGTGTTAGGTCGTTTAATTTAGTTGATATGAAGTGGACATCACACGGATCTTGTTAATTTTCAAATTGATGAAAAGATTCTTGGTACTGGTGGGTTTATAAACGCGTACTCAGCAAGAACTTAAAATGGTATGTTTAAGAATAAAACGTGAGTGCTTAAGCGCTATAAAACTGAAGCTGAACAAAGTGTGGCTTAGCCTGGATATCCAGGCTGTAAACTATTTCACAGTCTAGTTTTTTATATTTTATGTTCTGGTTTACAGCCTGGTCTCCCTAGAGCCTCTTGTCCGCTTACTTGCGCTCACTTCGCTAAAGCCGTAAGGGCCAATCTACACGGCGCGGAGCAATTCTAAAGCAAGAATAGAATAGTCCTCCAGTTGCTAGTGAAGATAGGGCTTTCTGTTACATGAAAACATGAAAAAGAAGAAAACAGAGGCAAGTTCATTTTCCAAGAAAACATGGTTGGTCATGATAATGCATGCAAACTTTTTTATGGACTTGTGGTGTAATGTTTTAAATAGTTTTAGATCTTGTAAGACTGCTTTTCATTAATTTCTGTTTTGCTGCCCTGGGTTGGCTAGGAAACATGGGTTTGCACTTTCATTCTCTAGGGAGACCAAGCTCTTTAATTTTAGAACTTTGCATGTTGAGGTAATTTTTGTGTTTTCTAAAATTTTGAGCTTGGATATTCAGGCTAAGTGTGGCTGAAATGCAGCAAAATCTTGAGGACCACACCAAAACAAGTGTTCAAATGGTCGCTTTATCGAACTATTTCTCCTCCAAACTAAAAGAGCTAAATGACAATCTTCCCAAATTTACGTATGTGAAGATATTTTATGGGGAATAAATGACAATGGCAAGGAAATAAAGGAATATGTTACTATCGAGGAGAAAATCGATGGCAGTTTTGCTAAGTATTTATACAACGATGGATGTTGTCGTGAAAGTGATGATGAACTAACCAAACAAGCACAAAGTTTGGCTCGTTTCTCCTTCGTCTTGTCACAAGAAAAGTTACTTCTCATTGATATACAAGAATATGGGTTGAAGTTATCTGACCCAGAAATAGCTTCATCAGTATACCACCTCAACAAAGAGTCCCTTTTTGTGTTGGAAACTGTTCGATGTTCAGTGATGGTATCTATACTTTATGTCAACCTTGTATATTTCTATATTTTGTTCTTCCTTTGTTCTTTCAGTTAAAACATTTTGTTGATTCAAAATTAATGAAATCGCATTTTGCTCATGTTTTAACTTGGCACATCACTAATTTGGACGTTTATTGTGCATCATTTCGGAAAGATGCCAGCCATCACTTGACCGATTCCAGATTGCACCTATGAGATTCCAGACAGTACAGAACCAATGCTTGCGGCAGCTCAGCTCAACCTGCACGCTTTAACTCACACACACGCAACTGCTGTCACTCAACACCGTGCTCCACAACCAACAAAGAAACCCCCCAAAATTGCCCGACCGACCATCTCAAAGGACACGACCGAGGAGGATTGGAATACCTTTGTTAACAAGTGGAACTTATTTAAAAATGGAACGGATATTCCTGCAACCCAAATCACCACACATTTATGGCAGTGTTGTGACCCTGACTTAGAAACTGAACTGTTTAAAGATGTACAGGACATTAATGTCACAACGGAAGCAGACTTATTAGATGCAATTAAAAGACTCACTGCTATCTCAATTGCTGCTAGTGTTCGTCGCGCTGAACTTCTTGCACTCCGCCAGGATCATGGACAACCTATCAGATCATTTGCTGCAGAAGTTAAAGGAAAAGCACAAACATGTGCTTTCAATAAGGACTGTTCAAACTGTAACCACTCAGTAGACTACATTGATGGTTAAGTATGTCGTCATCTCTGGAATAGCCGATGAGGACATCAAGCAAGAAGTACTTGGTTTCCCAGATCTTGACACCAAGTCACTGAGCGACACCATAGCCACCATTGTAAACAAAGACATTGCATCCCGAGCAATAATATCAACACCAAATCTACAAAACAGTGCAATCAACAATGATTCTCACCCTAGAGACATACAAAGTAAACTCTCGATAAAACTAAACCTCAACCATCGATTAAGCTCAAAATCCACACCAACAAGTCGGATTATGAACATATGAACATTCCCTAAAGACATGTTAAATCAACCAGTGTCACCGCAATAACCGACACTGGTGCACAATCATCACTCATGAGAATGAAACATTCAAAAAATGTGGATTTCGTGAAAGTGACATTGTAAAACGATATTGTTAAACGTAAAATGCGGGCTGCCAACAACAAAGGTATCGACATCAAAGGAGCAGTCTTTACATCTAAGAAAAGTTTGAAAATCAATCATGGATCAAAACACTACCCTCAACATAATCTCAGCAAAAGCTGAAACACCATCACACCCCAATTGCTCGACCGATAATACCAAAAAATATGATACAAAACAGACAAAACATTCAAACAAACAACTATACAAAGAAAAAGAAAATGGCAAGATGAAGACAAAGCCTAGAGTCAGGTGTGGTACCAAGAGTAAGCACTATCTGGCGCCCGCAAGCCACCCGTCATCTTTACCAAAGAAGAAATAGTGTTGATCAGACACTATCTCGTACACAAACAAGTGATACTTTTATGGACCTACCTGGTTATGCATTTAACACATTTATAATTGATATCTACGTGACGTGACCTTTAAACATTCATTCAGAACACAAATAGTGACGATCTATTAAAATTAGTCGTTTGTCTGTTATAAAAAAACGTTTAGAAACAAAAATTTCATGCTCTTGAAATATTCTTTCATATTCAAGACTTTGTGAGCAAAAACAAACATCTAACTCATTAAAAAATTGAGTAAAAGGCTTCTCTTTTCTCTTTTATTTGATGGTTTTTCTTTTACTTTTGACGTCATAGCCTTTTATACAGATTATGTCTGATCTTTCTTTGTGTATACAAGAAAGAAAAATATTTTACTTTGTGTTTACACAAGCTTTGTATAATAAATTAGTTAAAGAGTGGTTGGAGACTAGAGTATTTTTACATGAACTCGTTATTATATTTATAACATCCCTGTCTCAGTGATTCCGTCCCAGCGTTGTTTTAACGTTCATCTAATGTTCTATGGACGCTATAAACGTTAGATGGACGTTGATACAACGTTGTGTGCCAGCTGGGGTGATTATATAAAGTACATGTGGTGAAAATTTAAGACAAATGGGCGTTTTTCATCGTTCTTATAATAAACTCAGATGATGAAGATTACATATAATTGATAATTTTATGTTGCATCGAATTCTTCACTTGGAATTTTGATTAAATTGTTTGTAAATGATAATTTCAGTCGTAATTTTTATCTCTAATCTCTTCATTTTTAGCTCGTGAATTCATCCATGGCATTGCTGACGAAATTCGCGAAAAAGTTGCATGTTTAATCGTAGGATCGCACTCCATGTCCATCCTTACAGATAGTTTACAGGCCAGAAAAACAAAGAATGAGGAAGAACTTGTTCTTGTAAGAACCACCCAAAGCAGGTATACCTGTTTATTTTGTTGTGTCCTTGCTTGAAATGACATCCTTTGGGTGAGGTAATTCCAAGAGCTTGAAGAAGGTCATTGACAGCGTCTTCAATGAGGATGGTATTCACCCAACACCTTGTAAGTTGGACGACTATCGCACCAAACTGGTTAGTTCAACAGCTGATGGTGCTAATGTCAATATGGGGAAGTATAACGGAGCTTTAACTTTGATGAAAAAGGACTGGCCATTGTTGATTCTGATCCACTGTATGAATCATAGAATCGAGCTTGCCATTAAAGACACTCAACATTCGTCGTCCGACACTCAACATTCGTCGTCCGACACTCAACATTCGTCGTCCGACACTCAACATTCGTCGTCCGTAACTCAACGTCCGTCGTCCGACACTCAACATCCGTCGTCCGACACTCAACATTCGTCGTCCGATACTCAACATTCGTCGTCTGATACTCAACGTCTTTCGCCTGACACTCAGCATCAATCATTGTCTGCAATCAAAATGTCATCTGAATTGAACGATCACATATTCTCGCTTTCGTCATACCAGGATGAGATCCACGACATCATTGAAGACTATGCTCCTAGACTGATTGACCAATCACCTGATGTTATGAAATCCTGTCTTGAGAAAATCCAAGGATTGCGAACACAGTACCGTAACAAAGACAGAGAGATAAAGTTCCGTCTTCAAGACCAAAAATCAGCAATTGAAAACTACGAGCAAGGATATGGCAAACCTTACACAGCAACAATTTCAGAAGTGAGGGGGTATGTACAAACTCTCAATCAATGAATTCAAGATCACAAGCTTGCCAGCTCCCAAGATGTGCAGACCGTCAATCAACTAAAATCAACATTTGTTGCTGATGACCTCAAACGATCAATGGATTATCTCAAAACAGTCTTCACCTGCAAAGTCGATCGACTTGTTAATGATGATCTGAAGCTACGCAAGAAACAACTTCAGCTCGTGTATCAGAAGTCAACAAATTATCAGAAAAGATCAAAGAACTCATCGATCTGAAGACCAATGACCAGCTTTATAATAGCATCAAGAGAGAGCATGATGAGCTGTACCAACTTTGCATCACCTATGAAACAGATATCAACAAAGAAATGAATATCAGAGAACTTGATAAACTTGAGACATTTAAAAAAAGTCAGCTAAACATAAAACTGCCGACTTTCACTGGTTATGATGTATCAACTGACATCTACACCTTCAATTCTGAATTCGACAAACTCTACTCTGATACAACTCCAAAATCTCTTCAACCTGATCTACTCAAGAACAACCATCTGGGAAAGCATGCACTTGCGTTGGTCAAAAACGTGACCGACATCAATGACATTTGGCTTCGCTTGAAGGAGGCTTTTGGAGACCGAAGACTGCTTCTCTCACACAAGCTGTCAACCCTCACGTCCATCGATCTCAAACTTAAAGACTCAGTCAAGACCACTGAATCACTGAGTAAAGTCATCAACGTAATGCGAGATCTTATGCAACTATCATCTACCCACAACATGGAAAACAAACTTTACTATGGAGATGCCTTGACCCACTTATCTAACAAGCTTGGTCAAAGTCGTATGATGAGATGGCTGACTTTGAGCTGCGACAATCCAAGAGAAGGAAAATACAAGTGGAGACAGATGATCGAGTTTTTGGAGAAGGAAATCAAGATACAGCAACAAGTGACTGTCATGCAAACAAACCTCAAGATGTCCAACCCTGGTGGTGGAAAAGACAAAGACAAGGGTGGTAAGAAGTCTTCTTACTATGGCCAACCTAACAGTAATCCTCAAACATCTCAAGATCCAAAATGTGTGATATGTGGTGCCAGCGATCATGTTCAAACCAATGGACCGAAGAATACCAAACTGGTGCAGTACTTCTCATGCAAAACGTTTGTCGACATGACCACAAGCCAACGACTCAAGTTCCTCAACGACAATGGTCTATGTCATCAATGCCTTTACCCTGGTGCTCAAATCAGTAAAGGCAAACACACTGAAGGGAAGTGCCAACGTGATTTCACTTGCAAACATCCTGCACACATGAACGAGGTGACCAAGAAGCATGTTTTGGTATGCAATGATCACAAGTTCGACCAAGTCAACAAAGATATCCTCGAGCATTACAAGAACCGATGCATCAGGAAGCGACCATTACCAGCATACTCTAAGGACATCAAAATCTTCCACAGCTCTTACAAATCAAACCATCAACCAGGAAATGATGATTCCAACAATGCTATCTTTATGCTTCAATCCATCAACATCAACAAACGGAAGTACACAATATTTTATGACTCAGGCTGCAGCGACTTCATAAGTCGTTTTGAGGCAGTCAAACATCTTGGACCCAATGCAATCAAGGAATTCTCTGGTGACATCCAAATGGGTGGTGTTGGTGGTTCAATCAATATCACTTCACATGGAGTTTACAAAATCTCAATTCCACTCAGTCATGGATCCAACGCTGTAATGACTGGACCCTGCATGGACCGAATAACAGAAACCTTCCCACTTTATCCACTGAAAGGAAAAGTTTATGACGATATCAAAGATGAATTTGTGAAACAAGGTAACAATGCTGAATTTCTACCATCTGTACCTACATCAATTGGAGGTGACGTTGACTTCATGATTGGGGTCCGATACATGCGTTATTTTCCTGAGCCTGTTTTTCAGCTTCCATCTGGTCTCACTATCTATCGATCTCAATTTCTCAACACAGATGGCTCAAGTGGTATTATCGGAGGACCTCATGAGGTCTTCAACAATATTGGCTCCGCCCATCTATCAACACACTTCATATCAAATCAATTGAGTTTGTTCCGCAATGGATATCAAGTAAATCCAGATTTACGCCTGCTTGGTTATCACTCCAACACTGGTGATGCCACCAACAATCAAAGCAACACTTTTCATGAAGATATACCTCTTCAAAAACTCAACACCTTCAACGAAACTGAACGGGCTGGTAGCGAATGGTCATTTCGATGTGTCAACTGCAGAGGTTGTGAGACGTGTCGCAACCAAGTCAATGAGATAATGAGCATCAGAGAAGAGACCGAACAGCAAATAATAAATGACTCCGTCACAGTGGACATTCAGAATCATCAATCAACTGCAAATCTTCCACTGATGAGTAATCCAACACAGCGTCTTATTCCAAATCGCAATATCGCACTGAAGGTCTACAATCAGTAATTGCATCGACTCTCCAAGAATTTCAATGACAAAGAAGACATTATCAACTCTCAGCTCAAACTTCAATCCCTTGGGTATGTCGACTTTGTAAAAAACCTACCTACAGAGACTCAGAAGTCCTTGCAAGATTCACAGTACCAAAATTTCATCCCATGGCGTGCTATGTGGAAAGAAAGTTCAATATCTACACCGTGTCGAGTGGTATTTGATGCTTCCATGCCAACAAAGTCAGGCTTCTCCCTCAACGACATCCTTGCTAAAGGAAGAAACAACATGAATCATTTAGTGGATCTCTTCGTCCGCTGGAGGTGTCACTCCGTGGTTTTCCACACTGACATACAGAAAATGTATAATTCAATTAAACTGGACCCCTGCCACTGGGGACTCCAAAGATATTTATGGCAGGATTCACTTGACCCTTCAAAAACACCAGAAGAGAAGATAATAAAGACCCTCGTATATGGTGTCAAATCAAGTGGCAACCAAGCCGAAAGAGGATTAGACAGCCAGACTTCTCAAAGATGAGTATCCAGAAGTTTTTCAAATCATATCCAACGACATCTACGTGGATGACTGTCTCTCAGGATCAACAAGCATCACCAAAGTCAAATCAATTGCAGACAACCTAGAAGTTGGCATAAATCATGGTGGCTTTGGACTCAAAGGATTCACCTTCTCAGGACAGAGCCCTAAAGAATCACTTTCAACGGATGGAAATTCTGTTTCAGTTGCTGGGCTGAAATGGTACCTTCTCAAAGACGAAATCTCTCTGGATGTTCAAGATCTCAACTTTGCGAAAAAGTCACGAGGTCGAAAAGCAACCCTTGTCTCATCAGTACCAAAGGATCTCACACGACGCCAATGTGTAGCCAAAGCTGCTGAACTTTATGATATCACCGGCTTGATTACACCAATAGTTGCTACGATGAAACTAGATCTGCATGATTTAGTTCTGAGGAAACTGGATTGAGATGATGAATGAGATCAAACAAATCAAATACCAGCGCGTTGTTGTCCCAGAAGATGCTGCAAATCTGGACTCTTGATTTTGGCGATGCAAGCAAAAACCTCATTTGTGTTGCAATCTACGTCAGATTCAAAAGAAAGGATGCATCATTCTCGTGTCAACTCATCTTTGGACGATCAAAATTGATATCTGACGAATACACCCAACCGAGGGCTGAACTGTTTGCATCCATGATAAATGCGCATTCTGGACACACAATCAAACGAGCCTTGAAAGACTGGTACAAATCATCAGTTAAATTCACAGATTCTCAGATTTCACTTTACTGGATCTGCAACATTGATCTAAACCTCAAGCAATGGACCAGGAATCGTGTCTCTGAAGTCCATCGCTTTACAGACACATCACAATGGAAATACATCAAGTCCGAAAACATGATTGCTGACCTGGGTACCCGAAGATGCACTTCCATAGAAGATGTCAATCAACAATCCAACTGGATCAATGGCTTTACTTGGATGCAAGGTGATCTAGCAAGTTTTCCAGCTCTTACCACCGCTGACAAATCTCTAAGTGCCCAGGAGAAGCAACACTTGAAGAAAGAATCAAGAGAAGAAGTTCGCAAAGAAGGCATTGACTGTTTTGTCTCATCAACCAAACCATTAATCCCTGACATGATATCAGAACGTTGCAGTTACTCAAAATACCTCGTTGACCCAAATCATCGAAGATTCAACACTGTTATCAGGATCATGGCTTACATTCTCAAGTTCATCTCAGCATGCCGAAAATTAAGAACAACTTCAAAATCCAACAAAGAATTATTCCACTTAAATGATCAAGACATTCTCAAATCCAAGCAATACTTCTTCAGGAAAGCCACTCAAGAGGTGAAACATTTCAATCACAACTCCAAATTCAAGAAGATATCTGAAGAAAAGGATGGTATCTTGTATTACACTGGTCGCATCTTGCCAACTGACCAGATCACTGCAATTGGAAAAGCAACCAACGCAATGAAGGACCTCAGCGCCTCAACCTTCTGTGTTCCTATCGTTGATAAAAACTCTCCTTTGGCATACTCAATTATTCAAGAAGTGCATTGGAATCACCATACAGCAATGCATTCAGGTGTCGAGACTACATGGCGTTATGTGCTACAAATATGCTACATCCTTGAAGGTAGATCTCTTGTGAAACTTGTACGTGCATCATGCCCTCGCTGTCGTTATCTACTGAAAAAGAAGTTCAATGTTATCATGGGACCGCTCTCCAAAGACAACCTCAAGATAGCTCCTGCCTTCTTCACAACACAGACAGATCTCGCCGGACCGTTCCTTTCATACTCAGAACATCATAAACGAACGACAGTCAAAATCTGGCTACTTGTATTCTGCTGTGCGACCACAACGGCTGTCAAGATCAAGGTTATGGATAGCTATAATACAACCTCATTTCTTCAAGCATTCACAAGACTTGCCTGTGATGTTGGATATCCCAAAAAGCTTTTGGTAGATGAAGGAAGTCAATTGGTAAAGGGTTGTGAAACCATGCAACTCAACTTCATCGACCTTCAACAACACCTTCATTGGAAGATGAACATAGAATTTGATACCTGTCCCGTTGGCGGACATAATGTCCATGGTCGTGTTGAAAGGAAGATACTAGAAATCCGCAAATCAATCGAAAAATCATCAAGCAAAGAACGACTCTCTATTCTACATTGGGAGACACTAGCAGCAATCTCAAATTCAATCAATAACCTCCCTCTGGCTGTTGGTAATTTCAAGGAATTTGAGCTGTCAGATCTCATCACACCGAACCGATTGCTACTCGGGCGAAACAATGATCGATGTCCCACCGAACCATTGACTGTTTCAAACGATCATAATAAAATTCTACGCTCAAATAAAAAGATTTTTGATGCATGGTTCGAATGTTGGCTCACTGCACATGTGCCAAAACTTATGAACCAGCCGAAATGGTTCAATAATGATATTGATCTCAAACCTGGCGACATTGTCTTGTTTACAAAACAAGAATCCAGTCTGGCTTCAGTCTATCAGTTTGGCATGGTTCGAGAAATTGAGGAAAGTCGCGACGGGAAAGTTCGAAAATCTACTGTGAAATATCAAAATTCAAACGAGAAAACAAAACGAGAAACACATCGATCAGTCAGGTCATTGGTATTGATTCGAGGAATAGATGAAATGGATTTATCAACTCAGTTGTATGGCTTGAAGGATTAAAATCCTCAATAATAAAACAAAAACAAAAAAATTTCAAATTTTTATAGAATTTTTCATTTGTCGGGGGAGTGTTAAGGCAGTTAACCTTAATTGAGTGAGTCTCAAGTCCCATACAGCACTCTCACCATTTTGCAGTTTGTCATTTTCGTGTTTTCTTTTGTTTTCATCATGTTTGTTTACCTTTTTCAGTTTGGTCAGCATTTTACTCACATTTCTATCATTTTGAATATATTTCATATTTTCAGTTAAATTCACATTTGGTCAGTGTTTTGTATATCAATATGTGTCAATTCAATTTGTATTTCACTTTTTGTGATAATTTATATTAGTTTTTCATAAATCATTTCTGGTCTGTATTTTATACATTCTATTCTGCAGAATGTATAAATAGCCACTTTCAGTTTTGCCCTTCACTTCAACAGAAACATTTAAGGAGTCAAGACATGTCAAGTCAATACATTTTTCAAGTTACTTAACAATCAATTTCATTCTTTCATACACTTGGTGTTAATCAACACACACACACCCTGTGTACTGCTGCCTGCTTACAGCTTCTTATCTCAGGCTAGCTGGTGAGTTTTTCCTTTCTTTTGCCTTTGTTCTACAGTGGCTTTTAAGTTAAGTTTTCATTACATATTTTTCTAATACTCAATTATTTTTCTAGTTCTCAATTGTACTTAGCATTTACATTCACTTCCTTTGATACTTAGTTCTTGTACTTTGTCAGCCATTTTGTTTTCATTTTTCATTAGACTTAGTTTTTGTTCAAATTTTATATTTCAGTTTGAACACACACGCACTCATACATCAATACACTGAACAGTGTTGTTCCAAACACGGCTTATTTCCCTGACTCCTGTTCCTCTGACACCACAAAGCCAGCAGTCGAGAAGGCCAAAGAAAACTTTATTGAGATCAGTAAAGAAAACATGAGTGATGCTATTTCGAGTTTTCTTCACAAATTTTCCATCAACAAAGATGGAAAAGTAACATCTTTATACCTGGAGGCTGGCCATGAGAGAAAGCTTCTTAAAAACAGAAAATACATCGAAGTCGAGCTAGAAGTCAAATTTATCGACCCAAGTGCCATCGAGTCAGCACTGGCAACACGATCAAAATCAGTGTCACCTTTTTTCCATTCAACATGGGGGACGTTAATGAGCGCCTGCATGTCTGCAGTTCCCATTACCTATGAACCCCAAACATAGGCCTCAGCGGGTTAACATGCGCTGAAAGGAGGGCGGCAGGCCAATTTTCTTTTCACCTGGCTTGAACAGCCAGAGGCTGAACGTGTAATAATCGTTTGTGGTGATATTCATATATACATTGGGAAATTCCCTAACTGAAATTGCGCACATCTAGTTTCTTCTTTTCAATCTTATCACACAAAACATTCATAAAACGGAAATATAGTTTGAGCAAAGAAATATAAGAGTATTATATTTCTTATATTTCTTTGGTTTGACCTTTTATTTTGATAAAACAGACACCCATATCATGCTCAAAACTGCTTGTTTGGTGTTTATTCTTTCATGGTTCTTGCAGAAAATGTTTTTGAGAAAGCCATGGATAAAAGAGCAAATAAATGGTTTTGAAGAAAAGTTTGAAGAAAAAATAAGACAATTTATAATATTAAATACTTTACACACTTCAGTTTCATTTCGTGAATATTTAAAACATAGTAAAAAAGTTCGATAATTTATTCTTATAACCCTTTTTTATGGATTTTCTTTGTAGCGAATTAATTGGCTGACAATCAAGCAAAAACTTTTCATGTTGAGTATGTTTACATTATAAAACCAGAAATGGATAATATTTTGAAAACAGTGATCAAGTTAAAAAATAAAGGAGATTATTTATATAATACATACAAGGGAATACAATAAGATGGAAAAATAAAAGATTGCCAAAAAGTGGAGTACATCATGAGTACTGATATAATGCGTTTTATGTGCAAATAGACTCAAGAAATTCTAGCTCTCATTCAGAAATTAGATGAATAATCTCATGAAAAAGTACTTTTTACATTCAAAGTAAAAAGTTTGATGTTTTTAAGAATTATTAAAGGTACTAACAGTAATCATCAACAATCTGTAGGAAAGCACTTTTTCAATTGTATGGAGTGTTGTTTATAATTCTATTGGTAGAGATTGTTGTTATATATCATTTCATAAATTCTGCATTCAATCGTACTCTTTTACGCTTACTTGTAGGGGGTGGAAGATGCAGGGGCAGTACTCTCAGAGAAAATTCATAAAATGGTGGGTCATTATTAACTGATTTTGGGGTGATTTTCCCAAAAAACCTAAGGAAAATGAAGGTTTTGGCACTTTATCAGGAAAATTTCATAAATTGGAGGTCATTACAAAATGCTAATTGGGTGATTTTTACCAAAAAATTGCAAAATTACCACCTACAATTAAGCACAAGAGGGTAATTTTTTCAGAGGTCACCAATGTCTCTTTTTGTATAAAAGTACCATATTTTCATATGATCACGTAAAAGTAATCTTAGTTTTGTTTTGCAAGTATAAAGTGGTATGAACTCTCTCTTTTTATGACATGACGAAACCAAAAATATTTCCTCGCATCACTTTATCATGAAGCATGCATGAAGGTTCACCTTTCCAGAAATTTCATTCTTAAACCAAATTCAATCAAATTGCTAAAATGTTGTAACCGAACCTTTCTTCCAGGCAGTCTATAAAAGTGTTATAAAACAAATTTTGTTTTGTTTTTCTATAATAGTTTTCAAATATAAAGCTAGCTAGCTTTTTTTCCATGTGAAATTCATGTCCAATGATGGGAGAAGAATCTCTCGAAACGTAGGATATTCCCGATGCCCGATGATGGGAGAAGAGCCAAACGTAAATCTCGTGATTATATTAAAGACACGATGAACTTCCACCAAATATTCACAATTAAGTCCTTTCCCATAAAAAATTCCAAACTTCATTTATCAAGCAAAATTGATTTAAGTTTTGTTTTTGTTGGTATGAATGCTTCTCCTCTAAAGATAAATCAAAACAAAAATGTTTCCTCAGAATGAAAGTCGTCTTTTCTTTTTCTTCTGTCACTCTTCACCACATCAAACAAAAGCAGATGAAAATTCCATCACACAGAGTCTTTGTCAAAATCATCATACATTGATTGATATTGTTGTGTGATTCTCTCAAATTTACTGATTAAATTGAACCAAAAATGTCCTCAAAAAGATAAGTAATTGCCTGATTATTAACACTTTTCAGGACTTCAATTCCTTTCTTTAAAACACTGCATGGAACGCTTGCAAAGAAGTGAGGTCGTTTGCCGTACGAATGGCTACCCTTCAAATCATTTCAATATTTTGCCGGCGACGACATGCGACTGAATGTTATTTTGTAGGAAAATCTTTTACGCTCAAAATGGTCGGTCAGGTGCTGTCTCGTATTCTCGATAAATTTCCTTGAACCACCTCAAATTTGCCATTTCACTGGATGCATTTTCTGAACCAGGTTCAAAATTAAAGATTTCCTAGCAAAGAAGCAGCTAGATATGTAATCCCGTATAAAAAAATCATAACAAAGATTTTTTACAGCGCGGAAAAGCTAGCTACGCCGTACACACATAACCATCACGGACGCAAGATGGCGGACAAAGTAACGAAGAAAATTTCTCCGGTAAAAACAGACAGAAAAACTAGAAATAGTAGCAGTAATATAACAAAATCAACACCAAAGAAAACAGCTGACACAGAACTAACACAACAACAACAAGTAAACACAGTAAACAACAATATCTCTTATGAAATGGTATACAAACAAAACCAAGAACTTATCATTCAAAACCAGGAAATCATCAAACAAAATCAAGACATCCTCAGCAGAATGACAGCTCTTGAACTCAGCACCGACAGACGAATCAAGGAAATTATTGAATCCCTCACCAACACAAAACACGAGGTAACAAAAGTGATTGAATCTCAAGGTTTTTTGGATGCAAAGTATGAAAGTCAAAAAGCTGATATAATAAAAATGGACACCAAAATCAAATCAATGGATACTAATGCAATTCAACGCGACCTCAGAATAAACAAAGTAAAAAACCACATAAAGAAATCAGAGCAAGCATTAGATGATGTCAATTTTGCTTTAAATGACCTAGAACAGTATGGTAGAAAGGAGATGGTGAATATCTCAGGTGTCCCACGACTGAACAACGAGGACACAGTCAAAATTGCAAACAAAATAGGGGTAGACCTAAAAATTGAAGATTTTGGAGTTAGTCACAGAACATCAGAAAAAGGAACAGCACCCATCATTGTCAAATTTAACTCTAGACGAAAAAGAAATGATATGTGGAATGTTAGATGGAACTTAAAAAATGTGAAAACTTCAAATATTGGGTTTAATGTTAACAATTCTATTTATTTCAACGAGAGCCTCACTGAGTATAATCGTTCGATTTTCAAGAAAGCATGGGACAGATTGAAAAGGTCCAAATTATATGATAGAGTTATCACCTAAAATGGCATTACTTATGCATGGAAGACTTACAACAAAGAGCATAAAAGTGAAAAGCTTATGCTTCGAGAAGAAGTTGATATTGATGAACTTGTACCTAAAAAGGCAGGACAAAAATGAGATACTTGACTTATAATAGATGCCATTTAATATGCATTTCCCCTGGACCCAATGGCCTTTAACCCTCCCTCAAATTCTTTTTTGAAAGAATCTTCAGTATGTCATGTGTGTGATCTTCTTGTTTTCAATAGTGGAGTTTTTTGTGAACTTTGTTTTACCTGGCTACAGATAAAAGGCATTAAAATTAACCAGAAACATTATAAAAAGTTTGCTAACTCACCACTTCCCTATTTTTGTCAAGCTTGCTTATCCCATGGACTTCCATTTCTCAATATAACTCCAAACCAACTAAAATTAGAGACTTATAACTCAAACTATAAAAAACCAGTTAACCAACCATGTCATGAATGTAATGAAGATATAACCTCAAATCAATTCATTCATTGTAAAATAGGTAATCATCTCCATCCATTCCATCTCACATGTACCGGTGTAACAGATAAAACCGAATTAAACTATAAACTGTGGTCATGTCGTACATGCCTAAATTTTCCCTTTCAAGATCTTGATAATATTCTTCTAAATGACGTGTTAACTAATAATCACCTCTATAACTTAAATTACAAGAAAAATATTAAATTTGAGGACAACTTTGCTGAATTTAAACATCTTGATAAACTTAACATAAATCTCAACGGGGGAGACCCTAGCGAGGAATTACTAAATTTCGAGTATTATCTAATCGAGGATTTTATAAAAATGAAGCAGGGGCTACATTCTAATTCCTTTTCTATCATACACTCTAACATTCGCTCTTTCAATAAGAATGCTGAATCTTTTGATGATCTACTCTCCATCTTGAAATTTGAGTTTGATATTATAGGTCTGTCAGAGACTTGGGTCTCAACATATAACAAACTGAATGAATACACTATCAATGGCTATCATCCCTTTGAGAGCAAATCTGGAACAAGTCAAAATTCTGGTGTGGGCTTCTTCATCAAAGACAATATTGACTACACAAGAAGAAATGACTTGTCTTTCTCAACCTCAGGTAAGAAGTGTAATTTTGAGTGCCTATTTCTTGAAATCAAGTTACAGTCTGAACATATATTAGCTGGGGTAGTCTATAGGCATCCAAATGGCTGTGTTAAAGAATTTACTCAAACATTTGAAAATATGGTTCTCAAAAAAATCAAAAGAGAGAAGAAAAAAATCATTATTATGGGTGATTTTAACATCAATCTGCTACACAGTGAATCACACCATAACACTGGACAATACTTTGATAGCATGCTTACA
Organism: Clytia hemisphaerica; assembly: GCF_902728285.1. Lineage (NCBI taxonomy): Eukaryota > Metazoa > Cnidaria > Hydrozoa > Leptothecata > Clytiidae > Clytia > Clytia hemisphaerica. The sequence goes on from NW_027104149.1 coordinate 383,022, forward strand.
AACTCCATGTTTCCTTATATAACACAGCCAACTAGGTTCACAGGTAAAACACATACCCTCATTGACAACATCTTTTTCAATAATATTTCAGATGAATGCACTAGTGGAAACTTGATCCCACACATTACTGACCATCTTCCTAATTTTCTTATAATTCCAACCACTAGAGATAAACCACCATTAAGACCTAGGAAAATAAAGTGTGATTACTCCAACTTCAACAGCTTAGACTTCAGAAAAGACTTGACAAACATAAATTTCATAGACAAAATCAAAAATATACCAGACATCAACAATAAATACGACTTTTTCCATAATGGTCTGGACCTGCTATTTGAACTACACGTTCCACATAAGATCACCTCAAAAAAGGAAACCTAAAAACAAGAAAAACCTTGGATAACAGAGAGAATATTGAAAAAAAGTAATAAAGTATAATAAATATAATAAAGTATAAAGGATTCTTGTATGGAAAATTTACGAGTACTAAGTGTCCAGAGATTGAACGTGAATACCAAATTGCCAGACAGGACATTATTCGAGAAACAAGAAAAAACAAATTTTTGTATATGAAAAATAAATTCTTGAATTGTGGCAAAAACATCAAAAAATTCTGGGAGAATATCAACGTTTTCTTTGGGAGGAAAAAATCATCTTCGTACCCAATAACTATGACCCATAAAAATAAAAACATAAATGGAAATTTTGACATTGCCCAAGCATTCAATAAACATTATTCTGAAGTCGCACCAAATCTGATAAAAAAATTGCCAAAAAATCCTGTTTTGAATGACTTAAACACTACACCTGAAAATCAGTCCAGTTTCTTCTTTCAAAAAACAACAAGATATGAAATTCTAACTCTTCTTTATAAGTTAGTAAAAACGAAAGCCAAAGACCTTTATGACTTCCCCATTGATATTATCAAAGCATCATTCGACATACTTGCTGAACCACTTTCTCATATCTTAAATCAATCATTCAAAGAAGGTGTTTTTCCTGATACATTAAAACATGCAAAGGTTGTTCCACTTTTTAAAAGTGGACCCCGCGAAGAAATAAAAAATTATAGGCCAATTTCTGTCCTTCCCCTATTTGACAAAATCTTTGAACAAGTTATGCACAAAAGACTGATCAAATTTCTAAAAAAAAATGAATACATCGACAAAAACCAATACGGATTCCAAAAAGGTAAGTCAACTTCATCTGCTGTTCTCCAGCTAACCAGACTCATCAGAAAATCTCTCAAAAACAAAGAATATGGATGTGCTATTTTTCTTGATCTTGCCAAAGCCTTTGACACTGTAAATCGCCCTCTTCTATTACAAAAACTTCACAACCTAGGAGTAAGAGGGCCCATTCTCAGATGGTTTACAAACTACCTATCAGGTCGACTTCAAACTGTCACAATTAACCAAACAAAATCTGAGCCTGCTTCTATTCTTCATGGTGTACCACAAGGATCAGTCTTAGGACCGTTATTGTTCCTCATATATATTAACGATCTCTCTCTCAACACAACTCTTTCAAGCATCTTGTTTGCCGATGACACCTGTCTTTTTCTCAGTGATAGCGACCCTGCCAGACTGAACTTGATTCTAAACACAGAGCTAAACAAGATATCAAATTGGCTTGTATGTAACAAACTAACATTAAACGTTTCAAAATCAAACTTTAATTTTTTTTATGGCAAGCACAATAAAATCAAAGACTTTAACTTGTCTGTTTCAGGTGAACAGCTCAAAAACACAACAAGCTATAAATACCTTGGAGTCGTCATTGATGAACATCACAATTGGAAAGAACAAATTAAGCTAGTAAGTACTAAAGTCAAACAAGGAGTAGGTATGTTACACAAGATAGGTAGGTATATTTCAAAACGTAATCTTATTTCTCTTAGCCTGGGAATCCATGCTATGATTTCTTCTTTGATAAACTGATGGCGAAATGTATAGCATGGTATGGGTTGAGAGTTTGAATCTCTCAGATCCTAATAACGGTTGAAAACATAGCCAATCAAATTTTGTTATTCTTTTACTGGTCACACTTTCTTGGAGAAAGCGCAACTTTCGAAATTTGGTTTTTATTTTAGTAAGTGAGGACAGCGCTAAATTCGAATTTCCCACTGTAAAAAATGTGAGTCCAATATTGGACTCACAGCTCGAACCCGTCTTGTGTACATCAAATTATAAAAAAACACACGACGGGTCTCCTGTCTATATTTCTCTATACTATGCCTTCATTCAATCCCATCTGGCCTACTGTGTAAGTACTTGGGACAGTCCCGAAACCTCTGGACTCAATCAAATAAACAAATTTATATATAAATGTTCTAAATTTATAAACAATAAAGTAAACGACAACCCTGAAGCCAATAATGACTTTGATCCCTTAAACATTCATAGTTTGTATAAACTCGAAGCATGTAAACTTGTACATAGATACCTAAACAACAAACTCAACAAATCATCGATAAATCTCTTTACTAGCCATCCTCGTAAGCATGACATAAAAAACCCAGCCAGACGAAATGATAAAAACAGTGTCTCAATTATTCATTATGATCAAGCTGATTGTCCCCTAATGTATCATGCACCCTTAGCTTGGCAGGAACTTGACTGCTACAATGTAGTTGAATTGTCATCCCATTCTCTCTGCAAGCACTTAAAGAAAAGATTATACAAATTGCAATAAATACTTGTATTATTTCTTAATATATTATATAACTTGAGTTACTTTATGGAAGTCTACCTTCCAACCTCTTGCGTGTGTAAATATTGCTACCTTTATATAAAGATTACCTTAGTTTTTCCCTAGTTTTTTTAACCCTTTTGTTAAATTTTTATCACAAGGTTTTATACTGACGAATGGCTTAGAATGCTCTCTATTATGAGCTCTTTTCATTCTCAGGTTTTTATTCATTGTATATAGTGTTTTAAAAAGTGAAAGAAAGTGAAAGTGAAGTGAAAAAAAAAAGATTTTTTAGCACGGAAAAAGCGAAGTTTGTCGCGCGCACCACGGAAACGCACGCCACATGCATACAACCCCTGGTAAAATAATATCGAGATATGACCAAGAAGAAAAATCAGTTCCGATCAGAAAACTAGATTTCACTTGAAGAAAGAGTCTTTGTATTTTTATTTACTAAAAGGGTTGGGGTGGTTCAGCTGAACCATTTGCAGAGGCGGATCTGGGATTTTTCTGAGGGGGTTCAAAAATCTCTTTTCAAAAATAAAATTTCGGAACAAACGTTTTGGGCGTAAATTTTGCACCCGCCCTGTTTGGGCGGTGTCAACTTTTTTTCCATTCAACATGGGGGACGTTAATGAGCGCCTACACATCTGCAGTTCCCATTACCTATGAACTCCAAACATAGGCCTCAGCGGGGGACCATTCAAAAAGTACGTTCGTAAAGTACGCTCGAAAATGACAAATTTTTGACTCCCCCTCCCCCTTGTACGCTTTATGTGTACCCCCCCCCTTCAGCGAACGTACGCTTTTTAGTACACCCCCTAACCAAAGTCGAAATATGTAGATATGTAGCTATCCAATCGTATTTATAACAAAGTCTTCAAGAAATTAAAAGAGTCTATAAGATGATCAAAAATACCAAAGGAGAAATGAAAAATAACAATCGCAAAAACCATTTTTTGATGTGAAAATATTGCGTTTTTCTTTCAAAAAAGACAGTTTAGGAAAAATTACGAGCGTACGTACTTCTCCTCAAGGACCCCCTCCCCCTCGTACGTTTTTGGGAGTACCCCCCCCCCCTCTCGAGCGTACGTACTTTTTGAATGGTCCCATTGGTTGAAAGGTGGGTGGTAGGCCAATTTTATTTTGAACCGGCTTGAACAGCCAGATGCTGAACCTGTAATAATCGTTTGTGGTGATATTCATATATACATTGGGAAATTCCCTAACTGCAATTGCGCACATCTAGTTTCTTGTTTTCAATCTTATCACACAAAACGTTCATAAAACGCAAATATAGTTAGGATTATATTTCTTATATTTCTTTGGTTTAACCTTTTATTTTGATGAAACAGACACCCAGAGCATGCTTTGGTGTATATTCTTTTATATATTCATGGTTCTTGCAGAAAATGTTTTTGAGAAAGCCATTGATAAATAAGCAAATAATTGGTTTTGAAGAAAAGTTTGAAGAAAAAATAAGACAATTTATAATATCAAATACTTTACACACTTCAGTTTCATTTCGTGAATATTTAAAATATAGTAAAAAAGTTCGATAATTTATTCTTATAACCATTTTTTTATGGAATTTCTTTGTAGCGAATTAATTGGCTGACAATCAAGCAAAAACTTTTCATGTTGAGTATGTTTACATTATAAAACCAGAAATGGATAATATTTTGAAAACAGTGATCAAGTTAAAAAATAAAGGAGATTATTTATATAATACATACAAGGGAATAAAATATTCTTAAGATGGAAAAATAAAAGATTGCCAAAAAGTGGAGTACACCATGAGTACTGATATAATGTGTTTTATGTGCAAATAGACTCAAGAAATTCTAGCTCTCAAATTAGATGAATAATCTCATAAAAAAGTACTTTACATTTAAAGTAAAAAGTTTGATGTTTTTAAGCATTATTAAAGGTACTAACAGTAATCATCAACAATCTGTAGGAAAGCACTTTTTCAACTTTCACAATTGTATGGAGTGTTGTTTATAATTCTTTTGGTAGAGATTGTTGTTATATATCATTTCATAAATTCTGCATTCAATCGTACTCTTTTATGCTTACTTAATGGGGGTGGAAGATGCAGGGGCAGTACTCTCAGAGAAAATTCATAAAATGGGGGTCATTATTAACTGATTTTGGGGTGATTTTCCCAAAAAAACTCAAGGAAAATGAAGGTTTGGCACTTTATCAGGAAAATTTGATAAATTATCATTATCATTAAAATTAAAATAAATTATCATAGTCATTACAAAATGCTAATTGGGTGATTTTTTCCAAAAAATTGCAAAATGTCCACCTACAATTAAGCACAAGAGGGTAATTTGGTCACCAATGTCTCTTTTTGTATAAAAGTACACCATATTTTCATATTATCACGTAAAGTAATCTTAGTTTTGTTTTGCAAGTATAAAGTGGTATGAACTCTCTCTTCTTATGACATGACGAAACCAAAAATATTTCCTCGCATCACATTATCTTGAAGCATGCATGAAGGTTCACCTTTCCAGAAATTTCATTCTTCAACCAAATTCAATCAAATTGCTAAAATGTTGTTCCCTGACCTTTCTTCCAGTCTCTGTTATAAAACAAATTTTGTTTTGTTTTTCTATAAATAGTTTTCAAAAATAAAGCTAGCTAGCTTTTTTTCCATGTGAAATTCATCAATGTCCAATGATGGGAGAAGAATCTCTCGAAACGTAGCAATGTGAAATTCATCAATGTCCAATGATGGGAGAAGAATCTCTCGAAACGTAGCCAATCGCAAATCTCGTGATCCATATGTAGCTAGGTAGATTTTTCCCCGTGATATTCCCGATGCCCGATGATTGGAGAAGAGCCAAACGTAAATTCGTGATTATATTCAAGCAAGACACGATAAACTTCCACCAAATATTCACAAATAAGTCCTTTCCCATAAATAAATTCCAAACTTCATTTATCAAGCAAAATTGATTTAAGTTTTGTTTTTGTTGGTATGAATGCTTTTCTTCTAAAGATAAACCAAAACAAAAATGTTTCCTCAGAATGAAAGTCTTTTTCTTTATTGTCACTCTTCACCACATCAAACAAAAGCAGATGAAAATTCCATAACTTTGTCAAAATCATCATACATTGATTGATATTGTTGTGTGATTCTCAAATTTACTGATTAAATTGAACCAAAAATCAGTGAAGTCAAGTTTGAAGATATTCTTTATTAGAAAAACAGTTAAAAGCAGTCAAAACACAATTTACCTTACCTCCTGAGTTTGTCTTTGTTATGCTAAAATATAACAAACCTTTGTCATGCTGTCTAATTACAAAAACCTCCAATCACTACTTCTCCGCCATCTTGTTTCACTTTAAATGCCGTGTTTTAAAATTCCTTAGCTACATTATATGTACGAAAAGATTTTCTCCAGGTTTTTTCAATCCCAGGATTAAACTACACGAGGGCGGCTCCGCCTGCTTATTTTTCTTTCGCCGTCGAGCGACCCGGGATACTTAACAATAAAAGAGATTTAAGATTAATGTTGAAAAGCATATTTTTTCGATAAATTTAGGTGATTCAACAAAGAATAAGGTGGTTTTGAACAAATCTTTCACAAATTGGCGTTTCTTTCTGTTCTAATATATGCAAATCACGTCGAAAAAAGAATATATTTCCGCCTTTACTTTCACTTTCGCTTTCGTTTTACACAATTCCAATTGGATGAATACCGCTCGCTAACAAATTCTGATTGACTGAAGTCTTTAGCTTCGGGATTCTGATTGGATCATTTCCCGCGTCACAGTTGAATTTTGATTGGTTGAAAGTTTCTGAGCGTGAATTCTGATTGGATGAATACCTGAAAAGTAAACAATAGTATGTAAGTATTTTGCTTATTAAAACCTAAAGATTTCCAGGGGGTTTTATTTACTTTGTATGACGATAATTAAGCCTACAAAACACCGAGAAAAAAACCCAACATAGAACAGGTGTATTCTGTAATGTAGAATATGATAGCGTGAATCTTTTTGAAATTCTATGTCAGGATTTTTTCTCAATGCCCCGTAACTATGACCGGGGTACCCGTTGCTAAGACCTTATGTTAAAAACGAAAGCGATTACGGCAAAAAGTAGCGATTTGCGTAATACCTCAAATATTGATACTTGACTGTACTGAAAATGTCCTCAAAAAGATAAGTAATTGCTTGATTAGTACCACTTTTCAGGACTTCAATTCCTTTCTTCAAAACACTGCATTGAACGCTTGCAAAGAAGTGAGGTCGTTTGCCGTACGAATGGCTACCCTTCAAATCATTTCAATATTTTGCCGGCGACGACATGCGACTGAAAGTTATTTTTGTAGGAGAATCTTTTACGCTCAAAACGGTCCGTCTCGTATTTTCGAGAAATTTCCTTGAACCACCTCAAATTTGCCATTTCACTGGATGCATTTTCTGAAGCAGGTTCAAAATCAAAGATTTTCCTAGCACAGAACACAGCTAGATATTATCCCGCAAAAAAAGTCATAACAAATATTTTTTCCAGCGCGGGAAAGCTAGCTACGCCGTACACACATAACCTAAAGATTTTTTTAGCGCGGAAAAATATAAAGTCAGATTGGTGTCAAAATCAAAACGTCTGGTCGTAATATCAAACCGTCAGATCGTCGGACCGAACCGTCAGGCCGTAATGTCAAACCGTCAGATCGTCGGGCCGAACCGTCAGGCCGTAATGTCAAACTGTCAGATCGTCGGGTCGAACCGTCGGGTCGTAATGTCAAAAGGTCAGGTCGTCGGGTCGAACCGTCGGGTCGTAATATCAAAAGGTCGGGTCGTGATTTCGAACGGCCGGGTCGTAGCATCGAACCAAACTGCTGGGTTAAACTGCCGGGATACAATGCCGGATTATCGGGTTTATCGGGCTTATCAGATTAGTCAAAATCTCGTTCCGCAGAATACTATAAATTAAATTCTTGGAAAATATATCTGGGGCCTTAAAGGGGCAATCCAATAATAGAACAAAAGTGGAAGCAAAATGGAAGCAAGAAAATTTGATCAGTGAAATGTTTATATTTTTTACCACTGATTAAATATACTTTTAGGTGTCTATAACATGTTTATATTATCAAAATCATGAAGTGTTCTTATTCAACTATCTTTGTGCAAATTTTTAATGTTTAATTTTAGAGATGTTTAATGAATGATGAATAATTAATGTTTAAAGAAGATATTTCCAACAAGGCTGAATTCTTTTGCTAACCAATTAATACAGAACTATCTCTTCTCTTGCTTCTTTCAGTTAAATAACAAGTAGACCTACAGATATTGTGTATAATATTCTCTGTAGTCAATTTTGAACACTCAAGAGGAGGAAGAGACTTCTATTTTCTCTCGAAAGTGTACATATATGGATCTGAGAAGTGAATGAAACTCATCAAGAGACAAGAAAGCATCGTTCAAAGAAAGTTTTAATGGTTTGTACTTCAAGATGGGACATTTTTGTTCATCCAATGATATTTTAAATTCAACTCTGGAGACTGTAGTCTACATAACTTCAGAATACTTTGAAATAATTGTGGAACGCGGATATTATTTTCTCAATAAAAGCACTGTATCATGAGATATCGCGGACTAAATTATATGAAGTGAAAAGTAACTCTACGATGAACGAAAAACTCTGGTTCTGAGCATATTAAACTGATTTGGAATTTTAAGAAATAATGTTGAGGAAGTAAGGAGTAGACATATTGATTGATTGAATTTAAAATCCTGTGACTATCATTGGAAATTAAGATCAAACCATCGATCAAGGGACTTTGTCTTCTTGTGCTTCTGGCATGGTTCGACTCTGAAGCTACATATCTCTCCACCTTTTTTGAAAGTTCTCGTACATGCTATGATTTGGGAACAGTTGAACATATTTTTCATGTACCAGTTTGTTTCGTGATGGATTGACACAGCAGCAATTTTTATAGTGGTATGGATATGCCGCTGTAAGAAGAACTGTTTACATTTTAATTACGTTGTTAACTTTGAATATGGAATATTGTGACTGCTGTTGTATGAAGTGACGATAAATACATACATAAACTCAATGATAAAATTTAAAGACATTAAAGAACATTTTCTGCTAAAAGGAAGTTTTTTCACCAACAGTTTTGATACAATTTTATTTACTAGGCATCTTCCCCTATTAAGTGCTTTTTGTGAAAAATTCTGTTGAGAGTGCTTTCTTGAGAATTTGTGAATGGAAAGAAATATTTTGAAAGGCAACTTCAGAAAAAGAGGTCATATTATTATTCAAATACTTTTGCATCACTCTTGATATTAGTGAAGCCATGAAGAATTTGTAAATACTTTATATTGTTTTCAAAATCCAATGTTATGGTGAAGGCTACTTCATAAAGGCGAAAAGACATGTATCTATTTTCGGATCCGGTATGCAGGAATAGTGTCAGGACCTGCAGGCGACCTGGTAGGGTGTGGTTTGGGTGTGGTTACGTATCAGATTGGCTAGGAATTGGGTTATTATCAGTTAGGGTTAGAAATGGAGCTCAAAACAAGCACTCTTTTGTGATTTTCTCTTAATACAGTCTGGTCTGCAGTTTGTTCAATATAAATAGCCGTCAGAAGCCCTTTCCTGGCATGAATCCGTGGCGCAGTGGTTAAGGCAATGGGTTTTAAAACATCGGAACTTTGCATCTAGTAGGTTCGAATCCCACCGGTGGCGATCTGTCGGTAAGTCATTCAGTAAGTTAGAAAACATAAAAAATAACTCACAAAGAAACAGAAAGTCAGAAAAACTACGAACGAGAGACTGGAAAGTACGAAATAAGTTCAGATCTGTCTTTCGTCTTTGTGAAGAAGCCACGATATATACAGGAATTTTGTGATGTGATGTTATTTTTTTCAAAAATGTTTACTATTTGTTATTTTGCTCATCTGCTCATGATGAAACAAAAAGAAAACAAACAAAAAACTGTTTATATATTCTCTTCTCATCTCACAATCTCTTTGTGTATAGAAAACTCTTGTGTAGTATTTACATTTGTGAATCAATTTTGGCATAGCAAAACAGAAAATGTCCTTCATATTAGTATGATACAAGACAGAAGAAATTACACGAAAATATTTTCGTTCCCCTTCCAACTTCCAAACTTTTTATGACGCAAAGTATTTTTCGGTTTGTTTATATTACGAAAACGAAAGTGAAAAATCCCCGTTCGACCAATCAAATTGCAAACTTTTGATCGCGCTCGACCAATCAAATTCCAGACACGTGACCATAATATTTTGATTTGCGTAGTATAGCAAGGAAAATTTTGACATGTGCTTGGACAACAACACATGGAGACAGGATGGAGACCTCATGGATGGAGATAGGCTCAAGTTTCTTCCAAAAGCTGTGTAACAATCAAACTAAAAACGAAAAATTTGGTATCAGTTTCAATTTACAGCAGTTACATTAAGCATTACCTCTGTTAATTATATTATCTTTGGTCTCCCAAAGATTAAAGAATAAAGCAAGGGTGTATAGCCCGCTATAATAGACCTTTTCATAAATTACGTCACGAACATCACTTGCCTCGTTTTGAGATTATTGCCAAGGTGATCAACTCCCAGTGGATTTTGTTAAAAACTACTTTCTATTCGTGAAATAATCATGTAATATCTCAAGGGACATAATCACCATGGTAATGTTTGAATACGAGGCAAGTGATGTTCATTACGTAATTTATGAAAAGGTCTATTAAGCACAGAAGAGTAACACACAACAGAGAGAAAGATATTTAGGATTATTCTTAGACTAGAATCTACTCCTGACGGCTGCTGAACTTTGCTTTCTCTGGTAATTTTTAAAGCGTCATCCAGTCTATCATAAGCACTGTGGAGTAGATTTATTCAAAAACGTCAGAAAAATAAAAAAGCTATGATGTACATCGGGCCTTAAAAAATGATTTTACAGAACGATGTTAAATATCCCGATAAACCGGCATTGGATCCCGGCCGTTTAAACCGGCGGTCTGGCTCGACGCTTCGATCCGACCGTTCGATATTACGACCCGACCTTTTGACATCACGACCCGACCTTTTGACATCACGACCTGACCTTTTGATATTACGACCCGACATTTTCCGACCCTTTGATATTACGACCTGACCTTTTGACATTACGACCCGACCTTTTGATATTACGACCCGACCCTTTGATATTACGACCCGACGGTTCGACCCGACGACCTGACCTTTTGACATTACGACCCGACGGTTCGACCCGACGATCTGACAGTTTGACATTACGGACCGACGTTTTGATTTTGACACCGATCTGACTTTATAGAAAAAGCTAAGTTTGTCGCGCGCACCACGGAAACGCACGCCACGTGCATACAACCCCTGGTAAAATAATATCGAGATATGACCAAGAAGAAAAATCAGTTCCGATCAGAAAACTAGATTTCACTTGAAGAAAGGGTCTTTGTTTTATTTATGTACTAAAAGGGTTGGGGTGGTTCAGCTGAACCATTTGAACCCCCTCAGATCCGCCGCTGATTTGAGCGCATCGTAAATTACACAAACCGGTGTTTTTTAAATCCGTGGACACAGCACGCCGAACCGGGGTTCTAGACCAACTTTTCTTTTAGATTTAGATATTGCGTCTTTCTTTCCTAATCTCTTCTCTTCTAGATTATGCCATAGATAGATAGATAGATAAATATATTTACCGCGGTGATAAGATATGCTCTAGAAAATGTACAGATAAAATGAAATAAACTAGTGTATATGCATAAGAATTGCGAAGCGATCTAGGCAAGTCACTCGATTCGCAAGTTGCAAGCAAAATATTTATAGGGTCACGCACTAGAAATTGCGAGTAAAATACGAAAGCAGCCGGCAGGAAGACTTTTTTTCTGATGTGTTCTGAGAGCATCTTTCAGCTAGAAATTTTGATCTGTTCTGATCAGATCTTCGAAAATTAATCAGTTAGAAATAATGATGTGTTTTGACGAGACAGGGGTATAATTCAGGTCATCCAACGTGTTCTTGTTGTCTAGGTAACCCTAGAAACCTTCAGAACACATCTTTTAAGAAGACAGAGGTATAATCAAGAGAATATTGATGTAATTGTGTTGCCTAGTAACCCTAGAAATTTTCAGAACACATCTTTCTTTCCTAATCTCTTCTCTTCTAGATTATGCCATAGATAGATAGATAGATAAATATATTTACCGCGGTAATAAGATATGCTCTTGAAAATGTACAGATAAAATGAATAAAATATACTAAAATGTACACGTCTTTTTTAACTAATATACTAGCTATAGTTGTCAAGAAAAAAACGTTATTTTATGAAAATATTTTACATATATCAGGGGGGGGGGGTCGGTAGTAAAATCTCTAAAAAAATGACGTTTACTACGGTGGTGGTGTGTGACGAAAAATCGAAAAAAATTTTGCAACCCAGGGTAGTTAAATACTTAAAAGGGTGGTATCTATGTGTTAAATGTTGAAAAAAGTTTAGTACCGGGTAGTTAAAACTGGTAAAATTTTTGGATGATTTTCTGAAAAAATCTGAAAATTTTTATAATTTGAAAAAATTTTCTATCAGAAAGTTGTTTGCTGCAACACAAAAATTCTCCAAATTTTTGTCAATATAAAAAAGACTAATTCTAAGGGCAAAACATAAATTTTGCACTAAGTGAAAAATGTGTCACAGACAGAATAATCATTTTTTTAGCTTTTTTTGTAAAATCAGTCCGAAAAGCAACCAAAAAATAGGTGGTCTCCATGACAAATTATCCCAAAAACTTTACTACCAGGGTAGTAAAATAACTCTTCCAAGAGTCTGGGTGGTGGTATGTAAAAATTCGTAAAAATCCTTTTACTACTCATCATGTCTGATATTTTACTATCGACCCCCCTGCATATATGGTTGTTTTTCTAGTGTGTAACCATTAGTGGTTGGGAAAACGGAGGGAGACCCCCACAGGAATAGTCCAAAGAACTCCCAGCTGATCTCTGAGGTATTTTTTTCACACAGTGTGCGTTATACAGATGCACAGAGGTAAGTAAGTAAGTAAGTCTGCGACCGCAATCGGAGGCGATCCGAAGGCTCCTCTTTCGATAGCTATCTACCCGAAGGTAGGGGAGGGCGCCACTCTTTCTCCCTGGATTTCTCCACTTACCCTTGATCCTTCTCTTAATTGCTGAGCATCAAGCAGAGAGGCATCAAGTACCATTTTGGGAATCTTTGGAATGACCCGGCTGGGGTTTGACCCACAACCTTGCGAACCGTAGCCGGATGCTCTACCACTGTACTACGGTCGCACAGAGGTAGCTAGATCCAGTAAAAATGACAAAGGTTAAGTAAGGGCAAAAATAAAAAACCAGAATGAGGATGAGGAAGGAAAACCTGACCCCTATAAATGTGGCATTAAAAACTAAAATCTTTTAACAAATGAGAACTTTTTCTTTCTTCCTGACAATGAGTACAGCCGGGACCTTGTTCTGTTCCATGAGTGAATTACGCTCTTTTAAAGCAGAGTTTCTCCGGTCTGTAGTGTCTTCTGAGAACTGTTGAGCGACATTTATGGCGTTTTTCTTGTCTTTCTTGTTGGTGTTGATTAAAGAGTTAAGAATATCTGAGGAATCTTTCCATGACATAAAACGTGCACTGATTGTAGGATTTTTCCCAGAGTCATTGTTGCGTTTTTCGATGTTACGGTGACATCGTTCGATTGCATGCTTTACAAAATCAAAGGTGAAGTTTAGGCATTTCTTGGATATTTCTTAAGCCAGTACAACCATAGTCCGTATAAAAAATCCTGGTCTGGAAGCCTTTTGTTTCTTTTCATTGTTTCTTACTTGAACTTGCGTTTAAGAATTAGTTTGTTTGCTCACTTTTTGATCATGTGATTAAATCTTAAACCAATCCCAAGAGGAATAATGGTAACGTGATCAAAAC